>NC_137458.1:211051371-211415554 GCF_964235325.1 Thermobia domestica
CCTGAAAGGGGAAAAGGCCCTAAAACAAACAATAACTAACCCATTCCCCCGCTAGAACTGGTTCAATTTCGAAAAGAAGATAGGAGCCCTTTTACGCTAGCTTAAGCTGCCATTCTGAGAGTTAACATTGCAAAACCTACTACATACAGACACTTAATAAAAAGGAAAAAAATCACATTTAAAATATACACTATAGAATATACGAAACCAGGTCGTATTTCCCCTAATCCCTAACTGAATCTATGGTTTGAAAGAAAAAAATAAAGTCACTATTTCACTCTGTCTATTCTAGCTGGGCAGCAAACATGGCTTCCTAGTAAACAGAAATCCGGAATTTGTTATTTCTCCTTGGTTTTGCAGTTCTTTCAGCTAAAGTATAGGTTTACAGGCTCCTATATAATCTTATGGCGTTTACTACGGCATTTAATCTGATTTTTAATGGATTTTCACTAAAAATTTAAGTCCTTACCAGCAAATATAGAGTAGATGCTGTTCACGGCTGTGCTCGTAGAATCGTCTTTTATTATTATGATAACATTGCGCCGAAAAAGCCAGAGGTAGGAGAATTCCTCCAATCAGAACGAAAACTTTAGCCGCGGAAATTACAAAACAAATAGAAATTCGGCAAATCCAGATATAACCGGATCTGAAAGTGACTATGGACTAGTGAGAGGGGGTGAGGGAAAGATTAGGTACCTGACTAAATTCTACATTGGTCTGAAATTAAGAAAATTTATATCCAATGACGGAACTATGTTTCGGTATGACGTCAGAATGGTAAACCTTGTAACTATTCGACTTGTATATGCGAAAATGGGATTTACACTTAATCAAAATATAAATAAAATATATTATTCAGTGGGAATATGGTTACTAATGAAACCTTTCGATTCATTATATTTAATTCGAAGTAAAGAGAGTAAATAAATTGTGTAACTAAACCGAAATTGAATAAAAAAATTACTAGGTACAGGGTGCGTAAAAAAAGTTGTCATTACTTTCAACTGTAATGGAATATTACATAATAATGGCGACAACGCATCTCCTTGTTTCAGGCCATTTTCGACGTGAAAGGTCGTGGACAAAAATTTTCCTACCGGACTTTACTTTGGGATTCATTTAAACATATCTTAATTAATCTAATTAGCTTTCTCGGTATTCCAAGTTCTCTAAGAACGTTGTATAATGTTTCTCTCCTAACTGAGTCGTACGCCTTTCCAAAATCAATAAATAGTTGATGCACCGGAGTATTGTATTCCCACTTTTTTTCGAGTATTTGGCGAATGGTAAATATTTGGTCGATAGTTGAATGATTTCGTCTAAATCCGAACTGATAATCTCCAATAATTTCATCTGGGGTCAGTCTTGCTAATAGAATATTTGAAAGGATTTTATTGGATATTGACAGAAGAGAAATGCCTCGATAATTATTACAGTCAGTTTTGTCGCCTTTCTTGTGAATTAAAACAATGATTGATTCTTTCCACTCTTGTGGCAATTCTTCCTTGTTCCAGATAAGGAGAATGAGTTTGTGTATCTTGTTCCACAATTTTTCGCCTCCAGTTAAAATTAACTCAGCCGGAATTTCATCTACACCCGGAGATTTGTGTTTCTTTAATTTCTTTATAGCGGTTTCTACTTCTATTCGATTGGGTTCTGGAATATACGGTTCTGCGGTGTGTATCTCCTTTTCTCCACGCACACTAGTTTTTGGTTGCGTGTTAAGCAAATCGTCAAAGAAATCTTTCCATCTATTTAAGATGCTATCCGTCTCAGTGAGAACTGTACCGTCCAATTTCTTTAATATATAAGCACGAGGTTGATAGCCTTTCTTAAATTCGTTGATTCCCTTATACATATCCCGGATGTTTTTATTTTTACTATTATCTTCAAGTTCCTTAATTTTGGCTTTCAGAAAATCGCGTTTCTTTGTTATAAAAGTTTTGGAAGTTTCCCGCCTGATATCTGCGAAATTTTGTGTAGTTATTTCATTCGGATTTTGTAGCCAGCGTAATTTTGCCTCTTTTCTCTTCTCTGCTAGTTTTATGCATTCCTGGTTGAACCATGGTTTGTTCCTACGTATTGCAAAGTTCACGAATCTAACACCGTTGTCATTACTTTCCTTATGCAGACTTTCGTTTTCTATAATCGGTTTGAAAATATCATCTCGTCCTACATTCGCATTGAAATCCCCTAATAAAATTTTCATATGGTATCGCGGAGTTGGTCAAATATCCGTTCCACTTCTTCGTAAAAACTGTCTTTTATTTCGTCATCCTTATCTTCAGTTGGGGCATGTACATTTAACACAATAATATCACACCACCGTCTCTTAAGAGTAATAAAAGAAAATCTGTCAGTGACCAATTCATCCCGTTTAATTGCTGGTAATATACGTTTATGAACGAAAAACCCTGTTCCTAACTGGTGGTTTTTATTTCCTTCCCCGTAAAAGAACGTAAAATTTCCGGAATTGACAGATCCATTTCCATCCCACCTAACTTCCTGAGCTCCTACTACGTCCATCCAGTATTTCTCTAACTCACTCGTTACGGATTTTAACGCGCCTGCCCTATAAAGACTCCTAATATTCCATGTTCCAAATCTCATGTCCATTTTCTTTTGCTGAGATCGTGCCAAGTTATCAGTCCTTGTCCGAGGCTTTTGTGAATATTTCTGAACAAGTGCTTTTTTTTTACAGGATTAGGTTGTTAGCCCTACCGAAACCCCCAAGCTGGAGAATCACTCCTAGTCGGCTGTCCGCGACTGCTTATTCAGTATATTCGCAGCTAACCTCTATATCTAGAGGCCTTCTCCTCGATCCGCAACCTGAGGACGCGCCATGCCGTAATGACGGGAACCCACGTTACACGGGCAGTTCGCTCTGCTCTTTTCTATTTGCGCTTTCACTTTCCTTACATTCTTTTGACCGGAAGTCAATATCTCTATTCGTTCGGCAGATATTGCACTTAGAAGAAGAAGTCCGGCGAAACGTCGCACGGTTGCTGCTTGAAAACCTCACCGTGTTGGACCTATGTTTATTTGAACTTTTTCCCCTTGTTTTTAGCAGTAAAATCACCTTGTTCCCTTCCAGCCTGTATACTGTATATAGATATTATATTAGATACTACTTTTATTAGATAATTTAGATACTATTGATTTTAATCCTACGTGATTAGGAAAAAATGCAAAGAACAGAAAGATAATTGTGTACAAAATATATTGAGTTATTAGATAGTATATATTTATACAGAAAATGTAAAAGAATTAAAAAATTAGAAATCAGTTTATGTGGCTTAAATCGACACTGGGTAAGAGGATAACTGGATTACTATAATGGTACTTTCATTGAAATGAAAATCCCAGAATGAAAGAAGGTTCAAATATATTCCACAAACATATTCTACTTGTGCGAACAACGGCGATTTCAGTTAGAGGTGCTTAAAATTGCATGATTCCTGTAGGTAGGCGAAGGTAGTCTATCTAAATTCGCAGCTAGGTAAAAGAGGAAATTCATATGCAGTATACTCCAGACTATTCAACCTAGTGTTTATTTAATAAAAAAATGTTCCAGGGGACACACTTGGTATTCGGAGCGGCACATATTATTTTCATACGGTACTACTCTATTCATTATTATATTGTAGACGTATTATTTTGGTCTGCTTCGTGGGGCTCCGGGGGTGCAGTGCCCCCAAAAAGCATATTTAGAAGAAATACTGATCTTGCCTAATGTGGTGCAAGGGAAGGCTGTATAAGAACAATCTCAGATAGACCGAAGTTCAATACTTCTCACTTAACACTCCATCTGAATCACAAAGGGATCCTCTTGTTACAGAACAATGCTAAGCCCCACGTGGCTAGGATGCTAAGTGACACCATTCTGCACCTTGGATGGGAAACACTGCTGCACCCACCATTCTCCCCGGACATTGCACAATTCAATTATCACCTGTTCCATTCCTTGGGCAATCACCTTAGAGGACGCCAGTTTAAATCCCTAGTAGAGGTGCAAAATGCACTTGATACCTTCTTCGCTTCATGGCCTACCAAGTTCTACCGCAATGGAAGCCGTGCCTTTCCAGAACGTTGGCAGAAGGTCGCCGATGCTGATGGGGACTATTTGATCTCAGGTGACATATCGATGTTCGAAGGTGGTGAGTGAAAAAACAACAGAACTTTCTTAATTACCTTTATATAACAATGTGCACTGCACAAACATATTCCTTATCCTTATTCTTTAAAAGAATAGAAAGAAACTTATGTTATTCTTCATTTATAAATGATTACACAAATGTGAAAGGGTAGTCCCAGGGGTGAAAGTGAGGGGGAACGCAGGAATGTGCTCCATCCGCTTCCAGAAAATATCAGTGGCGTCCCCCTACTTTCTAAAAAGATTACAATGGGCAAAGATAGTCACGGGGGATGGCGTGACGACATGCGTCCCCCTACCTTTTCAGATTCACTTTTTCCCTGGGTAGTTCTTAAAAAAACTTAAAAACTTGGTTTTTAGAGGTTGGAAATGTCCTTGAGCGATGACAGCTTTTCCTGGTTAAAGTTCTCCTATGAAGGCGTTAGAAGTCGAGTAGATTGCTCAAAAAATAGTTTTATTACTGAGACTTTTCTCTTTCTGAACTAGACCGGATAATCGAGATCCTACTGTACTTATATAGATAGAGTCAATGATTCATATAACACACACAGCAAATAAAGTAATGTTATATAAAACCTTATATATAAGAGAAACAATCTTAACGAGACATACGCTTAACAAAATCACTCAAACACGGCAAATAAAAATAATTCTGTTGTGGAAAAATCAATGTAATTTAACTATTTCATTGGCCGTGAAATAGCCAGTTGAAATAACAATTAGATATAGTTCAGTTTGTAACTAAGTCAATTATCATTCATTTAACAATCGATTATGTTTGTCATTAGTGAGCTATGATAAAAAGTAATAAAAATGTCCAACCAATTGGTATCTGAATTATTTTGAATTGACAATCTGAAATACTAAATCGGTTTAAACTGTAACGTAAAATAAACTAACCATGGTACAAATCATGGAGTGAAATTTCAATGCAAAAATACTTTATTCTACCTAATTTGTAGGAGAATAAAACAAAGTTTCTCTTTACCACGGTCACACATGTGTTGTGATATATGTGTAAGGTTATGAATGGAGAAATTTAAAGAATAAGAAATTTTAAGGATTTCATAGGAAGGTCTCTTGACGAATCTATTATAGTTAAGGTGGATCACCACCCGGAAGTCAATACATATTTTAGCTCATTCCCTTAACTACTGCGCAATGAATCGTTACATATTACAAATATTGTACTATAAGATAGAGTATTGTTTCAGCTACAACACAAGACAGTGATTCATTTGGTGTCTTCTGATATCGAAAAAAGTAACATATAAAAGAAAATATTTGATTCGTTTTACAATGAGCACACAAGATGTCTCTTGCTGTTAGATCTTAGTAGAAATGCTCAGTTTTATGAAATGTTTATTTGTATGTGTAAACTATTTTAAAGTAACGGTCTTAGTATGAAATAGGTATATTGTTTGACCGTTATTCATGTTATGTTTCACATTTTATTTAAATATTAATTTACATTTAAGGAAATAGATTTTGAGAAAAAACTTGCGCAGAACGCCATAATACGTAAAAGGCCAGAAATTTTTGTGCTGTTCTATTAACTCCAAAGAATATGTGTACGGCGACAAAATCCAGTAACAAGCATGATGTGGAGAAACTGGGCTCCGATGATAAGAACTACAGTAGGCCTACAACTTCAAGGAGTGAACAATATCAAGACAGAAACCAAAGTGCAGTGGTTTCTCAGCAACTAGGATGTAGTGGAATAAAGAAGAAAATGAGGAAAGTTAAACGGATCAAGTCAACATTTTGTGGGGACTATGGAGATGATAACTTCAATCCTAAAGGTAAAAAAGTTAATTGGTACCAGTGCTTAATTTGGCTAAGTTGGTTTCACGCAGGCTGCGACAAAGGTTAAATAAAACTGTATGGTTTGTGCACAAAGTAGGATAGTGGTGACAGACTTGCTTCCGATCCAGAAACTGGTTAAAAGAGTGTTTGTTAAGGTCGTATACATTTGTAGATCTACGCTTATCTTAGATTCGTATGACTTATCTTTGTAGTATGTTTCAATTGTATCCTTTGAAACATGGTAATTATATGTATTATATTTTTCAGTAGTAGTTTTTTTTATCATATATCGCAATTCTGGCTCTTTTACTCTTTGTTCTTTGGTAACTTCTTTCGTACACAGGCCTACATACACTCAAAGTGCCGATAACATGATATACAAACTATACGACGAATTTCCCAGTATGTTATGGGAAGTTCTCCACTTTTCCTCATTTTAGTATTTTTAGTATTACGACATAAGTATGAGTAACACAGTGTTTATTTTCCTCATAATCTACAATGAGTATTTTATGTATAGTATAAATTTGTTTGTTCCTTCTCCTCTAATTCGTTTAGAGGGAAACAATAAATAGCATTTTGGTGGCGAACTTCCCCTCAGTTACCCTACATATTATTAGAACGCTAAATCGATTCCCCAAAAGACCTTCTCGCTATCTCTGATCGTGTTTGCTCTTTTCAGCATTACTGAAACCGAAATTTGTTGTGGGTTTCTACTACTTTGGTTTTAGCAGAGAGTTGAGAATTAATATAAACTCTGGGACGCTTAATCGACTTACAGGAAACCGCTTCTCTCTATCTATTTCAGCTTTTACTCTGTAGTGATAACTGTTCAAATTAAGTGGTTGCTTTTCTATCATTTCAGGTTTTAATGGACAAATTATAGTGGAGATGGAGTATATTGTTGGGACAATTAACTAGTTGCAGAAAACCACTTTTCTCCATCTATTATCATTTGTACTTTGTAATGATCAACGCTAGAACAGAAGTGAGTGATTTCTGTGACTTCCCGTTTAAATAGAGCGTTAAGGGAGAGAATTCTAAATCGATTCTGAACAACCGCTTCTCGCTATTACTTATCTTTTCTACTGTATATACCTAGGTAGGTTATTGAAACTGTAAGTTGTAGTGGCTTTATACCATTTCCGAGTTTAATAGAAAGTAAGGAATGGGTATGAAATGTATCATTGGAAAGAGTGATCGATTGCAAAACACCGCTTCTCATCATTTATGTCCGTTTATGCTCTATAATGATAGACGTAAAAGCCGGAAGTGATTAATTTCTATCACTTAAGTTATATCCTCCAACGTAACCAAAACCATTACCATGGCGGACTTTACAAGCTGGATTAGAAAGAAATAGAGCATAATGAAGTACCGCAGTTTGAATGACACCACCATGAGATAAGCATTATACGTGCCAATTAGGTAGTCTTGGACTCTCATCGTACCGAACGGTGTATTCTAGACCAGTGATGACCAACTTCTTTGAGTTAAGGGGCCGCATTATAGAAATTTCTACGTGACAAGGGTTGCAATTTCCACTTTCCACTTAGGCCTACCTTGAAATTTTCAGTTTGCATCACTAATCTCCTTTTTCTTACTCATACTGAAGTGCCACTGACTTAAAAAAATCGAAATAAAGTAATTCTTGATGAAACACCTTGCAATTCTGTAGTATGCTGACTGTGAGGTAATGCACTAGTCTTATACACAGACTCAGTTATCAGGTTCTCATCGACAAAATCCCTTCAACGAGACATAAAACTCTTTGTGCTCGGAAAATATCCTTACATTCTCAAGGTTGAGTGAAAATATCTTGGATAATTTCTCAAACATGAAAACATATGTAAGAAATGAAAAAAAAAAATACATCGCAAGTAAAAAAAAATATACATGTCCTAAGTGTTACTGACATTTAAAACTATTCACAGCCACTCATTTTTCACTGTACAGCATGAACAAAAGTTTTAATCTTAAATTTTTAGATACTCACTGCACCCAAGTAAACGAAATAAAACACTAATCTAATTAATTTTGATCTTAAATTTATTTTTGGTTTCCGAGCCTAAAACATATATCCACTTTATGTATTAAGTCATGACGTTTTAATTATTTTTAAAAAAAAATCTGTACCTAATAAAACATAAGGTGTTTTGGGGGAATAACGCCTGACGAGGTAATAACGCCATGTGCCCGTATCTCACACAGTTTACAAGCAATCAGCTAGGTGGCATATGCAGTACATGTGTCGTTACTGCTGAAACCACATTGTGGGTTTGCAGTTTATAGGCGCCAGTGTGTCGAGCGTGAGTGTGGAAAGAGTGTGTTAGGAGAAGGTTGGCAACGTCTGTTGTAAAATTGGGAAGGTAAGTTGTTAGTGTCCTGACATTTATTGTGCGAGTTAAAAGTTTATATTGTGTATTTTTTTATAGTTCATAGCCTATAGTTTGTAAATACAATGGCGACTAATTATCTTCCTCTCGTGCAATGTGTGATTCACCCTCCGAATGAGAAACATGAATGGTTGGGGCAATAACGCCTTTTCCAAATCGGGGTAACAACGCCACGTTTTTTTTATTATTATTCGAAATTCTAAATAGTGATACTTAGTGTTGCGTCTGTCTTATGTTGTAGATGCCACGGAAATACAAGAAACGCAATCTGCGTACAGCTTGGCCCAAAGAGGTACTCGAAGCTGCCTTGACATCAGTGAAGGAAAACCAATTGTCTGTCACAGAAGCAGCAAGACTTTACAAAATACCAAGACGAACACTTAGAGATCATATTGTGAAAGGCACAACAGCAACCAAATTAGGAACAAAGCCTACTCTGTCTTCAGAACAGGAGGCCGCCTTGTGTGAAAAAATTATCAAGTTGTGTGATATTGGGTATCCTCTAACTTCAAAAGTGATTAGAAGTTCTGTGTACAAGTTTTGTGAGCACAATAAAGTGGCGCATCGATTCAGTCGCGAAAAAGAGAGTGCTGGATATGATTGGTTGCATATATTCTTATCTCGGCATCCAGAAATTGCAAAACGCAAAAGCCAGAAACTGAATCCAGGTAGAGCTGCGAAGCTGAATCGGGTTGTTGTAGGAGATTATTTTAATAAGCTTGAGAAGGTTATGACGGAATTGAATGTAATGAATAAACCTGAGCTTATTTACAATATGGACGAAAAGGGGTGTCGTCTAAATTTACATCATGAACCATACGTATATGCAAAAAAAAGGATCAAAAAATGTTCATATCGTAGGGCAAGAACATGGTGAAAGTGTATCCATTGTTGCTTGTGGTAATGCGATTGGACAAATGATTCCTCCAATGATTTTATTCAGAGGTGCTCGTATGAAGCCTGAATGAGTGGATAACTTACCTGCCGGGAGTGCAGTAGGTATGACGCCGAAAGGCAGTATGACGTGTGCAATGTTCATCGAATGGCTTGCCCATTTCTCTCGGTACAAAACAGCAGAGAACTGTCTTATGATCTTTGATGGTGCCAAAAGTCATTTAGATGTTTCGATTGTAGACGCTGCAAAGAGGTATGGAATAACGCTATTTTGTTTACCAAGTCAAACAACACACGAATTGCAACCCATGGACAAATCTGTGTTTGGTCCATTCGAAACTTACTGAGACCAGGAAGTCCGTTTGTTCCTCAAACAAAATACAGGAAGTGGGATAACGAAACAACGTTTTGGACCAATCTTCAGTAGAGCTTGGGACAAAGCTGCCACACCCTCAAACTTAAAATCCGGGTTTCGTGCAACGGGTATTTTTCCCTTTCATCCAGATATTATTCCTGACCACGCATTTGCTCCTAGCCTCGTGACAGATTCATCCAAATGCTCTGATTTACCGCATGATGCTGCTGCTAGTGATAATGATGCTACTGGTTCAAGACATTCCACGTCAACGGTAGGACCGATTACAGCACAAGAAAATCTTGAAGCTGCGGAACCAGAAGATGCAAATGAAGATGAAACATCAACTTCATTCCATAATTTACTTTCAACTCCTAAAACATCAACACTCCGTAAACGACCAGCAAAAGCCATAAACAGTGTTGCCACAGTGGTGCGAAGAAACCTTTTTCAGCCTATAAAAGAACTTGGGAAAGATACGAAAGGAAAACAAATGCAGACCTCAAAAAGTTTGGATGATATGCCATCAACGTCCAAGGGAAACTTATCGAAGCAAGCAGTAATGAAGAAATCTACTGTAACAAAGAAGCAGAAACGACAGGAAGACGAATCGTGGTATTGCCCAATTTGCGATGAAAATCGAATAATAGACATGCGAATGTGTGTTATTTGTACAACATATGTACACGAAGAATGTGAATGTGTAGGCTTAACCAGATATGACAAAGAAAAATTTGTGTGTCCAAAGTGTATGCTAGTTTGAAAGCAAAAACTCATAACTTACCTACCTTAATGACTTTTACGTGTAATAACTTATATTATTAGACCCTATCTAACGTAATATTTGCATTACATTATTTGCAACCTTCGTTACACTACAAGGAAAGGATCCCTACCGTGAGAGCTGAATTTAATTCAAACTTTGCGAAATAGGTATTTCGATGTCTCTGAGAACGGTGATGATAGTCGTCTATAACAAAGTAGCACTGCATCTAACAACTATCATCACCATTCTTAGTGAAACTAAAAATACCCATTTCACAAAGTTTGAACTAAATCCAGCTTTCACGGTTGGCAGTCTCTCCTTGTTAGAAAAATTTGAATGAATTCATTCAATTTTGGCCTTTTTAAAAGTTTCTTGTATGTTCATTTACAATGTTTATTTAGTTTATTGTGTTTCTCTTGTTTTCTCGATTTCATTCACACCTCATTTATTTAACATTCAAGTTTGAACTAAACTTATTTAAAAATGTATGAACTGTTATAAACAATAAAGAACCAGGTATCACTTTGTAAATCATTATATGAAAATACAAGTAAGTGTTTCTTTGTATTTTTCAATCATTTTACGTTTTATTTAATATTTCCCTTCAAGTTGAGTATCTATTATAATTAATCTTAGAGTAAATAATGTTCATGTGTATGCCAAGTAATTAATATCGTGTTGTACTTTAGGTTGTAAGAAATTAATTCCATGGCGTTATTACCCCGGTACTATTGGCGTTATTACCCACATACGTGGGTAATAACGCCAAAATGTCTTTTTGCACAAAATGGCTTCCTCACAGTTTATTATTGCAAAGGGTGAGACGATATTTTTTTCTTGAATTGTGCAAAGACTATTCTATTGCTGAAAGCCTTTTCCACTTTTCTAAATGTTCACATAATAGTGTGAAAAATCAAAGAACCTTAAGGTGGCGTTATTCCCCCAAGTTACCTAAAAATGCTAAAATTTATCGTCTTGCGCGCCGCATGCGGCCCGCAGGCTCAAAGTTGGCCATCCCTGTTCTAGACTTTAAGGGTAAAGACATACTGAAGAGACCTCGCGATCAAGATCGAGGTTTAAGTCGCGATTGCTACCTCGATGTTTGGGGATAAATGGATGAAGTGCGCACATAGCGAGGAGGTTGAGGAAAACATTACTGTGACGCATGTTATATAATTGCATAAAAATCACTGCAAAACCATATTTTTAAATTGAAAGGACCAAAAAGTTTATAAATAGATA
The DNA here is from genome assembly GCF_964235325.1 of Thermobia domestica. NCBI lineage: Eukaryota > Metazoa > Arthropoda > Insecta > Zygentoma > Lepismatidae > Thermobia > Thermobia domestica. The sequence continues at coordinate 211,062,984 of NC_137458.1, forward strand.
TGAGCGCGAGACGAGACATGAGAAATGCCAAAGTCTTGTCTCTTGTTTCGCACAAATATTTGAGTCTCATCTCTTGTCCATCTCTATCAAAAATCAAAGACTTTTTCTTTTTTTCAATTTTCTGTGAAGAAACGCCATCTTTCTGGACCCAGGTCAGAAATCATTTCCCAGTAAAGTTTTTTTTTTTTTCTTTAAGGTATGTCTTCAGGTTTCGAGGTGGAGGGAGTATCAATTTCTGCAAATGAAATTTCGCCACTGCAATTCCGTTATTCGACATTTCCTCTCTATGGATACGTGTTTGTCCTTATAGATATTTTTTTTTACCTTATATCGGTAACGAATTTAGAAGAAATTCTTTTTTATTAATCTCGGAATTGGGGAAGAAGGGTGGAGTTTTAAACATAGATATGATTAGCAGTAGCTTCTTTTTTTCTTTAGAAATTCCACAATTTACAGAATTCAGACCGAAATCTCCCTTCCTGTAACCGCCAATGTCTTATACGGTATATTTCTTAAACAAATATGAATAACTTATCTGACATTCCCATTTCAGTTGCTATTTTCTTCCACCCTCTATTTAAAACGTGCCTATTATTATGTTATTTGTGTTTCTTATCCCATATTGCTGGAGCATTCCTCACTAGTTCTATTAATATGTCTTTCATACTCAAATTTAATAGTGCCGCAAAACTTCTCGAGCATAGACACACACAATCCTCTGCAGACGAAATTTCAAACAAACGAAGACCTTATTCCATGCATCGCTTCAGGGAGAACCAATGAGAACACGAGCCACAGCGATGCTTCCGCTGAACATCGATGTAAAAGCAAACTCGGTTGCTTATCATCGCCAACACTAATTCATCCTCGCTGTCGACCTCTAGGTCGCGATGTAGCGTATTATGTGTCAAACAAATAAAAGCAGGTTTTCTGCGGGGCAGTATCTTGCCCCTTGCTGCTATGAAAAAGAAATATCCTATATCATTTCTTCAGTAGCTTCCTATTTGCTGATCAGTTAAAACAGTGATTCCTGGGAATCGTAGCAAAAAATGAACTTGCCCTTTCATGCATTGTGCGAAAAACACGAAGAGTGAACGCAATAAAAACGAACAAGGAAAAACACAATGCGATGTAAAATGCTTGGACTCTTTAGACAAATCACTCAATGTAGCGCTTTCGTTATAAGCAGGTCTTCATGGTGTAATCGATAACACCGTGGGCTCTAGTTCTCGAGGTCATCAGATCGATTCTCCCTAAAGACATACCTTTTACCTTCTTTACAACAATAGAAGTGTTTTCAAATTATCCAGTGGCGTGGGAGTCCCGGGTTCGATTTCCGGCGGGAGTTCATGTGGCTCGGATTCCACGTTAATCAGTAGGTCCACGTCTCATATAGCCTCGCTGCTGAACGGGACGTTAAACTCAAATTCAACCCAACTCAACTTAAATTATCCAGTCATCCGAGAAAAGGAAATTCTGTAGAAACACAAAATTTGACTTTTGTATTCACATTATCGCGAAGAAATATGATCATTTTTTGCAGTTCAAACCTTAGACAATAAGTTAATGAATAATGTTTTTCGGTCTTTTTATAAACAATGTCCAGTGTGTTGTCGTCGGCAACAGCTCTACACTGTAGACCTTAAAGTCTCAAGTTTCTGAGGAAAACAGCCTCTATTTAATAATAATAATAATAATAATAATAATAATAATAATAATAATAATAATAATAATAATAATAATAGCAGTAGTAGTAGTAGTAATAATAATAGAATGACAAAGAAGGAAATAAAAAGACAAATAGTCAAGGCTATTGATAGGAATAGAAGAGATATACTTTATGTCAGATTCTTTTTAGGCTTACACATGAGCGTAAAAATATTATTACATTTATGGATTGGCAGATAGAATTACTATTTTATGAGAACAAGAAATGGATTATAAATATTTGTTAGCTGGTAGCAGTAATGAATTTTGTTTCGCACTTCTTCTAGATAGGTTGAGTTGATTTTGAGTTTAATGTCCCTTTCAGCAGCAAAGCTATATGAGACAGGACCTACTGATTAACGTGGAATCTGAAACACATGAGCTCCTGCCGAGAATCGAACTCGGGTCTTTTTCTAAATAGGAAGCTGAGGTGACACCTTGAATAGAATCCTTCTTGTGACTAGATTGTAAGTTCGATCACTATTTGTAATTTTTGTTATTCCCTTAATGCTTTTTCAACGTTGCATGTAGCGTTAAATTTACTAGTAACTTGTTGGGGAAATCACGTGTGAAATTTGAAGACCAGTTAGTTGTGTAAATTCGCACACACATCGAGGTAACTAAGCCAGAGTAATGTGTGTATGTCCCTTGAACAAAGAAATCAGTTTCTCTGCTCTAACCATCTTCCCTCGTAGAGTATTGGATAGCAAGGTGGTCTGAAGAACTTGTAGTCCATGGATCGATTCCCGCGCAGAACCATTTTTAATTCTTGAGCACAAGGAAAGTAAAAAAACAAACCGAGACGCATGAAATTTAGAGCTAACAAGTAAGACCGAACAACCAAAGGTATGGGTCATTACGTGATTTATTTAAGAAGAATAAAATGGAGGAAAGTTGTTTTGTCTGTGTATAGGAATGGAGTATAAATAAAAGAAGAGACCACACTTCTGTCCAGAATTTCTGTCACATGTCTTTCAAAATTTCATAAATAGAATTAACTCTGTTTCTTATGACCGGCTGGAGCTCATGTGCTTCGGATTCCACATTAATGAGTAGGTCCACGTCTCATATACACTCGCTGCTGAACTTGACGTTCAACTCAAAATCAACTCAACTCTCTTTCTTATAACATAAAATGTGCAGAAAAGGAAAACCACATATTTTCAAAAAAATATTTTTGTAAAAAATTAATAAATAAGATATAATTAATAAATGAAATCCCTGAAACTCATCGTCAAATTCTAAGTTCCATTTTCGTAAGCGTGGCAAACGCGCTGCGAAATTTACAGAGAGGGAATTTTATGCTTTATTAGAAATACAACGTAAATCTTACATAATGTTAATTACTATGCATACTGCATAGCTCTAATAATAATAGATATTAAACATTTTATACTTAAACAAACAAATAAAAGGTAATAGGCCACAAAATACGCGAAGCGATCAGGCAGTATGTGGTACTGATTTTCTAATATGCGTTTACTACTAGAGTGAACCTTAACATACCTTCGTAGAGTAGACTGTTGTCGCACGCTTCCCAAATATTTTGCTTTATCCACGATCATCAGTTTGAATCCCATACCCTACGCTTCCTTTCTTTTAGAAAACCTTGATTAAACAGGAATGTTTTTTTCTAACAATATTGCTTAGTATTATCGTCTTCATTCTAGTTTATTTGAATATTTCCAAATAATCCACAAATACGTCCTTTACATAAAGTATTGCAATTATCAAGAATGTTATTAAAAGAGGAAAGTTCGTTTCTAATCCTCATCCTAGCCAGAAGGGGAAACTTATAAATATTTGAAATAGTAAATAACATATGACTAAACTTTAATGAAACATTTACTCCGAATAGTGTATGCAAGTAATTTGTAGAAAATGGACAGAAATAGTGATCATAAATTATTAGTTTTCAATTAAGTGTAGTAGCGATAGCTCTAAACCCAAGTAGAATATTCAATTTTTGCTTCATAAAAAATAAACTTTTTACAAAAATAACGATCTTTTGGCCCTATCGTAAATCTTTTAGTAAATAAATGAATTGTCATATTATGTATCATTTAATCACCGTGACTCGATAGCTGATTGCGAGGGTGAATATAATGAATATACTACAAACTGTTACAATGCTAGGGGCCGCAATGGCCCAGTGGAAGCCGGTGGGTATAGCTGAGCAGCCTGAGGTGTTAGACTGTCAACTGCTCAAGCGGCTCGGCTCACGGCTGTCACCACCGAGCCGAACCGAGAAGTGAGCCTAGCCCACACCTTACCCCACCGAGCTGGCTCGAGTCCTCGGCTTAGTTGGACCAAACCGAGCTAGCCAATGGCTCACTCCAACGTAGCCACCTCAAGTCGACGGCTCACCTGAGCCGAACCGAACCGGCTCGAGCGAAAGGCTAACCTGAGTCGAACCAAACCGAGACGATGACTCATCCCAACCTAACCGACTCGAGCCGATGGCTCACCTGAGCCAAGCCGAACCGAGCCGGTTCGAGCTGTTTTGTCAGTTGAAACGAGCTGAGCCGGAGCTCGAGATGAGCAGGTTGACATCATTATTAGACTGACGATCGTGAGGTTTTCGAGTTCCTCTGTAGTAGGGATGGAATAATTTTAATTATCCTCGATGTTTCTAAATTCATGTCTCTGTCGATTCTAGGAGTCCTGAAATGTGATTGAAATAGAGAATAAGTCAGGATGTTATAAGAAATATAAAGCGGTCACCTCTGGTGCATAGACTCCCTGGTTCGATCCCATCTCGCGCCAAGTGAACTTTGTGGTGGACACAGCGTGTGTGGGTGGATTTTCTGTTGGTTCTCGGGGTCACTTGATAACTTAACGCGTTGTATCTTACATGCTGCGAGTCCAAACTTTTTATCTGCTATCACTGGCTATTGAGCTCTCCTCGTTTGTAATATTAATACTTTAAATGTGCACTACTGCCTCGCGAAAGATGGCCCCGAAGTTCGTTCACAAAAATCTGCTTTCCCCTTATCAGTTTGCATCAGTTCACTTGAATTCTACGGTGAAGAAGGAGTTTTAAATGAGCCTTCCAAATATTTCTCAAATAAATCTCTTCTCGATCATTAGAAAGTGCATAGAGAAGAACTCTGAAATAAAGTAAATGTACGAGCGTAATTTTGTTATAAAATTATATGGCGAACGCATTGATCCGAAACAATTATCGTCGAATATACCTATGGACAAGGTTAAAGAAGCACTCTTATTAGCAAAATTAAAAAGATCTCAATAATTTATCCCTCTAGAAGCCAGGTTTTCTGCATTGCCTCCATTCCAAATCGGAAGAGCTCACGACTAGTAATCATAAAGTTGGTTGTTCGCGCCCACCCAAGGGTAGTGTTCGTTTCTCCTTTAGTGTTTTTAGACTCGCCTTAATGTAACAAAATCACGCATAGAGTCAATTTAACATTTTCACGAAATAATATTTTACGAAATAATTTCACAAAATAATTTTCACATATTTTTGGCAAAATGGCGCTAGTTGCCCATCGATGGTCCACTACGCTTACGGCATGGGGATATTTATAAATAATGGTTACAACTGATTAATAAGATGAGAGAATCTGTTTTTTGGTCACTAAATCCATATCAAAAAGCCATTACTCGCTATACCTTATTTTTTTGTTCTATGGCGATAAAGACTGAAATCGGAAATTGTTAATTTGAATAGATGGTTAGAGGGAAGATAGAACGTGCTGCTGGAAACCTAAATCGATTAGATAATACTATATCTCGACATGTCTTACCGTCTTGCTCTATTGAAATCGGTATTGAAACCGAAAGTAGTAGTAAATTTAAACCATTGCCGGTTTTAGTAGAATGTTTGCCATTGTCATAATGCGTTGCTTTGAAACGCTGAATATTTGCAGAAAACTGCTTGTTCTTATCTAATGACCATTTTCTTCTGTGTAGATAAACGTTGAAACCGGAAATGATTAACTTGAACAACTTTTGATTTCAACAGAGAGTAAACAGAGGAGATGAAACCTATCCTTGGGACGGTGAATCGTTTGCAAGATCCGTCATCTCTTTATCTTTCACCGTTTTTTTATGATACCTGACAACAGATGGACGGACGAACTGACATAGTTGTTCTATAAGTCTTCAGATACTTATGCATAGCACAGTTTAGATGTCTCATACCGAAAGTGAACTTAATGCTAATTTGAGTACAAAACACTAGCTTCTGCCAGCAATCAAAACTGGATAGTAGAAGTTGGTCTGTAGTGAATGACGTGTGAAAACTTTGTCGTTTCTAAACATTCACCTATATTTGATTTGTGTGGTAGACTTCATGTAGAAAAGAAAATGTTGCTTTATTCGTATTAAGACCACTGTGCTAAGCACAACACAGAACACGTATTCACGAGCTACAAGCTAGTGGTTAGATGGTTTCACGCAGGTAATTGCCTGAAGAAAAGACAGCTTGCCACAGCAGTACTGAAGAATTAACAGAAACAAGCATTGAATCTTTGAACAACAAAAAGACCACATTAAAATTCGGATCACCTGCGACAAGCCAATTGTATACATAAAGTAGTATATAGCATGATCGCAACAACTGATGATTGAGACAATGAAATTACTGGACAATATGGTAACAGAATTATTGAGTTTAATGTTTCACGTTTATGCTCTTTAGGTTAACAATGAGACAATTAATAAGAGTGAATGAAAAGGTAATTATTTTTTGTGTTCTAGCGGGAATAGAAACCGGAACCGCATACACCAAAGGCACACGTGCAACTTGCAATAAGCAATCGCACAGTGGTTCAGGATGGACAGAAACCTGACCAAAACCTATAATTGGTTATAACAATGTACAAAAAGCTTCTAAAGTCACAAATATTTAAGAATTGTATATTTATAGTACTAAGAATTAATGAATACGCTCATCATTCGGTTGCCCTAGCTTTATCTGCAAAAGAAAGTTAGTAGGAAGTGTTTGTAAACACTGATAAAGTACTGCGTATTCGTATGCAATTCGTCAGTACACTCACACATTCCAATCTGCACTACACTCACACATAAAAGTCTTCATTACACTCACAAACACAAATGAAAAACGAGAATTGATTTTGCCTACCACATCTGTACATTAAAACATCACTGTCAATGTCAATATCACTGAATGCAGATGGGATGCCTTCTTTATTTTGGCTGCTGGACGCCACGTTGGTTCCTTCTCTACGCTCCGACGTCTTCAACAGCAGCCGTCGTTCGTGTGACAAGCAACGTCGTTTCTTCCCGGTAGCCACTTGCCTGAAATTCGAAAGAAAGGAATCAGAAGTAATCAGAAGCATATGCAGCATATCCTGATTCGTAATAGTGCGAGAAAATTTGCGCGAGTGATCTTCCCGAAATGTTTGTAAGTCTATTCTGTGCCTCCTGTACCTCTTCAGAAAGCTGACCTCTCGTATAGAATCAACTGTAAAGATGAACAAAGAGTTTGGCTGTCTCCAGTGTATAATTTTCTAAAGCATTGGAATCAACGTCAAGTCCAGAGTTGATTACAGACAGTATTGCCGGAAAACGTGTAATCAATTCTTTAGAAATGCCCATTATTTGCAAAGAGTGCTGTGGGTCCGGAAAAAATCTCCTAGTAGTAATCCCACCATTGTTTGTTTGTTCCACTACCTCCTGCTTTGGATCTATCAACATTAAAGCCTACTTTTTTATAAACTGCTTCTCAATCTCATGTTTCCCTAATTCCAGTAGTTTCTTGTGCTTCTTACGAACTTCTCATGTCTTAAAATCGAGTCTATATGCAATATGGAGGAGGCACTCAAAAAATCGTATGTACGCATGAAACACCTACATTCCAAAGCAAACTGTTGATGCATCTATGTCTTTCATAGAAACTCTCTTTAAACCGTTCATTTCTTTGGGAGATGTTTTGCAAATATAACACAATTCAGAAATTTTCTTGTCCATAAGCGAATTACACTTTTCCATCGACCATAGTGAGAATCAGCTCGTGATGCACACTAAATTGGTTTCCATTGACGTTCACAGTTGATGGATGAAGATTTTGAATCTGCTGCTCTATGCGCTGGACTTCATGTATTGTCACATTTTTCGTTTCCTTGCAAAACCGAAATCTTATAGGGAAGCAGTATCTAGTTGATAACGTTCGAAGATTCTGCCACACTACAGTTTCCTCGCCTACAACATGCAGAATGTGTACGAAAGACATGAACAGCAGATCTACGTCAAAACATAATGTCATGTCCTGCTGAAATTTCTGCTTGTATATACTGTGACCACAATCTCATTTAGACCACACCACTTCCATCACAACCTCATTTAGATATTAAGGTCAAGGAGTTAGCTTTCTCGCTTGGAACACACCTGACCTTGCAGTCGTTAGCGATCAGAAGACTTTAAACTTTTTGTCCAATAAAGCCTGCAATTTAATTTCAGCACTGACATCTGAAACAACAATACTCTCCATATGACGAGTAACAATCTTTCTTAGCCTCCAGTAATTGGTGATAACTTCGATAGATGTTTGCGTTGCGTGTTTTGGCACCAAGGCATAGACAATTTTATTGGCCTTTGGTTAACGTAGCATCGAGAAACAATGCAAGCGCCTCTGGTTTGGGTGAAATACTCTGGTAATTTGCGCTCATAAATGCTTGTCTCATCGTACGGGGTCTAGTGGAAGTGGTTTCTGTCATCTAATGAAGTACTTTTGCTACATATTCTTCTCCTGATACCCTAAGAGTAATTTTGGCAGGAAAATCCAGTTCTGATGCAGTTGCAGATGTGCGTGTCTTCCGCTTTTCCTCCGTTTGGTTCTGTCACTAGATTCTATAAAATCCTTCAATGGACTACAGCCAGGATTTGATAGACGTTATATCTGTCTGTGGACTGTAAACGTCACTTGTCCATCAGACCATTCTGTATGTGACTTCAGAAAAGATGTCATGATTTCTGCCACTCTTATACAGTTTTTGGTACACTCTTCTGCAAAACCTCAAAACAGTTCGTCGAACGTCTTCACTAACAAGGGCTGGGCGATCACCAAGGTTCAATTGCGTCAAAACTCAGGTCTCGATATGTCGTGTTTGCTTCCTGTAACAATGCCCTTTTATTTCTACCATTTTTTCAAAGAGATGGATACGTCTCAGCTTAATGGTGAACTATAAACACCATACAAGTAAAAAGTAAGAATTATTAATTTCGGGGTCCTGTCAATATACACAATCACAAAGAAACACATATTTCACGAATTCGCACATATTCGCACCTAAACTTCCTGAGAAACAATTCATCATGGATTATTCTTTGCGACCATTTGAACAACTGTGTTGCGGAACGCTGGGCACTACACTACACCTCTATAGTTTTGTGGACCTTCTGCTGAAACAAATTAGATTTTGTCACATGAACATATTCTGTTCGAGGAAACGTACATATGGAAAATACTGCACAGCCATTTTGTACAGTTGCAGTGCTTGAGAGGTATTTTGGTGCCATATACAAGATTTTTTTCTTGTAACCACGTACTCTTAGGTACCAAGCCATGAACTTGAATGACAAATAGTCTATTTGGCTAGTATTTCCAAGACATGTTCAGAATGGTTAACTTCCATCCTTTCTAACTCACACATTACATGGTACTCGTGTTCATTGTTGTATATAGTAAACTAGCGATATTTCGTAACCCATATATCAGACCAGTATCCTTGTAATGCAAATTTCAAAAATTAGGTTTTGGCCAGCATTTTGCTCATCCTGAACCACTGTGCATCGGCTCAGTTCGGCTCAGGTGAGCCATCGGCTCGAGGCGGCTCCTCTGGGGTGAGCCATTGGCTTGCCTCGGTATGGTCCAACTCAGTCGAAGATTCCAGCCAGCTCGGTAGGGCTAGGTGTAGGCTCGGCTCACTTCTCGGTTCGGCTCGGTAGTGACTAAGCCGTGAGCCGAGCTGCTCAAGCCGTTGGAAACACTACAGTCTAACACCTTAGGCTACTAAGCTACACACACTGGCTTCCACTGGGCCACTGCGGAACCTAGCTTTGTAACAGTTTGTAGTGATATTCATTATATTCACCTACGCAACCAGCTTCCGAATCACGGTGATTAAATTATTCATAATATGCATTTTAATTATTTATTTACTTAAAGATTTACGATAGAGCCAAAAGGTCATTATTTTTGTAAAATGGTTATTATTTTCATGAAGCAACGATTGAATATTCTACTTGGGTTTAGAACTATCGCTCCTACACTTTTAATTGACAACTAAGAGTTTATTTTCACTATTTGTGTCCGTTTTCTACAAATTACTTGCAGAGATTATTCGGAGTAAATGTTTTATTTTAGTAATGTTTCATTAACGTTTAGTAATAAGTTAATTACTATTTCAAATATTTATAAGTTTACCCTTCCAGTTAGGATAATGATTAGAAAAACGAAGTTTCCTCTTTTTTTATATAAAAGTCTCGATAATTGTAATACTTTATGTAAAGGACGTAATTCTGGATTATTTGAAAATATTCAAATAAACTAGAAGGAAGACGATAATACTAAGCAACATTATTAGAACAAACCATTCCTGTTTAAGAAATTGACAGAATCAAGCTTTTCTAAAAAAAAATAAAAAACAAAAAATAAATAAATAAAAAATAAAAAAATAAAAGAAAGCGTAGAGTATGGGATTCGAATTGATGATCGTGGAAAAATACTCAGGGACCGTGCGCTAACCGTCCACTCTACGAAGGTATGTTAAGGTTTATTCTCTTAGCAAACGCATATTAGAAAATCTCTACCACAAACTGCCTGGTCCCTTCGCATAATTTGTGGCTTATTTTCTTTTATTTGTTTGTTTAGGTATAAAATGTTTAATGTCCATTATTATTAGAGCTGTGCAATATGTATAATAACTAACATTATGAAAGATTACGTTGTATTTCTAATAAAGCATAAAATTCCCTCTCTCTGTAAATTTGCCATGCTTACGAAAATGGAACTTAGAATCATCTCTCATATGTATGACTTGTTAATATGACCATAGATGCCGAAAGCCTAAAAATTTAATTTCTAATCCATAATCCTTGAATAGTAAAAGCAGTTAGGCTTACCTTCATGTTCTAGGTGACAGAAAGGAAAGTACTAAATCTGTTTTAGTTAGTCGAGAGACATTTTATCTGCTTGCCTCATTAGACCTCTCAAATTTTTAGAGTAAGAAAACGGGATCTTCTTTGAAAATTTGCAATATGACTGTAGTTATGGACTCAATTTTTGTTCAAATATCAGAATTGATTAAATAATCTGTCTACATTCAACAATCCTGAGTGACAGAGAGTAGATTACAGTAGTTGAGCACATGCGCGCCAACTATGTGGGTGCCCCGGGGCTCCAGCACGCACACGATTAGTCTTGTGGGTGCGCCGCACCCACAAAATTTTTTAGTTTGGACCCGGATTTAAACCAGTTTCTCTTGCGTTTAAGTCAGCCGCGTTACCGACTGAGCTAGGGCAGCCCCAACTTATTCTTATAGGACCGGCATATATTACTTTATCACAGCTCAGGTCTTTATGATAGTGTTCATAGAAGATTTTACCAAAAATAACTCAATCAAATATCGAGTCTGCCCTGAAAACATATAGGCTAATACGTCCGGTCATTGATATGACCAACATAAATTTTGGAAAGTCAGCACCGCATCGATGACTAACGCAAACGGTCGTTTGGTAGTTTTTAAATATCGCATCAATGATATTAAACTTATGTTCTAGAGAAAAAACGAAGACATTTAGAGTTTTGAACATTTTGGAGAGGACAGATGATGTAGCTTATATCCGGGACCTATTGGAACCCTAGACATGATAGCTCTAATTTTAAAGAATATAACAGAATTAAATAGAAAGGAAGTTAGTTAATTACGCTAAAAAATAAATATGAAATTCTAGAAATATGTCTTGATTACATAATTCAAGATACTCTGAATTTACGATTCAGTAAATGAAATTTTCTAGTTAGTGATGGCATTAAAATTTTAAGGTTAAGTGTTTTATTTTATTGTATTACTTTTATGTGATGTATGCTGTTTTGTAACCTAATCCAAAGTGATTCAAATATTCTAAAATATTTATTAATTTTGTTCGTTATAACGAGATAGGAAGACTATTATTCAAAAAAATAAGCACGTTTAAATAACTACGTATTTTGAGGCAATAAAAAAATAATTTCTCGAATCTGGGTTTTTATTCTCTTAAACTACAGGATACACAACACAATCCGATATTCATTAAAAAGGCACGAATCTCTGTAGAGCATTTTCATTCTTGGGTGCATATTAGGCCTAAAAACACTACGTTACCACTTTCTTACGTTTCCCCACCTCACCAGCTCCGAGCTAACACCAAATAAATTAACTATTCCTTGAGAGCATACAATAGAAGCTCTTGACGGAACTCACATTGGTAAAAAGTTATCGCTGCAGGTTAAGGGGAAAAAAACCTACCTATTGCTCTAATTCTTCTGTACAGATGTATACAAGAAATAAATAGTAAATGTAGAGTAGCGATAAAATTTGTGTAAAATGGACATTGATCTGTATCTGAAACATTTAAAAATAAATATTTTCTTTTACCAATGTGACTTCCCTCAAGAGCCGCAACTGCAAATACAACAACACAATTTTATCTCTTTTCGCTTTGTTTTGGAAACAAGTCTAAATAGTTAATAAATTTAAACAACTAAGGTATTAAAAGCAATGATTTATTAACTATATACAAAGTATCTCCGTCAAGGAACAACAGGGGACATTTACTTTCAGATTTTACAAAATGAAGATCGTCGTTGGAGCTTAAGTACTATACAATCCAATATGTTACTAGTGTCTTCTTCCTAAATATTACTTAAAATATTGTTTTCTACTGTTACAGTCTTGTGAATGGTGAAAACAATGTGTTGTTTAAGGGATGATCAAGAACTTATATCTTACTCGTGACCTCTGATGTAAGATTTGTACGTTCCGTGCATCTGAAATATAAGACATTAAAGATAATATCATCAAAGTAGTGAAACAGTGTTCGAAGTGGGAAAAAAAAAAAAACACACAGACGGTATGCTTTATTACGATTTTGACTCGACATACCGCCTATCTAAACGTTGAAATACAGTAAGGGCATGTTGTCTAAAATGTTGTATTTCTATTTACATAATGACTGAAAACCATTGGAGAGTTTCTCTTTAGTTACGGCATGGAGAGACTTTGATCCATCGCTAACAATTTTCTGAAAAAAAAAAGAAAAGTATCCCCTTATGTTGTATTATAGGGAATTACATATGAAAATGCAAAACTCCCACACCTCTCACTCGAATGAGGGGTATTTTAAACCCCCGCAAGATCCGCCCCCACGGCAGACAACCCTTAAATCCGCCCACGCTCAAAACACGGCATTTATATGAACTAAGACAAGAAGACTCGGATATGCGAAAGAAACAATTCAATATGACACACCAAAATATAAACTAGACGAACTTCTTTAAAGACATCTCATTTTAAAAACAAAAAGGTTAAAAAAAAGATAAAATGCCGGTATTGTCAACTTTGAAAATATTTCTACATAAAATCTTTTTTACGTGCAAAGCTAGTTATCAATTACTGGGTTTAAAAATGGATTTACTAAAGGATCCACTCTCCAAAAACCAGAGGCCGTATGGGATCTTGCATCGTTTGGCCTAATCCTCGTTTCGCCTAACCAATTATCTGACACTTTTATGACAGATAAAAGATAAGCTTTATATCCGCCATTTTAGGCGAAATAAGGATACTCGTTTGGCCTAATCCTCGTTTTGCCTAAAATGGTGGACTATAAAAATATCGTGGAGATAAAACTGGAGGGAAATTTTTCGAAAAAAAAAATATTCCCTACTATGTGAAGAACTGAGAAATACAGATGCAAAACCAGTTAAATCCCTTCTCCATATTCTGTTTCATAAACTGTTAAATCCCAAACCTGCAAATAACCTAATGAAAAATGCAGAATCAAACCCGCTTAATTCCATATTTCAAACAATTTGAGGTTTCGTACTGTATAGGATTAGTTTAGTAATCTGAATATTTATTGCAACTCTTCGTAAATCATTCGAAATTTTATTTGGCAGAATTTGAAGTGTGTGCTTTCATTATTTATTTTTTTTTAATTTTTGGACTGAAAATTGAAAAAAAAGAAAATGAAATCTTTAGTTTTACGTCCCACGGTTACGCCGGTCATGCTAAAGGAGACGGTGATGATGAGAAATGAATGAAATGAAGAAAGTGGGAGGAAACGGGAGAACCCCGAGGAAACTCACGAGCACGGTGTTTGTCCACAACAAAATCCACATGGCGCGAGCTGGGATCGAACCAGGGATCCCAAGCACCGGAGGTGAACGCTCTACTACTGAGCCACCACGCACCCTGGACTGAAAATGGAGACACTATACTTCTTAGCCTAACTGTTCGTGCAACTTTTCTGTGCTTGTTTGCTTTTCTTTAATAATTACTAGACAAATGCACGCAAAATCGAAAGAAAACTATACTCTAAGTAGCGATGATCACTTTTTTTTTTTTTTTTTTTTTTTTACCAGACAACACCAAAATTGTCTAGAAAATATACAAGACACATGAGAAACTGGAAACGAAATGTAGCCAAAAAGACAAGGTGAGTGGACTATCTATGGTTAAAAGTCGTTTGTTTTGTATTTCAGGGTAACTCTTTACTTTGAACAGAACATTGTTGGATTAGGTTCTTCTCTAAACGGTCTCTTCAGCTTCAGCAGAACCTCTTCCTTAAAATGTCTCGTGTCAATTATCATTCAAAATTATAATATGCTTCTGGTACAACACGTTAAAAAATTTTGCCACTTATTTACCATTTCTGATTTTCTTTCTGCCACTGTTTTGCTCAAACTCAACGTGTGTACATTTTGTTTTGCTATATTTCAAATTCATATATTGGGATAATTGGCAAATTAATATTCACCCTATGTTAGTCCATAAAAGGTTACAAACTCTTCCAAAATATAGTCATTCAATTTAGAAATGTATACGGATAGGTATAATTAATTGAGTTGATTTTAGTTTAGCGTCCCTTTCAGCAGCTAGGCTATATGAGACGTGGACCTACTGATTAACGTGGAATCCGAACCACATGAGCTCCCGCCGGGAATCGAACCCGGGTAGGTATAATTAACTCCGCTTGTAGTTACGAAGGGTTTGTCGATTAAAAGCAGCTCAAAGCTCAAGTTTTACAGAGGTTTTTGAGGAATAGAAAACCGAGAAAACGGTGATGCACCAGAGTACGACGACGATATGGATTTCCATTTAGTAGATGATGATGGAGAGGAGGTTACATAATTCAATTTTTTGCACATTTGGATCCATTGTTTTCAATTTAGAACAAAATTAATGTAGCATTTATGTATCCGTATTCATTTGTGCCAATCTTGTGCAATGTATAGTTGATAATACATTCCTTCCCCCCCCCCCCCAATATTTTAGTAGGCATAATACTGATTTCTGACTCTGATTTCCTTTCTTTTTGATAGGTTTTGTATCTTGAGCCTCAACAAAAATGGCCGCTCGTCCAGATGCAAAAGCTGTTATTTCAATTTACATACGCAAAACCTGTTAAATCCAAACTATTTTCTTCAATAACGCAATTCACAGACTAGTGTGATTATACAGCTTTCGACAGAGCAACAATCACATTATTCTTAATTTTTTAATGTTCTCTAGTTTCTAATGTTATTTTACAATTATGTCGTGTTTAAACAGTTTTTCTCGATTTGTCACAAATTTTAAAATGTGAATTTAACGAGTTTTGCTATTCTCCTACTCACATATATTCGTATATATCCATGGTCCTAGTAAATACATAAAGGAGTTTTGGTAATACTAACTCCTCGAAAATAGTTAATATAATATTAATCTATATATTTTGCATTTCTTAATTCTTTATATACTAGGGAATTTTCTCTTATATAATTTCCCTCTAGTTGAATTTCCACGATTTTTTCTTATTATCCGCCATTTTAGGCGTAACGAGGATTAGGCCAAACAAGGATCCTTTTTTCGCCTAAAATGGCTGACATAAATCTTATCATTTATCTGTCATAAAAGTGTCAGCTAATTGGTTAGGCGAAACGAGGATTAGGCCAAACGTGGCGACACGGCCGTATGGTATACCACCACATACCGTCTCACTTCGACAACTAAGTGAAACCATGTAAAAACAAAATTTCCGTACAAGTTTCTTGACTGTTGAAGTAAGATTTCAACCCTATACGGCAAACCTTTTTGATGGTCAACAAACATTATTTTGTTGGAATGACAAAAGTGTTTGTTTCATCTACATTTTCTACATCTGTTTTATTTAGTCTACAATTAACATCACACATTATTAATTAAAATTGATATAAACCATGTAATAAGACTAATTCAAATAAATTACCTCAGTGGTAGATTAGATAAGACTAATTCTAATAAATTCACCTCTGGTGCTTAGGGTTCCGGGTTCGATCCCAGCCCCCGCCAAGTGAACTTTGTGGTGGACAAACACCGTGTGAGTGGGTTTTCTCGGGGTTCTCCCGTTTCCTCTCACTTTCTTCATTCCACCATTTCATTCATTATTCATCATCACCGTCTCCTTTAGCCTAACCGGCATAACCGTGGGACGTAAAACTCAAATATGCAAACTGCTATTTTTGCATTGTTCCTCCAATCAAAGGTATATTCAGGAAGGAAAAGAGGACCATTACTTATCCCAATATCCCTTCAGCTATCCATTCTGTGCCACATTCTGAAGAGCTAAAAGTTCCACAAGCTCCCGTATCTTACTCCAGTTTTTCCACCGACGAAGAGCAAGAGACGGACAAGTCAACCCAATTATCTCAAATCCTGTTGCATATTACTCGTCATCAACCAACCCTGACTTTACAACCAACATATCATCATCTATTCGCCATATGATCACTCAACATGAATTAAATGACCTGGGGTTGTCAGAAAAAAAATGGCGCAGAACTACTGGCATCCAGACTCAAGTAGTGGGGAGCTCTTTCTGAAGAGGTTAAAGTGTCTATGTATCGAATACGTCAGAAGCCCCTGGAAGAGTATTTTTCAGTGGAAAGTGACATAGTGTGTTGTAAAAGTGTAACTGGTCTTAAGAGTAAACTTAACTTAGAACATACTCTCGATGAATGGTGGCTATTCAAAGATGCATCAAAACTAAATCTTAAAGCTATGTTAGTGAACAATCGAAATGTGTTGACATCAATTACAGTTGGTTATGCAGTGCACTGGAAGGAAACATATACTAACATGAAAAAACTACTGAAAGCAATAAATTATAGCGAATATAACTGGAATATTTGTGACGACTTCAAAGTTCTAGCCATACTTCTTGGCCTGCAGTTGTGCTACACGAAATATTGCTGCTTTTTATGCGAATGCAATACACATGATAAGGCTTTCCACTATGTAAAAAAAAAAAAAAAAAAAAAAAAAAAAAAAAAAAAAAAAGAACTGGACACCGTAAATCTTTGAACCCTGAGCAAAGAACGCTCAATATATTCCTTTGGTACATTGCAGTAAAGTTTTACTTCCTTCTTTACATATTAAATTAAGTTTAATCAAGAACTTCTTAAAAGTATGAACCAAACAGATGATGTCTTCAAATATATTCTGTGTAAATTTCCACAAATTACTGAAACTAAAATCAGGGAGGGAATATTTATTGGCTCTTAAATTCGACAACTTCTCAATGATCCTGAATTTGATGCAGTGTTAGAAGATAAGGAGAAGATTGGATTGGATTCTTTCCGAAGCGTAGGGACGATTTTTTTGGGGAAACGAGCGGTTTCAGAACTGTAAGAAACTAGTGGAGCACCTAATATATTCCTGCCAAACAATGGGGTGTAGTATGTCACTAAAATGCACATGTTGCAGTCCCACATAGATTTCTTTCCAGAAAATTGAAAAGCAGTCAGCGATGAACATGGAGAACATTTCCACCATGTTATATCTACGATGGAGAAACAATATCATGACTACTGGAGCGAATCTATGCTTACTGACAATTGTTGGACAATTGTTAGAGATGTTCCAGAATTACAATACAACCGACAGGCAAAAAGGCGCCGTTTGTAATATCCATGTAAGTTATATTTCATCACTTCCTTTTACAGAGTTTTAATTTCTTATTAACCCTTTTAAATTCTATAGGACAAACGCTGTGCCACGCACACATATAATACATTATCATACCATAAAACTATACTTGCTTTCAGATGAATAGTACCGTTTCAAGACTTTTTATTTTATATTTCACTTTTCCCTACATGAAATTTGGTATTGTCAAGCAGGATTGAGAAATATTTTTTCCTCATAACTATTGTAGATATTATAATGAAACTTAGCACATGTACTACGTATGAACCACGGTATATTATGAGCATGATCGAGAAGCCTCATAACAAATATAAGCATATTTTGTTTAAAAAAATCAAATATTTTATTTAAGAAATTTATCGCACGGTAGTTTTCAAGGTATATTATGGGCATGATTGAGAAGCCTCATAACAAATATAAGAATATTTTTTTTTTTTTTCAAAAAATCAAATATTTTATTTAAGAAATTTATCGTGAACTATATTTTTTCATTGGAGGAGTTAAATCCAACCCATTATTTTCCATTGATTTTAACTTCATGTATGGTGACTAGGCCGGTGGTGGACACCTTTAAGGAAATTTTGATTTTGATATTTTTTGTCCCTTGTGTTTTAATACTACAGTGGTGGTTTTCTATCCACCAAAAGTAAAATGTTGTTTCCTTTCAATGCAAGTACAGCTTTCAGTCATTAACGGAAGCAGTAAGAAAATATAACAATTTTTCATTGGTAAGAGCAATTTTGCTAGTAGTGGCCACTTTTATATTCAATAATTGTCACATATTTTACATAACACTTATTATACGTTACTGTGTTCATTCATATTACACAGTAACGTATAATAAGTATTACATAATAACATTCTTGATAAAACGAAATTTGCATTGAAATGGTCACTATTCTAGGTTATCAAAGTAATGAAAGCATGCTGTTTAATTAGCTGCAATATTTACTGAAACTAAAGAATTGCATAAACGTACAAAAGTAAAATACAATATAATTGCATTTTAAGTACATTCTTTTAAAGAAAAAATACGTAAACCTATAGTGAAGATATGGTTATATACCTTTACATTCACACATAAAGGTTCGATATATCAGAACATCATATTGAGGGTCTTCCATACAACGAAATTTAACTACGTCTAATTTTACAGTTTCTCTGTAGTATATTCAAAACAAACAAAAGATTCGAAAAATTGAAAGGCGGTGCAGTACAAAATATTATTTTGTATGCGATACTGTTGCCGTGTCTCACCTATCTGCTATCACTTTGGAGCTCTTTACAGATTTGGCATTTATTCACGGGTGCATAAACAACTGCACAGCCATAGCAGATAGGTAAGTCATGATAACAGTATCACACGCAAAATAATAATGTGCACTGCGTTTTTGCTTTTCAATTATTTTGAAGTTATTACAGAAAAACTGTAGAATTCGCGGTAGAACCTAGTTTTTATTTTCAGTGTATGGAAAGCCCTTAATGAAAAACATACAATAAGAAACAACCTTATTCTACATCGTCTGAACTGAGAACGCTCCAGTTTTCGTCTAGGTCATGCTCAATTTGAGTACAAACTCACACAAAAAGTTTCTTTCGTTGTGAAAATTGGATTCAGTCATTTTATGAAGATAGAAAAATCCAAAATCCTCACGTTTACTGGATACACAACCAACATGAAACCACTTTTTACATTTAGTACACAACATCGATTTTAACAGTTATTTTAGGTGTGGACTTGCTGAGATCTTACATTACTCTTTTGACACGTCCTTCGATATTTATTTTCATATTATTATAATTTTGCAAGTTGCTTTTTTCCTTACGTGAACTGTTTCCATTCTTAGGCTTCGATTTTCCTTCATCTTATCTTATCTTTTTTTTTTAACTTAAGAAGTTCCTGTAGGGGTTTGAAATTACTATAACAGGGAGTCGGAGCTTCCTTCTTTTGGAATTTTGTATTTCCTCTGGAGTTTTTGGCCACAACAAATTTCTTTTGAATGGACTAAATACGTAGTTTTCCGATTTAGAATTTGTTGTGGACATGCATTAGCTATGACATGAAGAACTGATATCGACAGGTTGAGAAGCTGTGGCTGTTGAAGGAGATGCATTGATTTTTGATTGGGATCCTTTATCAAACCTACGAAATTAATCGTTGTGGGTAGATTGGATATCTTGAAAAGGAGCGCGGGGTCGTTTCACAGACTCCGTAGACATCGTTTGTATATCCTCTGTTATCTGCTCAGTACAGAATTTCTTCCATACATAAAATAAATCATGAGAGTTTTCATTCCCATGCCAAGTGTCACTTGCTTCTTTAAAACTTGTTAATGTTTTTTCATCAATTTTCAATTCCATGTAATTTAAATGATTTTGAGACCAAATCGTACCAATAGATTCAGTCACTGTAGACTTTTCAGAATATCTACTGCATGTCTAGACTTTTCAGAATATCTACACATTTATTTCTGCTTCAAGTGCGGTCGGATTTCTTGAGTGCATACATTTGCTGAAATCCACTTCATCGGGGGAAATTGAAAAGCACCACACACACAAAAACATTTTGAATCACCACTGGTCTTGCTTTCTTCAAAAACACGTCGTGTAATAATGGAACGAAGATCGATATTGTCGCTTCCTTCGGAAAATTTTGGAATTTTCACTCTCTTACATTTTCTATTCAACCTGTTTTAAAGGATAAAATACACTTACATCGGCAGGTTGGAGGATGTGTGTACAGTTCGAATGTAAAGCAATTAGTATTACTCCCTTTTGTTAACATAATTCACTCACTTGCATAATTTGATATGACCATCTACAAAAAGAATTATGGGGATCTGATTTTTTTTTTTTTTTTTTTTTTTTTTTTTGGCGGGGGAACTCAACGAAAAGAATAAAATGATTGGCTATCTACCCAGAAAACACTTCACCATTCATCCAACAGCTTGTAGTATAACTTATACCCCTTTTTTTTTCTGACACACTGAGGTAATCACTCGTATGGAAATACTATCACAGGAGGCACAGTTACCATCTGCACAATGCTGCCATGATAGTTAATTATTCTTTTTCATTATTACTCACCACTGCAAAGTTTCCACCTCTTGAAACCACTTCCGTATTGATTGTTCTGTAACTGCCATTCGAGCTTTAGTTAGAGATTCTGTACTTTTCTCATCGGTTAGAGAGTGACGACTTTTAAAAGCTTCCCACCAAGTTAAACCAGGTCGATTTTCGGAAAAAAGTTTGTCGTTTTTGTTCACTTTTTCCACTGTGTCCAATAAAAACGAATTATGTATTGGGAAACCCTTATTAGCAATTCCAAGTAGTCATTCTTCAAGTTTTTGTTCCTCTGGTTCTGTAAGTACTGTTTTCGAGCCCATTTTATTTCTTCTTCTACTTTTCCAGTTAGCCTCCTCACTTCTGAATTCCTACAAACAATAAGAAAATTTTATTGTAGCATAGACCTATTTAAGTAAATCAGTATTAAAACTCTTTTCAGCGTAAAGTTTAACTATCCGCTAATTTTATATAATTTCGCAAAGTTTAATTAATGGCTTAATTTAATATAAGGCTTACCTATGTACATAATATTTCTCGGCAGTTGCCTTTTGCAACATAGGTATTCCCTTTTCTAACAGCCATGATGGCGCCTTTCAAGTCTTCATCGTTGTACATAAATAATTTCTTTTCGGGAGGCATTTCTTTAGTTCTGGAAATATATTCACAAAGAACACACTGATTAGAATTACGGCAGAAGAAAGAACATATAGAAAGTAAAAATAAAAAATGAAAAAAAATTAGGCCTACGATAGAAGGAAAAAAATCAGAAACATTGTGTGACCAGTACTAAATGAATATTTTTAATGTGCTTATTTCTATGCCCACTACTGAAATTGTGCTTATGGTCATCTACTGTGGCCGTTACTAAAAAATAACTATTGTAATATATTAGTAGTGGTCACGCCTACAACTAATGTCTGCAACAATGTAGGCGTAAAAACAAATATGTTTTTGAAATAACTGATCATTATTGAATTTGGACACATTAAAATGATTCACAATATTTATAAAATAAACTAGAAATAGTGGAATAATTCGGACGGTTTGCTTACCTTCAAAATTTGAGAATTGGAAAAATTCTCCATATGCACATGAACAACTTCTTCTAGACTCGTAATCCAACTGAAAAAGCTGTCCAATAGGGATGCAGTATACAGAAAGGGTAGTAGCCATTACAGTAAAAATGAAAAATTAAAGCTTATTGGCTAATACGCTTCTGCACTTTAACTTTGTTGTCCTAGGTGGCCACTACCGGCCCAGTTACCCTAGTGTTCTTACACTTACTGATATTATTTCGTTCAGCTTAATTTGACCTATCAATTGCTACATATCTCATATTTGACAATATTTTTCTGTTAAACGCAAAGAATATTGTGTAGTTATTTGTTTCGAGATAAAGTAATTTCATCCTCGTGGCTCTGATTAATTTCAATCCGAAACATTAGAGCTAGGTTGAGTTTCAAACAAGACACCTCGTTAAAACTCGAGAACTTTGCACAAATTTTCGTCATATTTCTTTAAAACTGATTGTGTATTCATCACATTGTTTTGGGCAAATTTTAATCCCAAACATTACAGATAATTCCCAAACCTGAAACAAAATGTTGCATTAAAATCAGATAATTTTATTAAAGTTTCATGGAAATCTGATGGCTTCTCTGGAAGATACGAGTGTACTTAAAACATGTTACTTTTTTTTCAGAAAGAATAAGTTCAACTCTAAAAAAATAAAAGTGATATTAAATCTAAACAAACAACACACTTTATTTCATGAACATCGGAGAAATAATACGATATTATCATGGAAGGCATATAGGTCTATACAGGATATTCACAATTAGAAAGCCTTATACAAAATATTCACTATTTTGTATCAAAATTGAGTGATATTTAGGAAGGATATTCTGGAAAATTATATTCTAATTATATTATGCATAAGAGAAAACTTCCAAGTTCAGTGAATCTACCCTCTTATCCTTGGCTGATTTCCATCCCAAGCAACGGGGATGATAGAGAAACCGCAGTGAGAATATACATCGTGTTTTCTCAAAATTGAATAATTTTTGCCAAAGTTATACCAGACTATTTCGTTATCACATTATGTAAGTAGTAGAGTCTTGTTTATAGTTCTTCAAAAAATTGTGGATATTTTATTATTAAAACGAATCTAATTAATACTCTTATTACTACGTATATATGAGGGGGTGATAAATTTTAGGCCCGACCCCCTTCTGCGTATGTCATTCTGAAATCGTTCATTGTATTTGAAACATTAGTCTTTTGTAAGTTTAAATATCAAGCAATTATCGTAGCACTAACGGTTTTCTCTTTCTTTACAACTCATTGATTGAACTGTGGCACAGTGAAACTTGCTATTCACCAAGCAGAGGTTGCGAGGTATCATGAAAATTCTTCCTGCAACACAACTCTATTGAAATCCATAGTTGCATGATAGATACATTTGGTGTACATTGTTCCTTATACTGTGAAGAAATGGTGCTCAAAATTTAAGCGGGGTGATTTTTCAACAGAAAATGGTGAAAGATGTGAGATTCCCACTGTCAGTGTCAACTCTGGAAAAAGTGGATCAGGTTTATGACCTGATTTTCAATAACAAACGAATTTCACCTCAAGTGATAACTCAGATGTCTATATCCGAAGAACGTGTCTGGTCAGTACTTCATGACCAGTTGAACATGCACAAGCTTTCTGCGAAACGGGTACCCAAATTTTGAATGCTGATGAAAAATGCAAACTTGTGACGCCTTCAGTTGATTTTGTGCTATTTTGCGAACTCTAACCGAATAGGGCACTCGAGTTGCCGAAAGAGAGGTATCAGACATGAAAGATGATGTTAAACTATGTACATATGTAAATTTATAGCGGCTGAGGGCAACCTGGGAAAGCAGGAGAGCCGGAAGAAATATGGCCGATCGTAGGGGCCAGCAACTCAGAAAGCTAAGGAGTCCCTCCTTCTACGAGTGAATGGCCACAGAAATTAAGGTCAAATATTTAATAGTAAATGCATGATAAGATCTGCTATACCAGTAATTAACAACATGGCCGCCATATTGAGTGGCTATCTTGAATTCGGATTCACAATGTAAAAGAGAAATTGGGTCATGCGGCATATGAAATAGCACGGAAATATTTAACAAGAAATCATTGGTATTAGCCATTTTGTAGTAATTTGATTATGAGTTGAGAGGTAACATGCAAGAAAATCGTGAGGGGATATTTGAACAAGCGTCGGAATAACCTGTCGGAATAATGTTGGCACATGATGGACATCTAGGAAAAATACAAAGAGCATTTGCACATGCAAAGAACTGTTAATGTTGCAGTGTTAAAGATGGATAGTTGTTGTCACGTTAAAACAACCGAGTAAAGGAGGACTGGGGATTACAGGTACAATTACGATGTGGTTCTTCTCAAAGAAAATAAAATTTATCATCACATAAGCAAGTGTACTAATAAAGGTACATACCAATCTATGAAGAACAGTTGATGTCAAGAGTATCTATAAGAATGTGATGAAAACACAAGAGCTGTTCTCACCTGACACGCTATCATTTATCTCTAATGTTTGATCTTTCTTCAAGCACTGTATCAATATTCACTAAAAAAAAACTACATTTCTGATCTTCTTCATAGGGATTATTGTTGAACGTCCCAGACTCAAGCATTAACAATGACACAACTACTTGGAGATTCATATTCATGCTCAAAACAAGAAATAACTTTTCCATATGATGAATTAGAATATACCTTGTCATTTTCTAGTAGTTCCTCAACAGTGGCTCACCGACCAAGGACACATTAACCTTCCTCCCAACCACTCTATCTTACGTGACTACTTTACTGATAACCCAGATACTAGCTAATGAGTTTTCTCGCGTATTTTCTGTCTGCAAAGTGGATAAACAGTAGGTGGCACGGACTCAACTTTGGTCTCTTCTTTCTTTATCGTTAATGACTATCTTTCCCTTACTCGCAACTATTCTGCATGTAAACACAGTTTTCCTTTGGTTTGTATGGCTGTAGCTTTTGCGTCATACTTGTGAATCTATATCACAGAGTTTATATGCTACCTTCTTGCATGTTACTTCTCAACCGACAATTGTTACTACAGAATGGTTAACATCAATATATTTCTGTTAAAATTTCAGTGCTATTTCATATGCCACGTGACGCACTTTCTCTTTTATACTGTGAATCAAACTTCAAGATACCCACTTTCAATTTGGCGGCCAAGATGTTCATTACATACAGCAGATCTGACACATCTACTACTACATATTTAGCTTCATTTCTTTGGCCACTCACGGACAGAACAAGTGATTTCTCAGCTTTCTCTGTTGCTGGCCCCTACGGTCGGCCATATTTCTTCCGGTTCTCCTGCTTTTCCATGTTGCCCTCAGCCGCTATAAATTTGCAAAACTACATAATTTCACACCCTCTTTCATATCTGATACATGTAGTTCGGTCCTTCCTTGGTAAAGACAATATTTTGAGTCGTCTTGTTTCCCAAGATGAAAATTCGTTCCACTACTTAGACCCTAAAAGGAAAGAGCATTCATGCGAGTGGCGCCACTCAGAAACTCAAAGAAATTCAAAGCATAGAGATTCACATGCAAGGTGTTTACCTTAATGTTCAGGGATGAGCATGGTGATTTATTTCAAAGTACACTCCAAAGGAACAAACCGTAACATTAAAGTATTATTGCAGTCTTCTGACCAAATTAAAGAACACTATTGAAGAAAAGCACCGGAGAAAGTTGAGAAGAGGTGATTTGTTTCTGCAGCCATAACAATGGATTTTTTAAAGGACATATGGTTTCAGTTCATTTACCATCCACGTTACTTGCCAGACCACGAACCCTCTGATTATTATCTCTTTCCTAAATTATAAAGATTTCTGAAAGCACAGAAATTTAGCAATGATAAGGAGTTTATGTTAGCTACAGAAGAAATTTTGAAGACCGGGAAGTCATGTTTTGGAGGAGTTAGAGAAGTTGGAGCAACGATGAGCCCAGTGGGTTGATCTTCCTCGAGAATACATTAAATAGCCTGAAACTTTCGTGTTTGTTGTTAAAGTCTTTATAGGTCCGGCGGAGAACTTATCAACCTGAGAAAAACTGAAATACCTAGAAAGTTGAAGAAGAACGCTATTGGCTACCTTGTAGTCCCATTTGACATATGTTGCGGTAGGTAGCGACACCACATCAACCGGTTCTCCTAAAATATCTTTGCGATACTTTTCTAGGCTTCCAGGCAGGTAACAGGGGAGAAGGCGGGAAGATTTGTAAGGGATCTAAGTGACGAACAAAACACAGACTCTCCTACACATTGATCATCTCTCTCTTTTTTACATCGTGTTCAAACAGCTATAGATCGCAGCAAGAAGAAGTCTTGCGGAAGGCTACAATTCAATATCAACTTGAAATACAACACGTTGCGCCATCCACTGTAAAGGACAAATAGTGTATTTTGAAATTTCATTCAATAGAGTGGTTTCTTAACATTAACGCTGCAGTGGTCACGCGTTCTACTATTGTAGAACAGGTGTTTTATTTTTATAACCCTGAGCAGTTGGCAACACGCTCGACCCTGAGCGGTTATGTACACTCATGTCCAAAATTATTATCGCATGTCTATAAATATGTTATTGCAGGAATATAATTTGATAACGAATTCTCCAGGCATCTCTTATAATGTTAGTATATGTATAATCAGCAAAGACATATATGTGGCAAATTTCGTGTTAAAAGAGTAGTAAATAAGAACAATAGAACGAAAATAATACTTTCTTGTCAATTTAGCAACACCTTGTTTTATTCATTCTAATTTTCGTATTTATAATTCTTTCCTATGAAAATTACCACAAATACACATTTCCCGATTATACACATGGTATCAGTAATAAAAGTACCCTGCAAAATTATTTTCGAATTATATTCTCACATGAAGACAGTTAAAGATATGCGACAATCATTTTGGACATGAGTGTACCTTTCTTCGCCAACTTTCTGTACATTCTAGTCTATTTTCAGCGCTTGTTCTTGCACCTGCTTCGATTGGTGTTCTACTATTGTAGATCGAGCAACTATTGACGTACAAGTTTGTTTCGTATTAGTGATTTATTTTGTTTTACATTTTCCTGTTATTTTTGTGGAATATGTGCTTGTATATATTTGAAATGTCAGAGCATGACAGAGAGCAGGTGCGTCTCTGGTTAGAAGAGGCAGAAAGCTACTGCGTGTGTTTGTGATCGAAGATATGGAGGTTCTCGAGGAAGATTTTGTTGAAGAAACAGTTGAGTGCAGTGATAACGAAGATGTACCAACAATATACCGGAAGAAGAAGAGGAAAACATTCCAATACAAGCCAGTGTTGAAGTCATGAGTCCTGCTACAGTATCTTCTCTCGATACCCCTGCGTTTTATATCGGTAGGGAGAAATAAGTAGAACTTTCTCGCTGGTATGTAGATTCCATAATGCCAAGAAATTCAGGAACTCCCAATTTAAATATAATACAAGCCTTTCATAGGCTTCGCCCTCAAGGCACTGCTAAAAGGGTAATAACTGCTACTGCATCTTTTTTATGCCTAATTGATGGTTAATTGATTATGAACGTACCTTGTGTTAATGATCTTAATATATTTAGAGTAAATAAGAACGGTGAGAACGTCAGATGTACGAATTTGCTACAGGATCTAGTTTTTAATTGATAAAACCACTCACGTAACGGTGGAGGACGCAACCAACGCAGGGTTAAAAGAACACTGGACTCTGGCTGTGAATCATAGTGGTTGAGGAACTGGGAGAATTTGATAAGTAATCCTTTGTAGCACTAATTTATTTTTACGTGCATCTACACATCATTACAGTACCATCTACTGTAACTAATTTCAATACATTTCATACCTCGATAATAGCATTGTCTGTGAACATACTTTTTGACCATCATATACCATCTGAGTTACTGCAGCTATGTGCACCCTCTCATTTATGTTTTTATAAATGAGACAAGTGACAATGCTGACATACTTTATATAGACTTATTAAATACTATACTAAATTTGAATCAGAAGTTTCCATTGTTCTATATCAAAATATGATTATGATATTGTAACAGGCGTACCTTATCCCAAATTTTCCAGTTTATACCATAATTGATGTTGATGAAACGATGATGATTATCGTGATAAATAGTATCCGATTTCCAAACTTGCCACCACTTTGCTTCAATATATACTCCAGAATGGCTAATTAATCCATGATAATAAGTGTAGAAATATAAAAGAGATAACATAACTGAAATAGGAAAAAATATTGATACTATATTACTATGAATTGATACTATGTAGAATAAAGCTGCTTTTGCATTATGCAAAATTTGTTCAGAAAGTATCCAACCTTAATTTTTGGTATATAGAAATGTAGTTAGGAAGACATAGTTTGATACGCTATGTAGGTGATCCTAATGCTCAATCTTATATTTTTCTTCAGCCTACAGAAACAGTGAATTGACAGCAGATTGCCGAAGAGTGAGGAGGTGTATGTGAGTGGCATGGAGTCAGAATTTCATTTGTGATAAAATGACTGAAAAACTTGGGTAATGCTACTATATAACCTATGTGAAGCGTGGAGAATGCAGAACTCGACAGGCCTTCGGGGACGAGCAAATGGACAGAGTGGTATAACCACTCATTCTTAAATATTTGCAGACCAAACACAGCCCATTTGTTGCCCATCAGGGTTCCTACTCTCCCAATTTGGTTCCATGCGATATCTGGATTTTCCCGAAGGTGAAAATGTGGGAATGCGGCGTAGGATCGACACTGCGTAGCATCGACACTGCGTACGATCGAAAAATTCAGCTCAAAAAATGTTTCGATCCTACGCAGTTTCGATCGTACGCAGTTTCCATCCTACGCAGTTTCGACGCTACGCAGTTTCGACCGTACGAAGTTTCGATCCTACGCAGTTGCCCTGAAATAATTTAAGTTTTAATCATGCGCTCAAAAAATATATTTTTTCTCTCTCTGTCTTTAATTTGTTTAACCTGTGCAGCTATAAATTAGGGTTATATTCATGGACTCCACACAACCTAAACTGCGTAGGATCGAAACTGCGTACGGTCGAAACTGCGTACCGTCGAAACTGCGTAGGATCGAAACTGCGTAGGATCGAAACTGCGTAGAATCGAAACTGCGTAGAATCCAAACTGCGTAGGATCCACACTGCAGGTAGGATGGACAAGTTACAGGCGTATGGATTGAGAATCAATTATGATTTGTAATGATGACTATGTCAGAAGTGTAATACTAACTTTGAAACAGCTTCGGGAATGCGGCGTAGGATCGACACTGCGTAGCATCGAAACTGCGTACGATCGAAAAATTCAGCTCAAAACCTGTTTCGATCCTACGCAGTTTCGATCCTACGCAGTTTCGACGCTACGCAGTTTCGACCGTACGCAGTTTCGATCCTACGCAGTTGCCCTGAAATAATTTAAGTTTTAATCATGCGCTCAAAAAATATTTTTTTTCTCTCTCTTTAATTTGTTTAACCTGTGCAGCTATAAATTAGGGTTATATTCATGGACTCCACACGACCTAAACTGCGTAGGATCGAAACTGCGTACGGTCGAAACTGCGTAGCGTCGAAACTGCGTACGATCGAAACTGCGTAGGATCCACACTGCAGGTAGGATGGACAAGTTACAGGCGTATGGATTGAGAATCAATTATGATTTGTAATGATGACTATGTCAGAAGTGTAATACTAACTTTGAAACAGCTTCGACGGAATATAATGTAAAATAGTTATGTAACATGAAGAATTTAAAGTAATGAAGAATATGATGTATGATGAATATTGAAGGAAAAGAATAATAATAATGTTTAACGTATATTTCGATTGTAAAGATATTATTTCTAAAGGCTGTCAGAAAGTTAGAGAAACAAAAGTCAGATAAAGATCCATATGCTGTTCTGTGTGTACTTGTCTGTGTAATATGAATGAAAATTTATATGATTTTATGTACAGCTTAATGACCTAATCACCAGTTATTCATATGTATGTCAACAACGTTACAATATTGTACTTCGCTTTGGGAGTTTTTCATTTGTACACTGAACTTCAAATCGATTTATAATTGGAACACGTACCCATGGGAGTAGGAGCATTTCAATGTATTCCGTTACATTTCACAAAAATATTTTTAACCGTAAAAGATTCGAAATTAAACTACTATTCAAATAGAGAATAAAATTACGAAAGTTTACAATTATTACTGGAAATCAATGCTGTCATCCATTTTGAACATTTTAAAAGAACATAGTTTCTAATGTATTGAAATTTCATTTCTTATGAATAGTTTGAAACGTTGTAAATAGTTGTAAAGAACCTGAAGAAAATTCATCAAAGTCCTCCTAATGGGGAAGCAGTGTTAGACATGGAGTTAGTGGATGCAGATGGTGGCATTGGAAAAGTCCGGGTCTCCCGAGCACAGTGGTGATATCAGAAACTGGGCCCCAGCCATGAGGCTCCAGAAAAATGGGGTCCCGAAGTTTTGGGCGCGGGTTCTTTCTATACGCCTATTAAACATGGAATTGTATGTGGGTGGTGAAGTTGGAAATGTTGGGTCGTCTAAGCACAGTATTAACGTCAGAAATTGGGCCCTTGTCTCAAAGGTCCAAAAATGGTGTCCGGAAATTTTGAGCTTGGCTTCATTATATTTTTCTTTTAAGCATGGAGTTATTGGATACATATTGTGGTGTTGGAAAGCTCCGGGACCTGAGATTCCAGAAATGAGATCCGAAAAGTTTGGGTTCAGGTCTCTTTTATTTGCCTATTTAACATGGTGTTGTACTATAGTGTTAGCGTTTGAAAGGTCGGGGTCGATTAACGAAAGCGGTAATGTCAGAAATTGGGCCCTGGCCTCGAAGCTCCAGAAAATGTGGTTCCGAAATGTTGGGCTCGAGTCCACTCTATTTCTCGTTTAAGCATGGAGTTGTTGCATACAGATGGTGACGTTGGAAAGATCCGATTCCCCTCAGCACAGTGGTGGTCAGGAACCGGGCCCCCACCATGGGGTTCCAGAAATGTTTTGGGCATGAGCCCCTTCTATACGCCTATTAAACATGAATTGTTGTACGAAGGTGAAAAACTTGTATCTTCATAAAAAAAAACTTGTATCTTCCTTATAATTATTAGATAATAATCTCAGCTCCTAAACATGTATAAAAGATACCGAAGTTATATTTCAGCAAAAAACAATTACCATAAAACATCTCTTTGCATGTGTAATGACTGAAATGTATTATACTTTGCTTCCCTCCCAAATAAATAAATAAATAAACGATTACAGTCGATAAGCGTAAATCTGGCAGAACCTATTTTCCGAAATCTAAAACAAATCACGGAGATTGTTTATTGCTTGTTCGAGATTGTCCACATTACATTTTCGGTCGCGATTGTCCACATCAGTAGTTAGATATGGTTACTACGAGCGCAATTTTGACCCTTTTTTCGTACCAGATCTTTTACAAAGTTACACAGAGCAAAGTATTCCCATAACTACAATGTTAAAGTGAGATCGCATAGGCTTTTATGACATTTAAAATCATAAAAACTTACATCTAAAATATTACAATGGAATCCTACACAAAATATATTTATTGCATCTTAATATCCAGTTTCTAAGCTTTCATTTGACACTTGAATCGTGAAAATCCGTTAATAATTAGTTTTAAAAATTCAATGAGAAGGAATATAACAAATGTAGCATTTACTGGAATAGGTGATCTGTCACTGATTCATTTGAACGATTCCAGTACCAGCACAGGACCGTCCAATCCGATTCTCTTTCCTTCTCCTCACGTCAACATATATATACATCAGCCTCTTCCTTCAACAGAACTTTTAGCTAGCAACTGTAAGAGGGCGCTGTATATCAATGACGTAGTCTCCTCGAAGGAGAATACATCATACATGACGTCATTGACTCCGTGACGAAATATCTCTTGAGTCTCTTTCTCTCTTTCCTTCCCATCAACACTCAGCGATACCAGAATATCAGAACTAAATCCTAAGTTGCAAGACAAAAGAAAAAAATGTCAGTGTTGACAACTCAATATTTTTTTCGGAACGTTCCAGGATTTTAATTTTTCAAGATATCGCTTTAAAACATATAGGGATGAATTCACCCCATTACTAATAAATATGATAATTGTTAAAAGTGAGTTGGCAACACTGGCAGCCCACCCCCAAATAACGTTAAAATTCAATAGCTCGGCCCCTAATTAACCGATTTCAAAAATTTAAACGCCAAATGAATACTAATAACATAAGCAATTTTATAAAATGCATAAATGGTTGCATAACCCTCAGGATATGTTTCCCTTTTTCAATGTCTATACAAAATTTCAACAAATTGAAATAATAAAAAATACTACCATAATTTAAATAAAATTTTAAGACTTTTTTAAAGAATAACATTTTCCGGAGAACTCAAAAATAAACCCGTAAAAAATCCCCGAAATTTCGAATTTGTTATAACATCATCAAATATTAACCGATTTTCAAAATTCAAACGGCAATCAATAGGCAAATAAATTTAATTTCTATCGAATGTTTTGTAGGTTGCATAACTCTAAGGATATACTTACAAAAACTCAAATAAATCCCTTATTTATACATATATCTTTAAAATTTAAATGACATTATGTTCTGTATACCCAAAGGTCTTAGTTTTTTATAGTCTTGATACTATAAAAACACATACACTTAAAATATACTTAAAATTACAAGTTTGGATATTGATAATGAAACCATAAAAACACTTATACACTTAAAATATATTTAAAATTACAAGTTTTATTTTTGTTATTTTTTGGATTCATTTCTAAAGTAAAACTGATGTATTTTATAACCATTATCTAAATCTTTCAAACCTTCATACTTAACCAACAGCTTATACTTTTTCAAATCTTTCAATACTTGCTCAGTTTCATCATTATATCTTTGTGGTAATAACGTCTTATATTTCTCATCTAAATGTACTAAAACTCTTTGACCATAACGCTGTGTTTGAATCAATTTCCATAATGTTATCTCGTACGCTTTACCTTTTTCTAACTCATCTATGCGAAGGAATCTCAATGCTTTAACATCATTTTTTTATTCAAATAATTAGCCATAGTTTATTTATTATAAGGAAAATGCTCGTTTTATGAGAAATTCATAAAACCAATCCTCATTTACATTTAGAAAATTTACATAAAATTTACATACAGAACTCAACAGTTGGACAATTATCTTTTAAACCAGTGTATTTGATTTTTATTCCATCTTTAACGATCTCATCAATCATTTTATCTGTTAAGTGTTTTGTAAATCTAGGTGGAAGAAAAATCTTGAACTCCTCACACTCAATTAATATGTTCTTTCCAAACTTAGTTTTAATCTTTTCCATTTTTACAATCTTATATTCTGTATTTAATTCTAATTCTCTTAATCCAATAACTTGTTTTTGCTCAAGACTTCCAAGTTTATTTAAAAGCTCAATATGACTCGACATCGTATTTATTATATAGAAAATCAATGAACACACTTCAATTTTTATCTTCACCAAAAATATTTAATCATTTTTTATCAATTTCATTTATGGAAAAACTTCCATAAAACAATACAAACATACATTTAACTATCTAAAACTCTTCTACTACTTTCTCATTCTTAGGGTCATATGTGAAGTTCTTTTGTCCAATTAAAATCGCATAACATATAGTATCAGCAGCCACAGCTTCTGCAAAGTCACCTACAATCTTTATGTTTGTTCTCTCATTTACCGATACATTCTTCCCCTTACTACAATTAATGACATACATTGGTCTGTTATCTATAAACTCTTTAGGATCATAGTACATTTCGGTATTGCCACATGTTATTCTTTTAAATGCAATATAATCTTCATACATCTTAAAATAATCCCTGTTAGCAATATCTAAGTTTCTTGATTCTTTTGGAAATACCTCATTCCTCCCATTCTTAAGATAGATATTCTTTACCTTACAATGATCAAACTTACTTGCATCTGCTGTTTGTTTACCACTTCTATCAGTTTGGAACATTACAACTACGAAATCAGGCATATCAAATTGTCTAGAATTAAATTGAGTAGTAACATCGAACTCCAAAAAAGAACCTACAACAGTCTTCTGAACACATTGATAAGTATGGAATGAAAACATGATTTTAGGTTCTTTAAGAATATTCAACTTTAACTTGTTTTCATAATTAGATTCGTATTCAACAATAGGCATTCTTATCTCCATACTTTTTATTGTTATTTTTCCATCATGAGGAGCCGCTGCACCTGCTCCTGATCCAGTCCATTTGTACAAGACATCGTTAATGTTGTTAGCTTTTGTAAATGTTATTCTCAATCCGCCTTTCCACATAACCTCTTTATAATCAGTTAAAAAGCCTGGAATTAATCTTCATGGGTACAAAACACTAATGGGTAATGGGTAATGGGTACAAAGTCCTTTCTTAAACCAAGTTTATCATCTGTTTCAAATCCTGCTTGTTTTAAATATTCAACTTCTGGTTTGGAAATCTTTAATGTTCCAATAGCTGTAGATGTTATTCCAGGTAGTAAAATCTTATCTATAACAACTCCATGCTTTCTAACCTCAATTTGAGAAAAGAAGAATGGTAAGAAATTATCTACAAGTTTTATAGTATCGTTTGCACCAAATGTTCCTCCAACTGATGCACCAACAACTTCAAAAGTCATATGACAATCTGCTTTGTGTGGATGTATAAAGCCATCCCCCACATCGAAATCAAAGTCAATATCTTTGTTAGCTTCATTCAAATTATTAAATGTTCTTGTGTTAGCTTTAAAGCTCTGTAACTCGTAACTCTCAACACTATCCATTTATTATAAAGAAAATCTTGAAACAACGCTTTTATGGGATATACCCATAAAAGAATCATACATAATAACATTTAAAAACTTATAATCCCCATCCTAACTTAACCTTAGCATTCATAGCAGTACCAACCCCAAAAGCAGCTAATCGTTCACCAATTGACGCATCACTACTAAATGCTCTTTTCCATGCTTTAGTTTCTAGTTCCTTATCTGCAATAAGTCTTGACTCTGTATCTTTATTGTCTCTGTAGTATATATCGAGTTGTTTACAAGCCTCATCTAATGGGTTAATACCTTCATCACCTCCCTCTAACCTTTCTTGAAACTTCGAAAAGGCCCGCAAAAGCTGAAGCCTGGTATATGTAACTTCGGTATCCCCTTCATGTTTAAAATCTTATTCATTAGTCCTTTTCCAAGCTTCTCATCATTCCAGAATCGTGGTGGTAATGTATTTAAGATCTTAATCAAATACCCTATACCTTTTGGATCATTAGGAATAAATTGTGAAAGCTTATTATTAATCATACTCACTATACCTACTTTCTCATTATAAAAGTTATTATTACCAGCCTTTTCTTCTCCATCTGTAACTATTAACCGATCAAATAACTTTCTCACATCATCCATCCATATATATTCTTTAGGTATCTCTGTATATTGTTTAATTCCTTCACCAGTCCTTTTAGGAGTTGGAGGTAAGGATGGTTTAATATAATTATCCCAAATAGGCTTGATAATATTAATGTACTTAGAACCTCTATTAGATGCTACTTTTTTATCTCGATTATATTTTTGGAAGGCAGCATCTGATTCTATTATTATTTCCTTATACTGTTCAAAATCATTATCATCATAATCTTCAATGGTTTTATTAGTATTCATCGTTAATAATTCCCATAGACCTTCTGTTCCTTTATAAGTTTTACCATTAATTATCAAATCATCACCATTCACTTTAACTTCAGAATTTCCTATCTTATTTAATATTTTTCCATCTTCTTCTAGATTCTTATTCCAAACACACTATCATTTCTTTTACTATAATATTTCGTTGCAATCTTACCAAATGACTGTGCTGTTGTTAAAGGTTCTACTCCTTCCACTTTGTCTTTAATTTGTTTTCTCATTTGTTTATTTCTCCCGTTATAGGCGTATCACTACTACTTGGGGAACTATCATAAGTTATCTTTTTAGGTGTTTCTAGTAGACTAGGATCTATTGAAGCCGTCTTATGTACAACTGGAACAAGTTCAGTTATTAGATTTTTATTTTGTTCTGCTACTTCTTTGATCTCACTTCCCAAGTTTTGAATAGCATCAATTACAGGTTGCTCTTGTGTTTTAAATTTATCATATATACCTGCTCTTTCTTTCTTCCAAGATTTGAAGCCCTTTATCAAGAACTCCTTTAACTTGATATTCTTATTAATATCTTTCTCATCCATTTATTATATAGTAAACGAACAAACGTCAATAAACGTCAAAGGACATCAATAAACGTGAAAAAAGTCAAACGTTTAAGAAATGTTTTATCTTGTTCCTATACTTACCATTGTTAACCTTCCTTGTCATATCAATTACTATAAAACCATAATCATCTTGCCAACATTTTGAACATATCTCTTTAAATTTACCATAAGACATATCTCCTCCAACAAACTCACTATACACATGTTTAAGATTAGTATCATCTTGTCTGAATATGCATAGGAAGTTAACGTTATCTCTTATAAGCTGTTTAGGTACTTTTGAATATGTTTGTGCAAGATAGAAACAGTCTAAATGTCTATGCCTACCTCTTGTAAAGTAATTTCTAACAGTATCTTGATTCTCTAAAATGTAATCATCAAACACAACGATAGAGTATTTTTCACATTCATCAATAGGTACAATAGAATCATTACCGCTTAAGAACGTTGCTATTTGCTTCTTAAACTTTAGTTCTGCTTTCTCAAATCGATCTTTTAACTGCTCATACTTTGGCTGATTCATGCTTTTAGAATATATATAGAAGTAATTATTGTTTAACGAACCTGGCTGTAATAAAAAATTAAATAACAAAAAAGTTTTACCACACCCAGATGAACCCACTATAAGACATCGAATATCATCAGGTATAAGTTCTCCATTTCTTTTCTTAACTGTTATCTCTTTTGTCATCTCTTTTACATCCCAATTAATAGTTTTCTTACTCATTTATTATAGAGTAAATCGTCTCTTTTATGATCTTATATCTTTAAGTTGTTCTCTGATCTTAAGCAACGTATCTTTTATATATTCATTATCCATTTCACCATTTAATGTTATTATCATCTCTAACTGTTCTTTAAATGAGTTAATACAAGTGACAATGGTTTTATATTCGTCTTTTCTTTTGCTTATGTTTAACTTAGAAGACAAACCTGTTATTATAGCACTTCCAGTTGCAAGAGACGTTAATATTGAGTAAATTGTTACAGGTATAAAAATATTAATAAATCCAGTTGTTGCAGAAAGTATAACTGATAACGTGATCAAAGTGTAGTATGCATATTTAACAATTCGTAGTTTTCTCTTTTTCTTCTTTAAACTGTATTCTAACTTTTGAATGACATCTTCTATTAACTTGATTACTTTCTCTGTTGGAATATCTCTAGGTAAATCAAACTCACTCATTTATTATATAATAAATGGCTAAGGTATTTAAGTTAACGAGTGATACTTCTGTTTTAAAGAAGAAACTCCATTACGAATTAGACAACAGTAGCAATTATCTAAGTATAGGACTAGTTGGGTTTTACAGTACATATCTAACTCCAAACATAACAACAGAAAAAAACAGTTTCTCATATTGTGATAGATAAGTTTTTATACCAGAAGGGCAATATAATTTAAAATCACTTAATGAGTATTTAAAATCTCAATCCATCAACATAACATTATCAGATCATCATTTAAGAAATAGAGTTAAAATAGAAACTGATAGTAATGATGTTACAATTGGGGGTATAGGTACTGTCCTCGGGTTTAATGTTCTTGAAGTTTTAGAAAAAAACAAAACACATATTGGAAGTAAGTTGCCAAAGTTTCACCCGTTTGATACTATAAATGTTCACTGTAATATAGCAGATGGTATGTTTGTTAAAGATACAGAATACACACATAGAGAAACAGGAATTATAGCATCATTTAAAACAGATGCTGAGTTTAAACATAGTATTATTTATGAGCCTACTTATCCATTATTTTTCCCTATATCTAAAGACAAGGTTGACAATTTTGAGATAAGGATAACAGATGAGAATGATTCCTTAATTGATTTTGGTGGAGCTACAACAACTGTACTTTTACAAACTAAGATTTTCTCTTAAATAAATAGGAAGATGTGTTCTATTAAAGGTTGTATGTTTAGTGTTCCTTACAACGAACTAAAGGATTTAAATATCGATTATGTATTAACAAAGAAACAACTTAGTGATAAATCTAAGAAAATTAAAGAAGGTAGAGGAATGGATTTAACTTTAACTACTGCACAAATGAAAAAGATTAAGAAAGAGCATATGGGTGGTTTTATTTTTACAATTCCAGCCATTTTAGCAGCTTTAGGAGCAGTCGGTTCATTAGCAGGTGGTGCAGCAGCGATTACTAAAACTGTACTTGATGCTAAGAAGAATAAACAAGAACTTGAAGAACAAAAAAGACACAATATGGCTATGGAAGAAAAGCAGGGGCAGGTAAACCAAAGAAGTCAAAAAACTAAAACCATTGGCCAACTTCGATATAGAGAGGTTGGTTAAAGAATTAAAGATAAAACGATTTAGAGGTGTATTTATGAGTGATGAACTTCCACAAAAACCCTATATAAATGAGTGTGGTGTAGTTAACCTCGATAAATCAGAAAACATTGGTACTCATTGGATATGCTATTGGAAAGATAACAACATAAAGTACGTGTTCGATTCTTATGGTGGTGTTCCTCCTAAGCAGCTAGTACAATATCTTGGTACCGAAAACTTATTTTACAATGACGAACGAATACAAGACTTTAATTCAGTTATATGTGGTCATCTTTGTGTTAAGGTTTTAAATCTTCTAAATCAAGGGTATTCTTTTAGTGATGTTATGTATATGATTAAAAATGATTAAATATTATTAAGTTTAAGTACTTTTATGGTTTATATCCATAAAAGTTTTGTCTTAAGATAAATATGGAAGCTATACACAATAGATTTTTAGATTATTTTGAGAAGCATGAGGATAAACTAGATGAACTAGTTAAATATAAATTTAATTGGTATTTTCGGGATGTTAGTAAGATAGACTTAAAAGATAAAAACAATGTATATAATGTTACTGGTTTATGGAAAATGTTAATACCTAAATTTTTGTATACGGAAGAAGAGTTGGCAAAGTTATATCCAATAATTACCTTAAAGGACTTGTCAAATTATGGCCATAGACCATTAAAATGTGATTATTGCGGTAGTAAGTCATTAACAAAAGGTAGGAGTACATACATTTGTGATGATTGTTTTGTAGCGAATGGTTTTGTTTACAGTACTAATGAAGGAATGAGAGCTGCTTGTGTGAGAAAACCATGGTATGATACTACAAAAAGATTTAAGTTACAGCTATCTCGTTTGCAAGCTTTACAGGATAGAATTATTCCTGAAGATGTGTTCAAGGTGTTAAATGATGAATTTAGAGATATATCAAAACATTTAATATCAACAAAAGATGTTTTAGAAGTACTAAAGAAAAACAAATACACAAAATATTATGATGATGTCTATTTAATACACTATCACCTTACCGATCAAAAACCATTAAACTTACGACATATGGAGGAAACACTTATAAATGAATTCGAAAACTTATACGAAACCTTTAAAGGACTGTATCCGAAAAGAGTATTGTTTATTAACTTAAAATGTGTTTTGTACTATTTGTTAAAAAAGCACGATGCTCATGTTGATATTGATTTTAAACACTCATCTAAACAAATAGAGATGTTAAAGAAATGTTTTGAAAAATTAGGATGGACATTTTCTTTATAATAAATGAGTATGGATATATTTGGTAATGTTAAAGATAGAAAAGATAATGTTGATATTAGTGAAGAAAAATTAAAATTGTTGGAGAATTTAAATGATGTTGTTAGCGTAAGTCAACTTAGGTCAATAGAAACCCAATTAGAGAACGATAGAAAACGATTTGAAGATGTATTAGAAACGTTACAAGACACATACATCAAGAAAGAAGATTTTCAAAAGGTTAGGATGGATACTACTAAATTGATTATGCAGAAAGAAACTATACCCTTTTTATGTCGATTGAGAATTAAGAATGTTAAGGAGCTAATCTTTAAAATATTCAATCTTTCTAATGGTTACACATTTCTTTATAATGGGAAAATAATGCACATGGAATTAAGTTTGGATAAATACTTTTTAGACATATATTTAGGTAATACTTTGATTGAAAATATACCTTTTAGCTTTAACAAGAATGATATAATTACGATTAAACCAAATAAAAATTCAGCTATGGAAGAAGGTCAATTCTTGTTTGTTATAATGTACATAGAAAGAGAGCTTTCCTAAGGACGTTTGCTATATACTAAATATATATATTTTTGGTAATGTTAAAAGTATAATGGACAAATCTAGAAACGTTTTTACATCCTGGGTTGATTTTAAGAATAAAAGATTGGTTAATGTATCTAATGCTATCTATAAACAAGATGTTGTAACATTAGAACAGCTTGAATCAGTGAAAGAAGAGTTTAATTTACTTACAAGAAAAGAAATTGTTGAAGTTCCATGTCGATTGGCAGAAGATGATCTTGGGAAACCAGCCTTTTTTGTATATAATTTAGCTGCTGCCTACAAATTTTTTATAGAGGTAGGTTAATGGATATAGAATCAAGTCTTAATAAACATCTTATAGACTTATTTTTAAATGATGTTTTAGTTGAAAGTTTTCCATTACACTTTAATATAAATGATCAGTTAACAATTAGACCATCCAAAGATTCTGAATTGAAAGAAGGTAAATTATTATTGCTTAATATGTATATAGAAATAGAAGATGAAGGTGAAAACGAATCAAGTGATGATGATGATAATGTTAAAAGTATAGTATTAGGTAGTGATAAATTTTAATTTTTTTGGTTGATTTTCTATACAATAAATAATGATGATGTATTGTGTTAAGTGTAAGAAATTGACAGATACGGAGAAAGATACCATTAGAATTGAACAAAGAATGGAAGATATCTAAAGAAAGGTATTTGTTCTGTATATGGTGTTAATAAAACTCAAATCGTTAAAAAGAATGATTGACTATATGATGGTAAAGGTGTTAGAGAAGACATTATAGAAGAAATTCACAAACCATCTAGAAAGAACTTTGACAGATTAAGTGTAGTTATAAAAGGTATCGATGATCTTTGGCAAGCTGATCTTGTTGAAATGGATAGTGGAGTATTAAAAGGTGTTTCCAAATTAAATAGAGGCTATAAGTATCTGCTAACGATTATAGATGTGTTCTCTAAATATGTGTTTGCTGTTCCTGTTAAAGATAAGAGTGGTAAAAATGTTACAGAAGCATTCGAATCCATATTAAGAACGAGAAAACCTAGTAACTTACAAACTGATCAAGGTAGAGAGTTTTACAATAAAGAGTTTAAGAAGTTAATGGAGGAAAATAAGATTAATCATTATTCAACCTATAGTGGTAAGAAAGCTTCTGTTGTTGAAAGATTCAATAGAACACTTAAACAAAACGTGGAAAAGGTTCACAACACAAGGAAATTATAAATGGATAGAGATATTACCAACATTGGTTAGTGAGTATAATAATAGAGTACATAGAACAATTGGTTTAAAGCCTATAGAAGTTAATAAGAAGAATGAGCGAATAATATTGGAGAAAGTGTATAAGAAAGAATAT
Organism: Thermobia domestica; assembly: GCF_964235325.1. Taxonomy (NCBI): domain Eukaryota; kingdom Metazoa; phylum Arthropoda; class Insecta; order Zygentoma; family Lepismatidae; genus Thermobia; species Thermobia domestica. Next base: position 211,104,830 of record NC_137458.1, read on the forward strand.
AAGCGTGTTAAACCCAAATACAAATTAGGTGATCATGTTCGTATAAGTAAGTCGAAAGGGTTATTTGAGAAAGGATATACACCTAATTGGTCAACAGAAATATTTGTTATTAGTGAAGTTATTCCATCCAATCCGCCTACATATAGAATTAAAGATTTAGAAGAAGAGGATGTACAAGGTAGATTTTACGAACCAGAACTATTAAAGACGAAACAGAAGGATGAATACTTGGTAGAAAAGGTGTTAAGAAAGAAAGGTGATAAAGTATATGTTAAATGGCTAGGTTTTGATGATTCACATAATAGATGGATAGATAAAAGTAATGTTGTAGTGTAAATATAAATGTTGTCTTTTATGGTTATTATTCCATAAAAGGCTAGCGAACCGTTACTCTCTGTGTTAGATGATTATGTAAGGGTGTAGTGATTTCGAAAGAGTTAATACTTGATATGATAAGATGGTGATAAGAATCTATTTGTGTGGGTAAAAACTCTGAAAATGATTAAATTAACATTTTTATATAATAAATATGAGTACTATGGATAATTCGTATAGTTTAAATGATATTTGCTATGAACAGATTTAAGATGATTACTGGTATGGGTTTTTTGGTGATTTCAAATTGATTATAGATAAGAGTACAGGATACTTTAACGCTACTAACTTGTGTCAGAGTGGTGGTAAAATATTCAAAGAATGGTTAAAGTTACAAAAATCAAAAGAACTATTAAACTATTACAATAAAAAAGGCGACGGGAACGATTCTACCAACCGCTCTATGTACACAATCAAAGGTGGAGAAAGAGAGACAAATATAAAGTTAACAGGAACATATGTAAGAAAACAACTAATATTAAATATTTCGTTTTGGATCTCAAATGGGTTTTACGATAAGTGTTATAATATTATAGAAGATTACTTCACACAAAACTTTAAGCAGATTCAAGAAGATCAAGAAGAGTTGCAAAGAGTAGAAGAAATAGAACAACAAATTAATGAATTACGTATAAACAATGAGAAACAAGAAAAGGAAATAAATCATCTTAAAACAATCGCAGCACCATATACAGACGATAATTCAAAAGATAATTGTCTAATCATATACAAGAAGAACATACCTAATGATCCTTTCCCTTATTACGCAATCAGATGTCAAAAGAAAAGTTTATATAAACCTCTTAATGAAGCAGAAGAAAAATATCCGAATCATGTAATAATATACGAAAAGTTTAGAGATTCTAACAGTATTAAGCTATTCAACCTAATGCAGCAAGAACTAGATATTCGTAAAGGTAAAGGCAATGAGTTTTGGACATCACTATCAGAAGAAGAATTGATTAACAGTATAGATCGCTTGTATGATAGGTTATTATCTGATAATTAAGGTTACGACTTTTATGATATAATAATCATAAAAGATAATTAAGGTTAATATTAGATAATTAAGGCTACAACTTTTATGATATAATAATCATAAAAGTTAATTAGTTAAACATTAAACAAACCATCTGTTGTAACATCGAATGCTAAATTCAATATACCACCTAAATCAGGATTATTACGGTATTTTCTTATTATAACTCTCCAATCTACGTAATGTCTAAGTAAATATATAAACTCTACAGAGAGGTGTTGATAAATTGAAATGTTATGCCAATGAACTCTGTCTTTGAACTCTGCAATAAATCCTTCTGTTAAATTTTGAAATATTGAAATTATTTCCCAATCTACTTTTTCAGCGTAATCTCTTATAAGGTTTTCTGATAATTGTTGAGTTCCAGATAAGCGCCCCCAAGAAATTTTATCTGCATGTTCTCGTATAAAGGCTTCAGAGAGTTTGTTTCCATAAGATATAGCATCAAAATCAACTTTATCAATAAACTCATTAATAAATTCTTCAGATAGGTTTTGATTATACGATACTTCTTTCGAATCAACTCTATCTGCAAATTCTCTTATAAAGTCTTCTGATAAGTCTTGGCTTCCTGAAATAATCTCCCAATCAACTTTATCAGCTAATTCTCTTATAAACTCTTCCGATAACTTTTTCCATGAACATATTTCACTCAAATTAACTTTCTGCAGATATTTACGTATGAAGTCTTCTGTAATGTGAACATAGTTATATTCCTCCTCATAATCATCATAACCTATAGATAACCATTCATCAGTCAGTGAATCTAATATTTCATCTGACAAATTCATAACGTTTGCATAGAGAATGTTTTGTATAAGAAATGAGTTCTTTTCTTTATTGGCTTTCTTGAACAAATGATCTAACATACCTATGGACACGCTAAAATTTATTTTGTCTTCATCATTATAAACACCAATATCTAAATATTTACATACACAATCAAATATAGGTTTGTAAGATAATATTTCCTTAGCACTAGTCATGTTCGTTTTTATTCTTAGATTTTTTAAATTTATCTCATTTTTGTTGGTTTTCTATATAATAAATATGGAGAAAGAATTTGATTTATTACATGATAGACTTAAACTAATTCATCATGATCTTAAACTCTTAGCAGCACTACTAGAGAAGCAAATACTGTTAAAGGAAAAAGAATTATTAATAATGCAACAAAAAACATCTGATTTGAGTAGTGATGATGAATATAAATATGGTAGTGATGATTATGACGATGATGATGAGTAAGTTTACAAAAATGATTTAATTTTAATATGTGTATATGTGACTTTGATGGGTTATTCTCATCAAAGTCGTGTTCTAATACAACGCGTAATATGTAGACAATGGCAGGTGTGTACAATGTTAAGTGTTGTATTAGGATATATGGAGGTAAAAACAGTACAAAAATGAATAGAATTAATCCGGCGAAGATAAAAATTGAGTAGTAAGATTTTCTATATAGTAAATAAGATGAGTAATTATAGTAGATTTACTGTAGTAGAGTTAAGGCGACAATGTAAAGAAAAGGGAATCAAAAATATTCCCGATTAAGAAAAGCAGAACTAATAAACCTTCTTAAACAATATGATGATGAACAAAGCAGAAGACAGATTAGAGATATATTCCCATTTAAACAAGAAGTAATTGAAGAACCGAAAATCAAAGTTGAATCAGTACCAATTGATGTAAAGCTCAAAGAAACAACAATGAAATCAAAATTAGAAACATGGGAATTTACAACAGATTACAAACCACAAGATCCACTTGAACAATATATTACTGCAACATCTAAAGCTATATTAAACAGATTACAAATTAGTTTAAGTAAACATAGTTCATTAAAAGCTAATCTTTATATAAGTTGTACATATAAGAAAGGTAAAGAAACTCAAAACTTCTATTTTAACACTGAAAACCAAGAAATATATCAATCAAGTAATTTAAAAGAAGAAATAACTAAGATGAAACAAAGATTAAGAACAAGAATAGATGAGTTCCAAGCTAGAGGTTCTGGCTGGGCTCTTATAAACATTAACTTTTTACAAATAGCAATCGTCAAATATACACCATGTAGAGGATCAACATACATAGAATTACCTGATAAAATTAAAAATAAACAAGCAATCATAAATGTAAAGAACGAAGATGAAAAATTTTTCTTATATTCAATTTGTTCTGCACTATACCCAGTTAATAAAGATCCACAACGACCTTCCAAGTACAAACAAGCTGTTAAATACTTAGAAGAAAAATTAAAAATATTCATTTTCCTGTAAAACTATGCGATATTCCAAGAGCTGAAAAATTACTTAATATTTCTATAAATGTTTATGCATATGATAAAGACTATTCAATCTATATACTACATCACACACAAAACAAGCAAGAAAATCATGTAAATTTATTATATATAAAAGAACAAAATGAAGACCAAGTTAAAACACATTATTGTTGGATTAAGGATTTAAGCAGACTAGTATGTACACAGTTAACTAAAAAGAGAGCTCGAAAATATTTATGTGATAGATGTTTGTTATACTTTTACTCACAAGACGCTTTAAATAAATATGAGCAAGATTGTTCGTTAAATGAACCAGTAAAAATAATAATGCCTGAAGAAGGTAAATGTGTTGAATTTAAAAACTACCAATACACAATGAAAATGCCATTTGTGATTTATGCTGATTTTGAATGTTTGTTACATAAAGTTATGGGCTGTGAAGAATGTTATCCAGATAACGAGCCATATACGAAAAAATATCAACAACATAAGCCATCTGGATTTTGTTATTATGTAGTAAAGAGCGATGGAGGTAAAACTAATTCTGTTTTGTATAGAGGTAAGAACGCTGCTAATAAATTTATATCAACTGCTTTTGTTTAGACTGTTAACAAAAGAAGCTAAACATATATCGAACATATACAAACAAAATAACGAATTACCATTAACAATAAGTCAGAGAAAAGAGTTCAATGAATCTAAATGTTTTTATTACTGTAAGCAGGAGTATACTAAAGAAAATCATAAAGTTAAGCATCACGATCATATAACAGGAAAATTTGTAGCACCTCTATGTAATAACTGCAATTTAAAAGTTAAAGTACCAAAGTTTGTACCAGTGATCATACCTAACTTGACAGGATATGACTCACACTTGTTTATAAAAGAACTTGGATGTAATAAAGAAGAAATAGATCTAATACCCAATAATGAAGAAAGATACATATCATTCAGTAAAAAGGTTGGAACTATTAAATTGAAATTTGTAGATTCATTTAGATTTATGGCTTCTAGTTTAGACAAATTGTCATCGAACTTGAAACCTGAGCAAATGATACATACCCAACACTTTTATCCTAATCAAGAACAGTTTCAGCTTGTAATAAGAAAAGGTGTTTACCCATATGATTATGTTAACAATTGGGATAGGTTTAGAGAAAGAAAATTACCGTTAAAGGAAGCATTCTTCAACAAGCTTATGAACACACATATAAGTGATGAAGATTATGAACATGCAAAGAAAGTATGGGAAACATTTGACATTAAGAATCTCGGACAATACCATGATTTATATTTGAAAACAGATGTATTATTGTTAGCAGATGTGTTTGAGAACTTTAGAGAAACATGTCTTAAAGCTTATGATCTTGATCCTGCTTGGTATATGACAGCACCAGGTTTAGCTTGGGATGCAATGTTAAAGATGAAAATATAAAATTAGAATTGTTGTGGGATTATGATATGGTATTAATGGTAGAGAAAGGCATAAGAGGTGGGATTAGTCAATGCTCAAAAAGATATGTAAAAGCAAACAATAAGTATATGGAAGATTATGATAAGAATAAAGAAGATTCTTACTTAATGTATCTAGATGCCAATAACTTGTATGGGTGGGCGATGAGTCAATATCTACCGTATAAGGGATTTAGATGGTTAAGTGAAGATGAGATACGAGAAATAGATTTTACAAGTATAACTGATGATTCTGATACTGGTTATATATTAGAAGTTGATCTTGAATATCCTAAAGAATTACATGACTATCACAAAGACTATCCATTAGCTCCTCAAAATATATGTCCGCCTGGTTCAAAACAATCAAAGCTATTAACAACCCTATATGACAAAGAAAAATATGTAATTCACTATCGAAACCTAAAACAATGTCTTTCACTTGGATTAAAACTTAACAAGATACATCGAGTAATAGAGTTCAAACAATCAGATTGGCTAAATAAATATATTGATTTAAACACACAAATGAGAACGAAAGCAACCAATGATTTTGAAAAAGACTTTTATAAGCTCATGAATAATTCAGTATTTGGGAAGACTATGGAGAATATTAGAAAGAGAGTTAATATTAAACTTGTAAGTGATGAGAAAAATACGAGAAGCTTGTAGCAAAACCGAATTATAAGAGTACTACAGTTTTTACGGAAAATTTAGTAGCAGTTCACATGAACAAGATTAAAGTGCAATTTAACAAACCGATTTATGTTGGTATGTCAATTCTAGATTTGTCAAAATATTTAATGTACGATTTCCATTATAATATGATAAAACCTAAGTATCAAGACAAAATAGAAGTATGTTATACAGATACCGATAGTTATATATACCATATCCAAACAGAAGATGTGTACGAGGACATGAAAAATTATATTGATTACTTCGACACGAGTGATTACCCTAAAGATAACAAATATAGGATACCACAAATCAATAAGAAAACACTTGGTAAGATGAAGGATGAAATTAAAGGTACAATCATAGAAGAGTTTGTGGGTTTAAGAAGTAAGATGTACAGTATAAAAGCACCTCAAATAGATTTAGCAGATAAAGACTTTAAAGGTAAGTTCGATAAAGAAAAGTGTTGTAAGAAAGCTAAAGGTGTTAAGAAGTGTCTTGTATAAAGAACTTACATTTAACGAATATAAAGACTGTTTGATTAGCCAAAGAGAATATTATAAGAAGATGAATTTGATTAGAAGTTATAAGCACGATTTGTACAGTATAGAAGTAAATAAGTTAGCTTTAAGTTGTGTGGATGATAAGAGATGTGTTTTAAAGGATGGGATCAATACCCTACCATGGGGACATTATAAGTTAGAAGAAAAATGAAATATATAAAATATACAATTCATTTATATAATAAATGCCTAAACAAAACATAATAAAACTAGACTATTTTCGATATTATTGCACAACATGTAAATCAATTGCAACGCAAACTAAAAAAGAATGTACAAGTGACTTCTGTAGCTTTGGAAGATGTAGTAGATGTGAAAATTATGGATATGATTATATTTGTAAATGCGTAGAATAATTTAGTTGTAGTTTTAGATGTAAGTTTTTTAGATGTAAGTTTTTATGATTTTAAATGTCATAAAAGCCTATGCGATCTCGCTTTAGCATTGTAGTTATGGAAATACTTTGCGCCGTGTAACTTTGTAAAAGATCTGGTTCGAAAAAAGGGTCAAAATTGCGCTCGTAGTAACCATATCTAACTACTCACATCACATTTTCGGTTTTTCATTGTTTGTAATTAACTATACCATAACAGAAATTCCCGCTACGAACAAATTACACGTTAGGTATACGCCTATGTGTCTCGTCTCGAGGACTTCTGGGCCGCAGTGGCTTAGTGGCAGAGGGTGCACACATGATGCAGGGCCCTGGTTCTATACCAACTTGCGCAAAGTGGGGTTTGTGGTGAACAAATACCGTGTGTGAGGGTTTTCTCGGAGTTTCCCTTTCCCACAACTCTTTCATTTCACCATTCCATTTATTCTCATCATCTGCGTCTCCTTTAGTCTACCCAGGATGACAGTCGGACATAAAACTTAAAGATTGCATTTTCATTTTCACATTTGGAGACCCTGTATCTGTGTTCCTTGAGTGTCCCAAATGCTAAATAATAATGGGTTGGAAGGCCCATGAAGTTTAGTACCTGGTACACCCATTATCTCAACTTGCCCAAAAAGTTAAGGGCTCACGTTAAGTTAACGCCCCAAAACTTTGGTTTTCACACCTTATTAACTATATTGGCCCAAAAGATGAAATTTGTTAGCCCATCGATCTTTATCTCGACTAGCCCAGAAAGTTGGGAGGCTCTGGTGAAGTTAGCCCCCAAATTTTCGGCGCCTATATCACATTAACTATGGGAGAACGAAAGCTGAAATTTAGTAGCCCATCCAGCCCGTAGACAGTACTATGTAGGCCATTCATTCTCTGGACCAGCCCAGAAACTTGGGGGGGGGGGCTCACGTTAAATTAGAGCCCGAAATCTTTGGCGCGCATATCTCATTTACTCTTTCGGGACAAAATCGATTTTGGGGTTTTTGGTAGACTTTCAGTTAATGATTTATTGCCCAAACACTGTTAGCTCGATTGATATCGTTTACGTCTTGTATTTTAGAAGAGGGACATGGCTAGTTTTTGGTGTAAGTTAGATTGCAGTGTTGCTAACGGGAGGGATTATTGAAAAAATGTAGGAGTGAATTTTTTTTTAAATTCCCTAACCGAATTTCATGATTTTTTCTAGCTGGCTACACTGAAGCCACATGGGTTCAAGTCACCTAAAAAGAACTTTCTGGTATGTTGACAAGGTACAGTAACAACCCGAAGTCGCTGACTGCCATACAAAGAGAGAAAGAAAAAAACTCTCTCATAATACACATGAAATTTTGGCACTTCTTACGCGTCAGAAGCAAAAATCAGCACACATGGTGGTTCACCGGCTTCCCTAATTATCCAATCGTGCTCCTCTATGGTGCGTTTTGTAGGCCAAGAATGATTCCAGACAGTTGTACGTTGGTTTGAATATAGCCAAGGACACTGAAATAATAGGGGGGAAAGGATAAATTTCCCAAATTTTTCACAAACAATTACAATTAACATTTTCTGTAGCTGGCAACATTGCTACCAGTCAGAAACAAACAATTTTAAAGTAATCTTTGGCCCACCAATAATATATTCAGCTAGTATCATGATGATATCTCTCAAATTAAGCATGTAATTTTAAAAAATATATCATTTTTCCTAGAAAGTCACTATTATCCTTAAAATTATGTAATATGGTATACTGTAAGACAGGAATTGTAGTGTCCCCAATTATCCAATTGAAACATTTTATAGTGTGTTGTGTAAGTCAAGGATGAGGCATCCAGAATCTGGTATGTTTGTTCCAATGTAGCCAATAGAAGAGAAGGAAATAAGAGGCAAATTTTAGAAGGGAAAAAAGGGATTTTTTTACCAAAAAAAGTCAGGAAATAAACAGTTCTATGGCTGGAAATACTACTAAGAGACAGATGCAACTATCTTAAAATAAACCTTAGCCCACCACTAATATATCCTGAAAGTATCATGTCGATATTGAATAAACGAAGCTAGTAATTAAAAATTAATAGATTATGGTAAATATAAAAGTGAGAAAAATCAAGGATTAGAACTTTAATACGAAAATGAAATGAAATGAAATCTTTGAGTTTCACGTCCTACGGTTATGTCGGTTAGGCTAAAGTAGACGCTGATGATGAGAAATGAATAAAATGGTGGAATGAAAAAAGTGGAAAGAAACGGGAGAACCCCGATAAAACCCACGCACACGATGTTTAGAACCTAAATACTAATTTATGGTGCGCCTCCTAATTACGCAATTGCAACGATCTGTGCCCAAGTTTGTTCAGTAAGGACCGATGTTTGACTGACATAGTTCAGTTGCGCTCGGACGTCTAGGTACGGAATTATAAACATAAACTTCGAAAATTGACAAATCTGAAAATAATTTATCTTCGCATTGAATTTGGACCCCTCCTCCGAAGTAAATTCATGCGTAGGGTACGTACCACTGTACTACGATTTTTAATTTCAGTAAAAATCCCTTTGTTTTCTTGCCCCCAGGATAACTATATACTCTGCCAGTTAATATTTTCTAAACATTTGGAGTGATGTATCGTCATATGTATAGATTAACCTCTTGCACACAGAGAATGTTTCTTTTCCAAGATTTAAATAAAACTGAAATGTTTTCCATTTCCATACAGAATTCAATTCACCTAAGATGTCCAAAGTTTGTGCGCTCACCTGCTCAGACAATTCCTTCCTCCACCAACGGTTGTGCTCGATGTGGCGGCCACGAGCCTGGACTATCGCCCTGCAACGCATTTTTTACTGAAGCATTGCGCGTAGAAGGTGTGTGAAGGGAATTGTAGACCACACCGCTTGACAAGCTTTCCAAAGCCCTCTATGGTAGTGGGACGTCTTTGTGTGAGTCCTTGTTTCAGAAGGCCAAAGGCTCAGAAATCCATTGGCTACGCATCTGTGACTCCACAAGTTTGAACGAAAAGGGTATAACATACACATCAGTCTCCGTGGCCATACGCCAATAATAGGCGACAGAACTGCGAACATTATGACTGGATGCTTTGACCATGTGGATCCACACCTTCTGGGTGTACCTGCCATACAACTGTGGGATGTGCGTTCTGTATAAGGGTTCCATGATGTTCGTTTGAAAGTAGTCTGCATTTACCTTGCCCTCGAAATTCACACGATGCATTGGCAACTTCCCACTGGCGAAGAAACCTGCCACCATCATGAAGCAATTCGAAAATTTCTCGCGACATTCACGGACGGACTCGCCGCGGCTCTTCGCATCATGTGATGAATAAAAAATGGCCCTGGGCTTATTGGTGTCATCAAGGTAGATCCAGGCTTCATCCAGAGTGACAACCCACTACCATTAGTCATCTGAGAGGTACTGTTCATACAACTTTTTTGAATCTCTCTTGAATGTACCTTGGTGATAACTTATAGCCCATCGCCTTATGTCGTTTGTTTTTTTTTAATTTGCAAATTGTCCTTTGTGAATCAACACATTGTGCTCTGAGACTTCCTGCATGAGATGGCACGTTTGCTTTGGGTGGGTGGGTTCTTCTTCACAACTGCTGCCCTGATGTTTCTCACAACGCGTGGTTTCCTGGCTGGACTCCTTTCTTCTTCACTCTCACGACTTGATCTTGACAGTTAGGTCCGGTGCTTTTACAGCGCTATTACCCTTCCTACTGCACGCTTGATGATGTTGTTACTGCTTGCCGCACACATTTTCACAATCACTGACTCATTGCATTTTGCATCGGGAAGTGCACATATGTGACCTTCGCAATAAGGTGTCACTTTAACAGAAATACTAGCTGCTCACCACAACAACTTCCACAGTGGTGTACGTGACTCACTACTGGATTTACGGGCTACTGACTTCTGGTTCCTTCTCCTACGCTGTGCTCGTTATCAGCTCTGTAAACCACCTTGGGTGAACTGACCTGTAGTATATGAAGGACTCAATGGGAGGGGTTACAAACCCCCCTCTTCGGTACGCCACTGCCTAGGTATATGACATATTTAAACGGGATGTGTTGAGTAATAGAAAAGATCTTTTCGCAAACTCTCTCTAGTGCATTTTCTATTTACAAATTGTGGTTAGGTCATTATTAGGTAAGTAAATATAGGCTCAGAAATATGTCTCCATCATGAGACATAACAAAATGGAACGAAACTTTATTCGGCAGGCCTGTACATGGCATTGAACCAGAAAACAGAAAGTCAGCACCAATATCGAATGGTAATATTTAAACTAAACACATGTGAGCATTGACATTCATTTATGAAATACTAGCTGAAATGCCCGGTGTGCACAGGGAAATATAGTTATAGGAAGGTCTCAAGGTATACTTGAACTTAATTTTTCCTTCCTGAAATATTTTATTTTTGACAAAGTTTAAACCACTCCCCATTGAACCCCGCCCTATGATCCGCACCCAATAAAATTAAATATAGGCCTACTACAGTCTTTTCCAGACTATTATGTCCTTGATGAATTTACCTAGAAGGAACTTATATATTAAGTTTAATCTTCCTAACATAAGTGTCTCGACAGATATTCTCCCGAGTTCGATCTCCGGTGGGGTAGATCCACGTCTTACATAGAGTCGCTGCTGAAAGAGACAGTATTCTATACATCACCCCACCTCGTAAGATATTATAATTTTTCATTACTTCTTACCCCCTTTTCTGTTTTTAACCTTTTCCTTCCCCTCTTTCTCCCCTCCCCGCAAGATGCGCCAAAAATTCTATATAGTCCACGTTTTCTTCCAGACTACGATATCTTTAATAAAGTTAGTAGAAAGGACATTATATATCAAGTTTCATCAACGCCTTAACCTTTGACCTTGAATATCTCAAAATACCCCCTCTTCAATTTATTTGAAAAAAAATTATAAGTCCAATATAGTAGCACCGACATGACAAATATAAAGATGGCACACCAGGGGCATCGTACAAAAAATATTCATCCACATTGCTGCATCACCGAAAATCACGAAAAAAGCACTTTAATGCATCTTAAGTACCATTTACTCTTATAAGCTTGAAAATTAATTTTACTAACAAGGGATCTGAACTCGGACGGAAGAATCTAAATGAAACCATGTAGGTTATATAAATTATTGGACACAAAAACCGTGGGGTCAGCCATTCCCATGTAAAAGTCTGTGTTTGTCGACAGGCGGCATCTTTGTGTTCGGATATGGGGTGACTATTCATCTTGATACGCCTTTATAACTTTTAAGCGAATAGATATATAACGCTGTGATTTTGCACATACAAATATCAGCAGGGTAACATTTTCTGGCATACTCTTCAATACCACCAAATTAACAGTGTTGCCAACCCATCACAAAGTTATTTTTTTAATGGCACTACGTCAGGTTATTATAAATTTCAAATCTACATTCAAAGCAAAAAACAAATCAAACCAAACTTGTTGTTCATTGTTGCAAACCGAGGACGCTACAGCATCACCAATATTCAGGAACGTGAACATTTTGGAGGCCTCTACAATACTAATAACTGAAGTAAGACGGACGGAACAGTTGCAAGGAATTGAAAATTGCATTTCCAAGGACTATTTCGAAAAAAAAAAATAGTGCTTAGATACGTACCATGTCTAATTACGTAGATTCTTTTTAAAGGTTGTGAGGATCATAATACTGTTTACGGCAATTTGATAATTCAAACCGTTCTGGAGGTATAATAATTATTGTTAAAGTTACCAATATTTCCTAAAATAACGTAATCCTAGTTGCGATAAATTTTGAAAATGACATTTTTCTTCCCGATCAAAATGTAATGTTGAAAAGCCTGTCAATAATTTTCAAAATGTACAAAATATTCCTCTCACACACAAATTCCACATAAAAGTTGTGCAATTCATATTTCCTTTTCTCAATTTAAAAAAGCATTACATTCACCACATTAATAAAATATTGTTCACGAAACCAGTCAATTAAAAAAATAATAAAATTTACAATATAATTAACCATATTTGCAGTGTAAAAAAACATATTTACAATATTTACCATAGCCAATTACATTCGGCATCATTGCTCATAATTAGGGATGTGCACGAGACGAGTCGAGACAGGATTTTCCTTACAATATTCGAGTCGAGACACGGCTCTTCTAATAGAGAAATATACATTTTTTGAGTCGAGACATCACTTTTACAGCACATTTTCGAGACGAGACAGCCACAAATCTTGTCTCGTGCGCATCCCTACTCATAATTCAAATACGTATTAAAGTAAAATAAACTGAAACGTCCCTTAATTTTTTTAAAAATTCACATAAAATATACATTCACTAACATAATGAAAATGGCAATTTAACATTTCAATCGTAGACTTCAAAGCAGCGAAAGCAATTTTCTTTAGGGGTGAATTTAGGCACCCCAAGTTTTGTAAACACGTTTCTTGCAACATGTGTTTTAGCTCCCCTGGATCCTATGACCAAGGGGAGAACCTCAAATCGCTTGTTATCATGGACCTAATGTTTAAGTCTTTCATACTTAGTTATTTTCTCTTCTTTTGCCCTTACATCCATGTCATTTCCTTCAAACGTAATGATAATGTCAATTACATACTAACACAGTTATTCTCAACAATTAGGTCTTGTTTCAATTGTACATTCACAATATCAAACTCTAGCTCTTTACCCGTCTGATAGACTCTTAACGCGCAATGTCTTTCAATAATTTGAACAATCTGGTTATGCCTGACTATACGTCTGTTGGCATGATAAGTGATTTGGAGATACGCTCAATTTTTTGAAATTCTTAAAACCCCACTTCCTCCCCCTCTTCCCCATCGAATTTCCAAAAACCCTTCCTTAGTGGTACCCTACGTCATAAATTATACATACTGTGCACATTTCAAGTTCCTACCTTAAGCGATTTCGCCTGTACGAGGATCAGTCAGTCTGGGGAGGGGGGGGAGGTTGTTCATGCAGAACACCAATGTAATGTATTTCTATAAAACTGCATATAAGACAAAAAAAACTGGAAGTTCCAAACAATAAGTAGAAGAGATTTAAATTCAAACAGATGTACTGATGCCATTAAAAATTAAAACAATATTACACTACTACAATTATCCATATTTACAGTGATCTCCATACATATACATATATATATATATATATATATATATATATATATATATATATATATATCAAAGGCACCGACTCAATGGGGCTTAGGGGTGCCGGAGCGCCCCAATGTTAATGATGTCGGAGCCCCCTCAATATTAACGGTGTCGGAGTAGGGCCTCCTAAGAAATTTGCTTAACATATTATTTCTCTTGTATTATAAAGTTTACTTTGAAATGTGCTACATGAATTTAACTTTAAATACGCATTTGAAATGTTATTAGGGAGGTATCGAGACGAGACGAGACGAGACTTTGTACAGTCTCGGTCTCGTCTCGGTTGAAAAATAGCTGTCTCGGTCTCGATCTCGTCTCGAGTCAAAAATCGCCGTCTTGGTCTCGGTCTCGGTCTCGGTCTCGAAAGTCTCGAAATAAATAGGTGAAATTAAAATTGTAAAAGTATTATTATCATATAGTCTGTCGTTTCTGCTTCTTATTTTTGGCCTTATTCTTGACTTAGAATTACGGTGTACTTCTTCAGAGCTAATTTGCTAGCGCTGATGCCTTCCATGTGTGTGTTCCAGGTTCAATCATCAGTGGGAATATCATATCTGGGATATAATTCTAATAGTAACCCATATTTCACTTTCAGCAAAAGACTTTCTCATATAGCCTCAGGTCAGAACTGCCTATACAATTAAACTCTATTAAATTAACTTCAGTACTATACAGTAGCAGGGTTGAAAAAAACATGATTTAAAAAAAAATAGTTTTTTTATGTTTAAAACATGTTCTTTTTGTTTAAAACGTTTTTAACGTTTAAAACAAAGTACTTTGTTTTAAACAAAAAAAACATGTTTAAAATGTTTATTTTGTTTAAAACAATGATCTAAATAGGCATATATATTACATTTTTACACTCTTAGATATTGCTTGCCATCTATATTCAACCGCTAGATCAAATTTCGTGAACTTCCCTAATCTCGATCCGCCCAAATGTTCAATTCCGGAGAAAGAAATCGGGAATTTCCCGATCTTCGTTCACAGAATATGTAGTTTAGTTTCTTTGTGTTTCGTTCTATCAGGACTTTAAACCTCAATGCCTCAGTTTTAAACCTCAAATTAAGACTGGAAGATGGTTTTGTTACCAATTCATTCCTGGAAGATGCAGCTTTGCTGATGTGCATTTTATGTATGTCGGAGGAGGGTAAATATCGTGTTTTTTTCTTGTTTTTGCTTTTTCAACAAGTTTTCTGGGGACCATTCCCCTTCTTGGGAGATAGATTCATAAAAATTGTTACGTGAAGCAATGAAGTAGGCCACTACATGGTAATATCGTGAATTTGTATTTCTTGCTTATATGGGGTAGGAGGAAGGGGGCAAAGTTAGCCAATTTGTGGAGTTTTTTTGACGTAAATTACATTTTCTTACAACAATCAATAGCTCAGTCCTTAACTAAGCTAGAAAGATGATTTGGTACCAAAGTATTTTTGAGGGATGAAGCTTTCCGTCAGTTGCATTTTATGTATATAGGGGGTACGTATGTACGGCCGAGAGAAGGAGGATGAAGTTTATTTTTAATTTTTCATCAATTTTTTTCATTAGGTTTTGGCGGGTATTTCTTCCCCCTTTGTGGTACATCCATAAAAATTGGTATGTGAAGCAATGAAGTAGTCCCCTACATGATATTAACTTGTATGTGTACTTGTTGTTTATAGAGGAAGAGAGGGTCAAATTTGGTTAATTTACATTTATTTTCGGGACGGTCCCATATAACACAAGATATATTTCACTGAAGTGGTCTAGAAGCATAATTCTTGTTCGTATACATGATGTGTGCAGCAAAAATGATTTTTATATGGACGTGGTACTTTAGTGGGGGAGGGGAGAGAATGTCTAATTCAATGAATGTTTTTCTGCGTATATTTTCTTTAAATATTTCCTACATAAAACGAATTCATTACGCAATGGCAGCAATGGCTACCATTTCTTATATTATTGTCACAAGTATGTGGCCTACACATTAGCATCATTTTGTCAGCGTAGGGAGACTTCAAGGGTTGCCAGGGCCCCGCAAAGTCAATATTTTCATATTTTTAATGATTTTTTATGTCTTCTTTTTCTACGAATACGGCGGGAATTTCACGAATGTTACCTCGTTGGAACTTGTGGTCGATAAGCTTTCCAATGGTGTATAACTCATGACTCTGTGATAATTAGGGGGGTCACCAGAGCCCCGAACATGAGAGTCTACCGTTTTGTTAAAATCCCTGGCGGGTGGTTAGAGTTAATTGTTATGTCATAGACACTAATCATTATTAGCTATCCACGTTGCAGATAGAGATGTATCTTGAAAACTGTTTAGTTAAAATGTCATTTGCTCCTTGTAGGCTAGTCACTGCTCTTTTCTATGAGTTGTATTGTATTTGTCAGAGTATTTCTTCTAACTTATGATGTGAGAACTGTTCATTATTGGAAATTATAGTGATCAAAAAATACCAAAGTTTTGAATTTGTGAATTTGGATCTTGGAATAGTGTAAAAAGTGTGTTTAACCTACATTATTCTTGGAAATTAAGAAATGTTCAAATACTTCACTTGAATTTCTGTTGGTTTAGTTATACGCACATTGATGTGCAGAATTTCGTTTAGTAATTGCTGTTATAATAAGAATATAACTCTGCTTGTAATTTACTCCATGCACAAATCCTGCGGAAGATGGGTTGTTTGTTAGAAAACTAAATTAGCTTCTTGACTCTGATATTTTAGTTGTTTTAAACATGTCCAACCAGCATCGAAAAAAAAAAACACGTTTAAAACAATTTGTTTAAAACGTTTAAAACAAACTGAATAAAACAACAGCCCTCGTTTTAAACATGTTTTAAACACTTGTTTTAAATATTTTGTTTTAAACATATCAACCATGTACAGTAGTTTATTTCCTTCCTTTGAATCAGAATTGTTCAATACCGGTACCTCGTAATGGATAACGCAACACATAGCAGGACGAATGTATTTAATCTTACCGATCGCCCCCCCCCCAGAAGAGGAAAACTTTCTTATTTTATATATATAAATAAAATCCATTTCAAAGTTTGGAGCCCTTAAAAGTTGCAGAATGACAACCTACCGCCCACCCCCAGAAATCAGTTCTGGATCCGCCCCTGTACCGAAATTCAAATTTTACAACTTCTCATTTATTATCCAATACATTCTTCTTTGACTGTCAACTTAAAAACAGAATATAACGTTCATTATCTTAACAAATAGGGTAAATTATTACTACAATATATTTTGTTTAAAATTGATCAAATGCTTTATTACCGTTTCACATCTACGTGTTTAATTGACACCTTATAACACGAAATTCCTGAACTTTGTGGTGGGACCTACGGCACTCATCTTTGCTGTGTGTGGTCTCGGGTTGCATCACGAAACAAGTTAGATTCATAGTCCGACGTTTCGCATAGTTCGCGTCTAAATTTAAGTACATTCTGTTTCTTATACAAGTTCCTAAAGTTGTAATGCATTACATACGCATATATCCACTGCCGTAACATAGATTAAGCTTATTCTTGAGCTCTTAGCGGTGCATGTGATCTTTATTCGAGAAAACCAATCGTGCGTTCATTACGTTTAAATTTTATATTGATTGAAAATTACTTGCGAAACATGAACATACATATTATATAAGTATATAGGTAATTCGAGCTATCTGTATCTATTTTCTCTCTCTCGCCAAAACAAGTGATTCTTAACTTTCTAGTTTTCTTTTGTATTCATTTTCGTAGTTTTGCAGCAACATGAAGTATTAAATAGTCAATTGTTTTTTTCGCTGTCCGACTTTCGTTAAATTTTGGATCCAATTTTACCCTATCTTACCTAGTAAATTTATACAGTATATATATGAACATTAGTGGTAGACTATGCTAAGTCACTTTTTGATCAAATTGAGTTAGAATACTTTTTTTCATAGACTATGTTCTTTCTAGTGCTGTAATAATGTAAGTCTAAAAGCATCCTATTACTTTGTAACTGCTTAGTATAGTTTGGAAAACAGTACTATACCTACTATAATTAAGGAACCGGTTTTTCGCTTCTCCTGTAAAATTAGGAAATTATGACTTGGTTTAGTTTAACTCTGAGGTCTCGATATAAAATCAACACCATCATAACAATAAACCATTATCAATCCACTGCTTGATGAAGTCTTCCCAAGTTTTCTCTACGACTATCTCTCTTGGGTAATTCTTTTCCAGCTTACTCCCCAGTGGTTCCTAATTTTGTCACAATTTCTTGTATGCGGACATTTCCTAGGCTGTTTTCGTCACGTGGTATCCAGTCTAGAATTGTTTTTGTCTATCTTACAACATGTCCATCACATTTTCCAGTCTATTTTAAAAAGTATTTCATTAGTACCAGTCATTAGTTGCCAAATAATTCATTTCTATATATTTGGGCTACAAATAGTTCATATCCTCTACTTTTGGAGCACAGACACGCTATTTTTTTGATCTTCCGATCTGGCAACACTGACTCAATTATTTAAATTAACACAATGTAAGGACCCCCATTTGCTCTAGTGGCTAGTACGCTTGATTTTGGTTCGCATGGTCCCGAGTTCGATTCCCGGTGGCGGTAATATTCAACGACCGAAGTTTTTCGGATTCCACATGTGGAAATAAAAATATACTTTACAAAAATTAAGCTAGCGCCAAATGCGTTCCTGCATAACACTAGACTCAGTCTAAAAATATATATAATTCTTACTTCGATCGATCTCTTCATTTCTAAAAACGTTTTGACTACACCCTTCTAACGTCCGCCCGTTGCAGAGCAGGCTCGAGACCAGCCACAGAGCTTTGGGGTCCATGAATATGTTAGGAGGGGCTAAGTCATTAAAAATTCTCTTACAAATATCTAAATTGTGCATTTTGTATTGAGGTCTGGAGGGGACATGAAAAATTTAGGGGGGGCAGTCCCTCTTTACCCCCCTCTGTTTGCGAGCCTGTTGCAGAGTAGCACTTACCAACTGAATCTGGTATAGGCTTATTGTCACGTTTTTCCTTATTGAGGAGGAGGTAGGTGAATGACCGCTCAAGACTTTGCCAATTTTTGTTTTGTTTTTCAAGTCCTGGGGCATTGTAGAAGACCTTACGTATGGTTTCACACCTTCCTGCGTCCAGACATAGGAGGAGATGACGTCATAATTTTAAAATATATATTTTCTCTTATTAAGCCTATGTTCATTATTTTTTTGCGGGCTTATTTTTGCACGTAGAAGATTGAAATTTTGCACAAACATTCAGTCTACCGAGTAGTATTTATCAGATTTTTTCCAGATTTCTGTGTTGAAACAGGGGGGATTCAGAGGGTCAAAGAGTTGAAAAAAGGGATATTTTTACCAGAAAATTCCTTTCTTCGGGATTTTCCCGCCTTAGATACATGATGGAGACACGTGCTTCATACCGTCTGAAAGGCAGTTCTATTCTGAAGAGAATGATGGGCGAAATATGACTCTAGGGTAATTAGGGATGTCTCAGTTAATTTTTGTAAAAATATACTTCTGTATAAAGGAATATTGGACATTTTCGGTATTTTTTTTGGCGTGGTTATTTTTGCACGTTGAAGATTGAAATTGTGCACTAACATTCAGCCCACCGAGTAGTATTTACCAGATTTTTTTTCAGACTTCTGCGTTAAAACACGGGGGTTAAGAGGGGCTAAAATTTGAAAAAAAGGGATAATTAGACCAAAAAATCCCTTTCTTCGGGATTTTCCCGCCTTAGATACACGATGGAGACATGTGAGTCATACCGTCTGAAAGGCAGTTCTATTTTGAAGAGAATGATGGGCGAAACATGACCCTAGAGTAATTAGGGATGTCTCAGGAAATTTTTTACCTGAGATCATGGTCTTTTGCGGTAATTTGGGGCATTGTGGGGATTCTTGATAAAATTTCTCCCACGTATTTTGCACATATTCAAGATAGAAACTTGAAATTTGGCACACACATTCTGTCTACCAAGTACTATTTATCAGATTTTTTGAGATCTCTACGTTCTCACAGGGCCGCTCCTGAGGGGCCCAAAGTGTGAAAAAATTCTCCCTCCGAAATTTTCCCCTTCGCATCAATTTTCCCTCTTCTGGTATACGATATGGGCATGCAAGTGATACTATTTGAAAGCCAGCTTCATTCTGAAGAGAATTAGGTATGAACCATGATCCTAGGATAAATAGAGACGATGCAGTAGCTGCTTGACTGAAAGTCTAAAAAATACCCCAAAAACCCCGGATCACGTAAGGGATAACCGACTTAGGGTTCAGAAGAATTACAAAGGCTAGAAACTTAACTTCTAAGAGGAAGTCAATAAGGAGTTTCCAACTACCTAAGACCAATTTCCTAGCTAGAGACTACACCGAAATGATTCACTGGAACACTGTTACACTTTCACCTCAGCCTTTGCTGCGGAAATTTACCGATCACGAGATTTGGTCTAAGGTCCAATCAGGTGAAACAGCGTCTGAGTGGAACTTTGATGAATTCCCGTGTCACACCAAAGCATTAGAACGATGCGTGTAGCTGGTAACTGAGGCGTCACAAAAAGTTGTCGGTTTCAATTCCAGGGATGGTTTTATAAGATATTTAATGCCAAGTTTTCAAGCAAATCATTTTTCAAACTAACAAAAGAAACTAAAGACAAGTAAAAGACTGTATTTCATTACAAACTTAAGTATTACACAATCAGGAAAAATGTCTATTTCAATGGAAATTTTTCTTTTTTAAGTGTTTTTATAAGTGTAATACGCTGCTAATAAATTGTAAAATGTATTCCTTATACATTTATTTATCTTTTCTATAATTTTCTCTATTGAAATATGACTATAGGAACTTGTTATAGAAGTTATCTGAATTTTCTCCATGTATTGGAAAAGTTACGAAAATCGTATATTTTTTCAAGGTTTAGGGTCGTTACGCTACCGCCAGACGTAAAAAACAGACATATTTCTTTTAATTTTATTTATCTACCATAGGGGCAAGTTTTCCGCAGTATAGCGTTTCAAACAAAGAAAAAAAAATATTTTTTCGGCCCACCCTAATATATGAGGGTCACTACGAAAGTTTTGAGATGTGAAATAACTTACATACTTAAAATCAATTTAACACTTACATTTTCTCAAAGTATTCACCATTACACTGTATACACTTTTGCATCCTTGAAAACCTCTCTTGGAAGCAGTGTTGACAGTATTTTTCTTCAAGTTTTGAAAGTTCATTCTCGTAAGTCACTACAGCTTCTTCAGGGCTGCAAAATCTCTTCCCACGCATGCGATCTTTGATCCTGGGGAACATAAAAAAATCACACGGGGCGAGGTCAAAGCTATACGGCGGATGAGTCATAAGTTTGACCTCCGTAGATTCTAAAAACTGAATTGTGATGTTGGCAGTGTGTGCGGACGCGTTGTCATGATGAAGCAGGATCCCACGCAATCCAGTTCTTGGACGCCGTTCCCGAAGCTTCTGGAAGCTTCTGGATGGAAGTTCTTGGACACTTTTGTTAGGCAAATAGTGGTGTGCCACTGAACAGTAACAGTCCTTTGTTCTTCAAGTGGAACAGTTGCAACATGGCCAGATTTGGAGAAGAAAGTTGCGACCATCTTCTTCCCCCACATCGCGGTCGCTTCACTTTCGTGGGTGGATTTTCGTCTGGAAATATCCAAACTGTAGACTGGCGTATATTTTCAGGGTGAAATTGATAGATCCAAGTAGGCTACGCTTGTGGCGGTGATCGGATTTGTCGATTTCAGGATGATACACCGGCGCGTTCTGATGATTTCTTGTATTTCTGGACGAGGAACATACTTTACTAGTTGCTGAAAGACAGCGCGCACTGTATCGTATTATGGAACGTAATCAATTAGTAGGAAGTTATAAATTGTTTATTGGTGTAATATTGATTGATTTCCAGTGGAAGTGGATGCCCAATCCATATTGGTACTTACATTAGCAGCAGTATGATCTGCTGTTGGTGTAAGCCGTTGTTTCTTTGGATCTAAGGTTTGTTCGCCGTCAGAAAGAGATCTGGATCGAATTCGTTGTCCGGTAGCTGCACAGTTTGCATAAGTGATAGGGACAGTGGTGGTAGTTTGTACTAGCCGTGTAGTGCCGGTAACAATACACGCTTGCGTTTTTTGGCGACCATGTGGGCCAATGTTCAATGGAGTCGCTTGAACAAGATTAGATGGTCCGGAAGCATTGCCAGAGTCCGCCATAATGATGAGACGTCCTAGGGCCAAAGCCCAAACGAATATGTGAGAAAATGAAAAGATGATGAGTTTTATGAAATTAAGCCCAGATGTAGATAAAGAATATGAAAAAGATGTTAGATGAAGTTTAAAAAAGAAGACACCCTCCGAAAGTGAAAACTTTCGTCAGACCCCTGAGTGTTGTATTTGTGCTATGCTCGCAAAGTACGTATGCTATACTTGGTCCTCGCTGGCACAGTAACTGACACAAGAGGGGTTAGGTTTATTGGTAAGGTATGCCTTCGACTAACGACAGAACTGGGGGAACTCAGCAAAAACATAAAATCAAGCGCATGTGGTTAAATGAACTTTATGCCAAAAAAAAAACATACTAAATATGACATTTATCCAATAAAAATAATTTATTTTCATAGCACATCTTAACTATTTTTTTTTTTTGAAAATTACAGGAAGAAATTTGAAAATGTCATTTGTAAGTGCTTGATATTTTATCTTTATAAGTGCTCCCATCTATTGGATAATTCAAAAGCTCCCAATAAATGAACAAAAACTTTAGGCTCTTTGCGGTACCATTTATCCTCATTCGATTGGAATGGAATTTTGCACAGGATAGTATTTCGACAAGTGGCACCAAAAGAAGGGGTGTCCCGAAAAATATTACAATGTTGTAAAATAAAGACCATCCTACTCTGTATTCCTGATTAGGCTACATCCAAAATTGATCCCAGTGCAATTCATAACACCGATGTTGCGCAGAATTAAAATATTGACGGAGACGGAAATTAACTGATACAGCACAATATGTCCACCAGATTTCCTGTGTTTGAAGGTAGTCCATAAGGCGAACGTTAATGAGCTGAAGACCAGAAATAGAATGCTACGGCCAATCAAATTCAAGAAAGCTGTAGAGGAAACTGGCCTAATATGACATACCATGATAAACAGGGATTTTGAACGATTGGTGAAACGAAGAGCTCTGTGAATTTTTAAGGTAAGCCTGGAGCTGGTAACAGTGATCCTCTGCAAATGGCGGAACTGAAGTTTCAATATAGACGTCGTGAGAAATTATTTTTGAAAAATAAGTATCCCAAATATTTGTATATGCTTTTATAGTTACTTGCAGTTCAAAAACGTAGTGTTATTTTAACATTTCAATTATATCAATACACTAAGGTGGGATTATAGAATGGCACCATAGTGTTTTAAAATATTGAAAACAAAGACCTTGGTTGCTTGCTGTTTCTGCTTGATCAACTGTTGAAGGGTAAAATGATATACCTATCGTTAGGACAAAATGACATAGTATGTCACTTTATCCTAAGGTATGTCATTTTACCCTTTCATTTTTTCTTTTCTTCCTGTGTTTTGGAATTATGGGAACGAATAAAGGTTGCCTCTAAGTAACTGCCTAAGAAAAAATGGTAAAATGAATTACTCGGTGGTGCACCTACTGGTACTCTTGGACTTGCACAAGCATCTGGCTGGATGACAGGTGAGGCATTTCCTACTATTTTGAAACATTTCGCTTCTTTTGTGAAACCTAGTATGGAAGAGGATTTGCTCATTGTAGATGAACATTCTGGTCACAAGAACTTGGAGGTTCTTATTTTGCCAATGAAAATGGAATCGTAATTCTGTGTCTCCCACCTCACTGTACGCATCGCATACAGCCCTTGGATATAGCATTTCTTGGCCCGCTGAAGATCTACTATAATCAAGCAGTGTCAACATGGATGAAATGCTACCCAGGTTGAACCGTCCTCGTAGCAGATAAGCTCTATTTTTTGCTCAGCTCATGGAAAAACTGCAACGGCTCATAATGCAGAGAGTGGATATCGGAAAACAGGTTTGTGACCCATTGATCCCAATGTCTTTGACCAACTTTTTGCACCAACAGAAACAACGAATATTCTATTCTCAGCAGAACCAGTTGAGGGCTCAGATAACACTGTTGGACCCCAAACCAATGGATCCACATCCATGTTCAATGATTCTACTCCTCAGAAAAAGTGACCAGCCATATATGATGAAGCCTGTGTTTCACAGCAATCCACCTTACTTTCAGAGGATCAGCATGTGCCAGTGAAAGAGATTTCCTCAGTTCCGATGACTCCTGCAGACATCCTAAGAAGAATCAAGATTCATGAATCTGTAATTCTCACTAGCAGTACATATCTTAGTGCATTGAAGGAAAAAAGGTAGAGGAAACTGAAAGGAGCATGAGGAAGTCAACAATGCAAGTGGGTTGAAACTAGATCTACGTGCTGAAAATATGAATGAGGACGAACTCTTCACGAACGACAGCGATGATGAAGATTGTCCATGTGTCTATTGCGACGAATTATTCTTTGTGTACCATCCAAAATAACTTTGGTTGAAGTGTAACCAGTTTAAAAATTGGGCACATTGTGAATGTGTGGACGTTTCTGCTAAAATAGAGGTATTTATTTGTGAACTTTCCCATTAGCTCTTGCCACATAAATGATATTCTATTTGATGTAATATTTCCTTGACATTTGCAAGTTATCACAGTGTATTTTACCTAAATTTGTTATTCTTATATTAACTAAAAAAGGAAACACCTTTTTGTTAGTACAATTTTCTGTTTTTTAAAGAAAAAATGGAAATTGATAATAGTAACTAGAAAGGAAAGTACCTATGTGCATAAATCAAGACCTCTTTTCACATATTCGAGAATTTGTATTTCCAGTTCTTTCTGTAACACTAACAAGTAAGAAAGAAAGTAGCTACAGTATATATTAAATATTTTTTATCACATTGGATTTGAAAAATTGTATTTCCTGTTAATTTTGTACAGTTTCTCCTATAGTAAAGCCACTTATAGAATTTTGTAATATTTATTGCGCATTTAGGGCAAAATGGCACACCTGTATGTCATTTTATCCAAGTATAAGCCTAAAATGACACATTGAGTCAAAAAAAGAGAAAAATTAATTACAGTGACATTATTAACTTCCAAAGCAAGATTTAATTGGAGTAGTTACGTTATGATGTAGTGGTACTTAGAACAAAAAATAACTTTCTTAGCTCTTTTGGTTATGGATTTATTCGCGTTAATAAAAGTGGTATGCCATTTTAGGCCAGTTTCCCCTACAAGCGCAACCTGACGAGTAATTAATCGGAAGTTTCTGATTAGTATGATGAGATGTTGCCATATATCTGAGCGATTACGGAAAGCTTCAAGTCATTATGGCATGGTGTTAATTATTTAAAGGCTTTGAACATACTATGAACAACAAATAACTAGATACGGATTATCATCTTAACGTTATTAGACGACTGGACCGCGCAAACAAACTGCACATAACGTAGAATTACTAATCTTTGCAGAACACAAAACCTGCAACGCATTGAATACAATCGTTCAATGTATAATTCTGTTTATCTATGTGTATATTTACTTCTAGAACACTATTACGAGAGGACACTGCAGAGAGGAAAATTTATGTGACTTATATTCAAATGTCCAGTGAATTTTCTATTGTAACTCATTTTCAAGCTAACATTTCAAAGGAGTATTTCGATTAAGACCTAGAGAATGGTGCTCAGTAAACTGAAAAGGAGTATAAATTTATCAATACACCAGAATAATACGTGTTGTTGACACGAATTCAAACCATGTTAATAGTGAATTCTTATATGGTATTGTTTTCTTCTAGATTGTGTCGAAGAGTCTTGTAAGAATAATTATATAACTGTATATGTGATAAGCGATGCATATGGTATGCATATAAGGGAAATGAAAGGCAAGAATCAGGATTTAGAGTTGAAGTGTGTCCACCCAGGGGTAAAAGTGTATCTGAAAAGGTAAGGGGACGGTAGATAGCGTCATAGCATTACGCCGTTTCCCTGCATATCTTTGCCACTGTAATTTCTTGCCATTGGAACTGGGAGGACGCCGTACATATTTTTTGGAGGTGAGGGTGGCTTCACCCCGCATTCCCCCTCACTTTTACCCCTGCGCTTACCAGATTAGTCTTATTATGATGTCAACCTGATAGGAGATGAATGATGTGAGGATAATAGATAGAATTGTTAAATATTTTATTGAACACCTATAAGATAAAAGGTTTATAAGTCAATCCAAAGAAAACTAAGTATATGGAAATTGCTGTGATTGTAACACTGGAAATTATGGATACATTAAAAAATCAAGTATTATTTTCGACAAAGTAAACATTTTTAAATATGTAGGATCAGCATTAACAATCCAAAATCATGTACGCAAATAAGTTTAATGTCAACTGGTCTCAGATAATTCGTATTATTATTCAGTCCGAATTCTTTTGTCTTCGCTAATTCTGACGAAGAATTTGAGTCTTAAAATATATAAAACCATATTTACTGTATGCCTGTTGGGTTCTATGTTTGCGAAACATGATTCCTTACTTTAAGGGAAAAATGCAAATTGAAAGTATTTGAAAATAAGATCCTGAGGGAGGATATTCGGAGTCAAGAGAGACATAAATGGGGAATTCCCGATAATAAGAATTGCATAATTTAAATCGTTTATGCAACAATGTTAGGATTAGTAAGTAAGTCTTGGTGACAATTATGTAGCCAGAAGAGGGGACAGTAGAAACGGGTGCAAAATATTAACTGGAAACCTGATGTGGAAAAGGCCATTAGGAAGACCTAGAAACATTGGAGGATGATATTACGATGAATGCCTCAAAAATAGGAATCCAAAGTAGGAACTGGACACAGTTGACTAAAGATAGAAGTCGATTGAGAGCTTTTGTGAATGCAGTCTTGAAGCTTCGGGTTCTATAGTCTGTAGAGTTACTGAGATTTATATAGCTATACATATTTTTCTACAGTTGCATCAATGTTAATATTGTGTGATAACAGTGCTATGATGCTTCAAAAAAACAGAAGAGAACAAGAAATTTTATAATTTTAGAGCTGATCTGTTAGCGAACTGATTATTATCTTAATTGCGAAAATATTACTATTCTTCCAGCGAGGTAATGACTCCTTGACTCCAAAATGAAATAAATTGATATGCTAAGGTGTATAGTATTTTAATATAGATAAATGAGATATTAGAATAGTTCCTAGATGGAAAAAGTACGATATAGTTTCATTTACTTATTGCTCAGCTTTAATAAATTTTGTGTACTAGACTTTTGTTTGAAAAGTCTCTATTATTGCAAGTCTAAAGCATATTTTGATTTATAGAACAGTGACAAAAGTTTCAAATAAATGTAGAATACATGCATTTGTTTACAGTAGTAATTACCATTAACTTTTGTACTGGTAAAATAATAAGGCTTCTGAAATTGATATGGAGATGTAACTCTGCTTAACGTTACTTGTCATTTACAAACATATCATCTTTTGATAAAATTGCCACGTTTAAATTTTCCTTTTCTGTATACTTTCTTAACAATAAGAGTAACTTATGTCGAACCTTATAGTATATATCGGGTGTTCTAAAAATGGCGCCCACGAGCCACAAACCACTATTCTACAGGTCAAAATAAGCGAAAATGTTACATGATCGAATGCCCTCCGGGGCCTTCTTCAGTCACTATGGGGAATCAAAATTTCACTGTGTGGCAACATCGCATATTAACTTGGGACCATTAGCATTGCTCTACAAATCCATCAAACAGTTACATCGATTGTTAAGATAAGTGTTGCTAGTGTCAACGTCTATTGATTCTGGCAAGAATCGATGTAATTATTTGATGGAATGGTAGATCTAATCTATGGTTCTTTGTCTGTAACATTGGCATATAGTGCAATTCGCGTCTTAAGGCAAGGACCCGAAAGATATACAAATATACATTTTTTGGTTTATTTTGACTTGTAGAATAGTATTCTGAGGTCCGTAGGCGCCATTTTTAGAACACCCGATATATAAGAAACATTACATATTCTTCAAAATGATATCGTGATTGAAAGATGTTTGAAGACAACAAGGAATGCAATACATGCTACGTAGAAATAAATTAACGCTTCTCAAGGATATTTTTAGTGTCAATTTTTAAGTGTTCAGTATTTCGAAATATGGCATATGTGCTTCCGAATTAACAGACTATGAATGAAATATATAGAAAGAGTCATATAATAACATATCTAGCTCAGAATTGTCAAATTTGTAATATTTTGTGTTTACATTTGACCTAATCTGATTGTTTTACATACTTACTCCAGTGAATTGGAAATAAATACATTGGAGACATGTATACTACTTGCAAACTGAGCATTTCCACTGGGTGAAGTGCTGTTGCACAAAATGGAATTGGTTGTCGGAATTGGTGGTGCACTTTGTGAAATCTTTCGTACATAAATGGCCAGTGATAGAGACGATGCACCCAATATGCCAGATATTCCTGAAATGAAAACATTTTATGAAAGCAGAAACAATTATTGAGGGTGTGAAGACAGAACTAACTTCTTTTTGTGCTACGGAAATTTGCCCTTATGGTAACAGTGACTAATTGACTCGAACTGCCGTCCTTCGAAAATGGAATTCGCTTGACTGTTGCGTGCATTTCTATACTGAGTTTGTTGTGGCAGGGTTCGGTGTGAAATACGCGAAACGCAAATGATTTCATGCTTAAACTCAGAAATCGGTGAAATGTAGTTACTGCACTCTGGTTTCAGACATCTCCAATAGGGTGTAATAACACTGGTCAACAATGAAAATGCTTTGGAGATAACAGTAACCAATTCTTACTAATTTTAGGGTGCTGATAACAAATATGAAATTAGTTTCTGAAGATTGGTTCGGGTTTCGAAGAAATACGTTATCACCGGATGTGTTCCGGTAGGCAAATTAAGGGTTCCTGGCAACAGGAGCTGTCTGCTTATTTCAATAAACTTCTATTGTTTGACGGTTAGTTTCATTCCTATCCTCAAAGACGTACGCAGGGGTGGGTTCTGCGGGTCTTAAGCTACCAAAATTCCGACTTTTTTGTAAATTTAATCTAATTTAGATGCAATTTTACACATTTTAATATAGTTTAGCCTCACATTGTATTTGAACCCCCGAAAACCTTAGGACCCCTTCCGGAAAGGTTTGACCCCTCCCCTGCGTATGTGCATGAACACATCAGACTCTCCTGAAACAGTATGTTCATTGGAAAGTGACATAGTATGTTGTAACAATGTAACTGGTCTTATGAATAAACTTAACATAGCAGATAATCCCGAAAATAGTGACTATTCATAGACGAATCAAAACTATTCTTCAAATATATTCTGCGTAAACTTCCACGAATTGCTGAAACCAAAATCAAGTAGGAAATCCTTATTGGCCCTCAAATTCACTAACTCCTCAGTGATCCTGAATATAATGCAGTGTTAGAAGATAATTATATTATTGCATGGGATTCTTTCCGAAAAGTGGTGACGAATATTTTGGGAAACAAGCGATCTCAGAATTATAAGGAAGTAATGGAACATCTAATATTTTCTACCAAGCAATGGGGTGTAATATGTCACTAAAAATGCATATGTTGCACTCCCACATAGATTTCTTCCCAGAAAATTGCGGAGCAGTCATTGATGAACATGGGTAGTTTCAAGGTATATTGTATTTTGGTACCTGTTGCTGGGTTCGCACCAGGGGGCACTACATTTGAAGAAAAGGATTTTTTGGATGGAAAATTCCCAATTTTACCTCCAATTTTCCATTTTCTCGTACATCACACAGACACACACACATTCTCATGGTACCATTTGAAAGGTTTTACTCTGAAGAGAATGACGTATAAATCGTGATACTCGAATAAATAATATTGTTTGGATTCTTTTCATTTTGTATCTCACATTTCCCTATATGAAATTTGGTATTGCCAAGCAGAACTGAGAAATATTTTCCCCTGATAATTATTGTAGATATTACAATGAAACTAAACTACAGTAGTTTTAAAGATATATTACATTTGGGTACCTTTAGCCGCGGCTGTACCACGGGATGCTACATTTGAAAAAGGGATCTTTGAACGGGAAATTCCCAATTTTACCTTAAATTTCCCTTCTCTTATACATCATGTACACATGCGCATAGTATTATTTGCTAGCTTGGTATATTCTGAAGCGAATGATATATGAACCAAGACACTCGGATGAACAAAATTGAAGCAATAACTACTTAAGTGGAAGGTCAAATAGAAAATTTACGAATCTAAAAGTGTCAACACTACATAACACTTATTTCTGTTGATTACAGTTAAACTCGAACCAATTCAGTTTTTTTATTATCATCTTCGTATTCAGAATCCTCATTTGCATAAGAAAATGTACTTTGCTTTTCCGAAGCATGAAAAAAATTGAAATTTCTTGTCCAGTGTAATAGTATCATTAAGTACAGTTTCTTCCTATTACGATTGTTTTCATAAGGACGAATTTCCTCAGTACGAAATTTCCTCAGTAGTTAATTTGGTCTGGCTTCAGACAGTTCAACTAAGGGTCTTTACTATTTGATTTGTAAAAATTTAGTGATAACATATTTATCAGTATTTTGGTACATAAAGCAAGTTTTAAGAATATTGATCCGGTTTTTGTGATTCTGATACCTCCCAACATGGAGTTATCATGTTGGGGAATTTTCGTACACCCTGTATAATATCGTATAACAATGTCAGATAAGATGTAGAAGTTGTAGTGGTGCAATATTGAGATTTATTTCTTTTTCATAATATTAGAGGTAGGTTTAGGTTAGGAAGTGTTTAGAATAGGTTAGGATTTATTTTGCATTTATTCTATATTTTGTTCTTTTCTCCCTTGATTTCTTATATTTCTTAAAGATTTCAACATATTTCTCTTCATTTTCATCAGTAGAACGTTTTTCCCATCTCAAATCATCCTAAAAAACTCTCCCAGAAATTTTCTTAAAATTTTAATTTAAAACATCATTCAAAAAATTCTTTAATTTTCAGCCATATTGATAAAAATTCGTCCAAATTACTCAATTTTAAGTTCATCATCTTCAATCTTGTCTAGTATGACGTCAGTAGCACAGATTTACGAAATTATCAATAATTGGTTGCTTTTCTTTGAAGTATCTTGTCATTTGCTCTTTAGCCGATCTTCGTATTATTACGTCACATTGTTATTATCTTGAGTGGCCTCAGTTCCAGGAGAGCAGTAGCTATATGCTACCCGTCGATTCTTTAAAGAAAATAAAGTGGTTAAAACGTTGCTACAGAACCGAGTTATGCCAAATTAGTTTTAAAAGTTATTCAATCGAAAATTTTGCGATTTACAAGTTTGCAGTTTGGACGGAACGGAACGAACAGTGTAAAGTTTTGGTGAGGCAGCTTCTTGTTGATTTCGCCAGCATGGCGAATGCTGATATGATTTGAAGTGTTGAAGTTAAGAAATTTTAATTTTTTTTAGGAACGACGAATGTTTATCAGTAGATAAACCGTTCAATATTAAAATATACTTTATTCTGCGTCGTGTGAAACCTTTTTTGGGAATGACTGAAAGTTTAATCTGGGAAAAATGAAGATGAAAGTTCTGGCCTATGTGTAGAATGTCATACGTTGATTCAGGACAGTACTTCAGATTTCAAAGAGTGTGATTTTTCTTCCATCTGGATAACTGTAAGTAATGTTTTGGTTTTAATCTTCAGTGAAACTGTTTCAGAAATTCGAAACCTGCATTGGAAATATTTACTTTTAATCTTCAAATCAATCGAGTTAGACTCAGTGTCACAATGGTGTGTTTCATAAAATATAGCAGTGTAAGCTTGCATTCGTAATCCCTTCCGTTCCCAAAGGATCTACCTAATTACTTAGACAATATGTGACGGCTTGCGTTTATTTAGAAAAAGGGGGAAATAGAATAAATTATGGATATAACGTAAGAATAGATTCCTTTGACGTAATTTCGTTTAAGAACGACCATCCTATAACAACAAAATTAAAATCAGCCAAATCTCAGATATGCAGTCGTATTCGTTTTCTTATTTTTATGATTTTACTTATTTGGCCATGTATTGTTTCGACCCTTATGTAAACAAATGGGATAGTAGATAGAAGTTATGTTCTCTGGTGTCGAATCTATATAATATACCTAGATTTTTTTGTAAAGTATTTGTATGAAAGTATGAAAGTTTATTCCAAAGCTGTACTTTGGCTGAAAGCTGATAAATTGTTTTATTATTATTATTATTAAGATTTCGATAGAGGCAACTGGTTTTCCGTATCGTGCGTTTATTCATATAGATGAAAAGATGCAGTAAGGGGCAAAATCGCTTCACAATATTAACATTGGCCTTGAGTGCCAACTAAAACGTTTTTACGAAAGAATAATTTTCATTTTTGTGTGTGTGTGTGAGGTGTGAATGCGTTGTAGGTTAGATTAGATTTAAGATTTCATAATTTTCTGTATACTAGGTTATTGTTATTGTGCATACTAGGTTAAGGTTTTTTGAGGTGTGGTGCCTACAAATTCGAGCTGTAGTATACAGCCATAGAATTTAGAATTTTTTTATGGATGACAATAGTAATACCAAAGGAAGAAGGCACATACATGTAAGCGAAACAAATTATTTAAAATCATATAATGTGAAAGTTAAAGTGATGTTTGTGAAAATAAATTAAGAATGTCATATGCGTATGTGGAATTAAAAGAAAAATGCTTAGTCACGAGTAGGAACATGTACTCTGAAACAGATTAGCCATAGGAGCTTAAAGAGAACGCATCGTTGTCCCTATCGTATGTAAAAATGACTTTGTAAGAATATTTTACAGCTTTCTAGAAACAAGTAAAGGTTTAGAGAGTATAAAACGTGTTTTATTTCGTACTTGAGAAAATGTACAGTAGAATATGAAATTTTATTTGGTTTGGTATAGTACAGCTTGATCAGTAAGTGCATAATAGTTCGTCTTCCTATCCCTCATGCTAATCAATCTCAAGGGAAATGACATAAAGGAAATTAGAGGGGAACCCATCGTTGGATGTCACGAACCCTGATTTTTTTTATTTTCAAAATTTTCGAGTTTCTTTAATTTTTTTTTCCGTTGCACAAAACTACATTCAGATAGCACACTTGTATGGCAGGTCTTCTGAGTTCCGATTCTTTCTCCCAAGACTATGGAGCGAATGAGCATCTCTGGTTGCGAACTATTCTTCTATGATGGCCACATAGACGTGTAGCTGGTTAAATTGGTGATATACTCAAACGCACCTTGGTCCCGAGAAAACGAACACCTGAGAACAACAGTAGACACAATCACATACAATACACACATGTTGTAAGTTACAATTCTTATTAATTCACTGTAATTACTGTAATGCTCTCGCTCATAAAGGAGTCACTGTTCTTCCATCTACATCTTTTTCTTCTGGAGGTTTAATCTGCAGATAAATGTGTAGCCCCTTTCATATCGTGAAGGACAAAGAATTGGAATCACAGGAAGTACTTAGTATGCTTCAAGCAAATGACTTACTTGAGGTCATGGATCTATATATCTCTGAGAAAAAGATATTACCCAAATTAAACCAAGTAAGTATCGGTACATTCTCTATTATAGATTCAGTCTCGGAACTTGTGATAACCATTGCGTTCATAAGTTGAAATGTTTTCATTGTTACACTTATGAAAATGTAAGTTTCATTGATGACATTTAGAATATAGTTTAGCCTAGAGATGCAAAAAAGTCATTTTTTTGAATTGAAGATTTATGTATGTATATTAGCAGGATGCCCGTTCTTCGTGGAGAAGAATAAGGTTTATAGAAAATATGTTAAATTTATATGCAACATATTTCTGATTTCAAATACTTGTCAATGCATGTTCGCTTGCGCTTAAATTACATTGAAAAGTGCTCATTAAATTCCTCACAAGTAACTTTTAGCTACGTTAAGAATAAGTCCAATCGTTTTCGCGCCTCCAGATGCAGTGTATTCACTGAAATCAACAAAAAATTAGACAAATTTTAATCAATCCCTGCCATCTCTCTTTCTCTCTCTCTCTCTCTCTTATATATATATATATATATATATATATATATATATATATATATATATATATATATATATTTCTAAAGGAGCTTTTTTGTCAAAATTAGGTTTAAAATTGCTTTCTTACATTTGAAATCGGAAGATTTTCTCTCTTTCGTAGAAATTCTCCACAGAAAAAAAATGGAGCTAGACTTGTAAGTTTGAATAATTATAAACTTGATATTGCACATGCGGATGCTTTTAGACTAATCAAAAATAAGGAAGACAAGGATTTTCTCATTGCTCAGAGAGAAAGGGGACGACGTGGTTACATGATGTCAGTGGATAGAACTCTTGCTCGAAAGGAAGCCAAGAGGGGAAACAAGAAGCAACGAAAACATAAATTGATTAAGGCAAATACTAGGGCTAACATTGCCACTAACGCAGTTACGCTGTCTGTTTCGAGTGATAGTGACAGCGGCAGTAATTTGGAATCAAGTAAATCTTACCTTGATGACGAATACAAACCCACGCAGCAGCATGTCCAGCAGAAGACTTCACAAGTAAAAGGAATGAATCGAGTTGCGGGATGAGACTTAGTGAGCCTAATAAAGGGTGTGAAAATATGTACAGCAGCTGAGCGCCATAAGAAACATAGGGGGGTCAAAGTTCGTTGGAAAAAGGTTATGCTATGTTATTGAAATATATCAAATAAACTGTTGAATCGTGAAAATAGTGAAAGATACACAATGCAAACTGTGGTAGTTTCACATATTAGTAAAAGAAAAATGGACAAAGTAGATCACAAACTTCCGCCTCCATCTTGAAATCCGCCATTTTGAAATCTGTAATATTTTTTGAAATGAAAATGTAGTCATGTGATATATCAATTAGGGCCAGCATCTTCTCATAAAGTCAATTGAACTTAGTGATCGTTATCTGTACTTATTTGTAAGATTTATGATCATCTTTATAGTTATTTACGAAGATCTAGGAGACTAATACTCGTATATTGAAAGTTTTAATTATCACGAAAACACATGTAAGTTAAACATATCCACAAACCAAGATTATCAAATTTCAAATCTGATATCTGTTGGATATCAAATTTCACTGAAAGTTTTGTTGGCTATGTGACGTTTTCTTGACACTAAGAAGTTTCATTCAATAAAAAACAATTATTATATTTCACATATTATCGATGATCTAAGATACAATCATTAATTATTAACTGTAATATATTAAACGAATTTATTTCTACTCACCTGCAACGCAAGTGTAAGTGGAAACTGTAAGATTAACCAAACCCAAGTATATTCTTCAGCTTTATAATAAACTGTAGTCCATCCATTGTTCACAAAATAGAAACTGTTGATGGAATTAACAAAGGATCCTAAAAATAGGTTTATGGTTCCCAATTTAATAGCTTTTCCTTGAAGTTCACACGAAAGCCATTTGTCAGGTTGACATTTCCATCTTTCTGGCTTATCCCTCTGATTTACGTAAAAATACCACTGGAATTAGATAATACATAAGTAACAATTCAATGATTTAATTTTTGATGTTACACTATCAATCAAATAACTTTCAACATAATACATGGACTGTAGCAAAGGTCATGACGTATCAGCTCTCGTAAGTTCGGAATTCATGCTCATTCGACATCAACCTCACGAAGTAAGCGTGCAGTTGAGTGAGTGCGAGTTCCAAATCATGACGTGAGCTTGAGGTCGAGATTATGTAAGTGTGAGATTAAATAAGCGTCAGTTTGAGATAATTACCTGGGTGTGAGGTCGAGTAAGCATGATGTCAAAATTATATGAACATGAAGTTGCGTTAGCGTGATATCGAAATAATGTTCTGAGCGTGTCGAAAGAACATTGTGAGCGTGAGCGTGATATCGAATAAATGTTGTGTGGGTAAGATTGAGCGAGAGTGATGTTGGGTTGTCGAAATGAGCGAAAGGTTGAATGAACGTGTTGTCGAAATGAGGTGAGTGTGAGGTCAAATGTGCGTGATGTTGAGTTGACGATATTTGCGTCATGTAGGTATGATGTCGTAAGTGTGAAGTTAAGTGATTGTGATGCTGGGTTGACGATGTGAACGTTAAGTCTAGTGAACGTATTGTCGAAATGTTGTTAATGTGATGTTGCGTGAACGTGATGTTACATTGACGAGTGACCATGATCTCGAAAAGATATTGAACGTGATGTCGAAATGATGTGAGTGTGAAATCGAGTGAGAGTGATATAGAAAGGATGTTGTGAGCGTGAAGTCAACTAAACAGGATGTCGAAAGGGTGTTATGTCGAGTGAGCATGACGTCGAAAAATGTGGTCGTAATGTAAAGTGAGCGTGAGATTGAAAGGTTGTCGTGAGCGTGATGTCGAAAAATGTGGTCGTAATGTCGAGTGAGCCTGAGATCGAAATGCTGTCGTAAGCGTAAGGTTGAGTAAGATAGGTCGAAATTAGGCACTTGTGGTCTATACTGCCGTCCTAAGCTGAAAGACCTTAACTCCACATTTTTCGAAAATCGAGATATTGGTGTGGGAATGTTCGTAGTACAATTCTGCATCTGTGGTTTGACCAATAGGTAGGGGCTAATGACGTCATGAGTGTTTACCTTATGTTCAAACCTGTAACTGAAAGTAAGCAAAAAGACCTTAAGTGGCAATTCATAAGCAAAAATATTTAACTGTATTACCACACAAATTTTAGATCGTGAAAATATATTTAATAAAGTTTTACTGAAATACAACAAATTTGAACGTACAGCCTAAGCCAAAACGCGTTTTGCTTATTTTCTCGAAAGTATGTGAAATGGAGTTAAGGCCTTTTCGCTTAGCACGGCAGTATAGTAATCTGTAATTGATCATATTACATGTTTAGAGCTCACAATACTAAATCAAATGGTATATTTCTACAACGAATTGTCTCTGAACGTCGTCTGGATTTAAGAATTGATAGTTAAAATCTACGTAGAAAGAATTCATTGCATAGGCTGGGTAATCTACAAAGACCAAATGTAGTCAATGACATATTTGTCCAGTTACCCATTACGAAGTGAATTAATGAAATTCACAAATTGAATATCCTCTTTGATATTAGGAACAATGTACTAGTAAATTTCCCTATAGTGGAAAAACCCTCCTTCATTTTTTTTTTAAATCTTGATTATAAATACCCATTGCTCTTAACTCCCGTAATAAGTTTCTTAAGTTCAAGCTCGAAATTTGGTGACCAATATCTCGGGCACTAAAAACCTCCATTTGACAAAATTTGAAATGCTGAGAGGCTTTATCAAACGTGAAATACCGTGATGTGCTGGCATTTGGTTCTTCAGTTATTGGCCATCAAACTTGGAGTTCGTACTCAAATAAGTTCAAATATACTTCGATGGCCAATAATTCATTAACCAAAGGTCTGTACTCCATATTATTTCATATGAGTGCTAAGCTTGTAAAGTTCTATCATCCTCTCAATTTTTGGCAAGAGCGGATGAGTTTCTACATCAAGAGTTTGTGAAACTTCCTGATTTCACTCAGCTCAAACCCAACTTCTATGGCCAATAACTCAAAAACTAAAGATTTGTACGGAATAATATTTTATGCTGTTCTCAAATGTGTAAAAAGCTCCTTAACCTCTACCAAAATGTCAAATTTGTTAAGATCGGATAACAGTGTGCAATATGTAATCTGTTCATTACATGGAAATGTGTTTCTCTTATGTAATTTTGCATGATAAAATCAAACCTGTAATTACTTTTTATGTAAAACATGCCAATTTTGCGAAAAATTGAAAAATTTGAAATTTTGTACTGTAAAATACCGTATTTTTAACGGTGGTGATGAAGTATAATTAATGTTTGGTTTGATTATTAAAATTTAGGTGTATCTTTCCTGCAGTGAAGCTATATGAGACATGAGCCTTCAGTTTAAGGTGCAATCCGACCTACAGTGAAGTTCAAAGTTCTCCTATTGGAAATCGAACCCGAGTCCCCTGTACCGAAGGCGTGCGTGCTACCCACTAGACCAGCGTGGAGGGCAGAAATGTATCCAAGATAAAAATTGTTGCATGTGTAATATACCTTATAATATACACTCATGTAAACGTCATACAGGCGACAATTTTAGTTCTTTACAGAAGGAATATTGTCTTTAAGAAGGAGTTCTCCTTATCTCCCCAATTTTATCCTACCGTATAAGGACCTTTTTCTGAGTTATAGTAAGGGAACACTAGTTTCTCATATTTCTTCTCACTCTTTATCTTAATTTCAGGTAATAGCCCATTAACATCAAGTGATAAATGAGTTGAGATTTGTGTTGCCTAACTCTCCTTCCATATGTATTCTAGCATTTGAGTAATTTTTGGTTCGAATGTATTGTTATTTCCTGAGTAGTGTTACGTTAGGAGTGGTCAGATTTCCTGAGTTGTATCTTTTTGTGGTAGTGTGTGCTGTGCATCTGGGTTTCAAGAAAGTGCTGAATAGACGTTTAGCGTAGTGCAGTGGAGTGCAATGTCCCGTGCGTATATTGGACGATTGTCATTTTGAGGATTGTTTTGTTGAAAATGGAGTCATTGTTTATTGCAAAAATGTAAATAGCTTATTTCAGACTTTGGGACATGAACATAATCCCACCAAGTGGCGCTATACCTGGCAAGTAATCCCTATGTTCCTTTGGGGAATCTCTCGCACACATCTTGCGGAGGTTAGAAACATACATTTTTCAATCGAGCAAATATGACTTTAAGTGTCATGTTCTAAACCACACTCTATACATTGCGTTGTTTTTGAATCACAGCTCACTGAAGTTCATATTCACATTCTTTCGGCACCTTATATCGCCGAAACTATCCCTCACTGACCAAAGTTCAACAGGATTTTTTTTTTTTTTTTTTGCTCGTTTCGGTGTCGGAAATCAGCTCCCGAAGTTTGTTCAAATAGTTTATTACCATCCTGTATATGTAAATACGTCCATTTCGTATAATGTGTTGTGGTCTGTCAAACAAAAACTTCACATGGTGGAACATTTTGGTTCCACTAATGAATTCAGCACCTGCCATTTAATTAAAATCACATACTGGTAATTTCATTTGAAGGACAGAAAAAAAATTAAATTGTTGGACAGCGTAATTTTATCGATCATGAATTAGTGAAAATTCTTCATTTTACTAAGTCAGGCTCTAATTCGAAGGTCAATAACTCTAGACATACCATAATATTTCATGTACATAATAACCTACACGAGATTTACTACCATGACAAATTTGGTCAAAATAGGATTAGGATCGTTGATAGCATGCCATTTATGATAATATCCTTTTACGTACTAAATCCAACCCCAACTTTGATGTAACTCAGGAACTAAAAGCCTGCAAAATATAATAATTCATATCTTTACTAAGCTCTTGAAGTTCTATCACCATAACAAATTTGGTAAAAACCAAGAATGGATTTCGACCAGATGTATTTAATGGGTGTGAGATCGGCAAAACGTTCTGGTCAAGAAAACAGAGGAACAGTTTGTTCAGCCAGAAAGTATAGGAAAATACCTAGAATATTAGGGGGCGTGTTATCCTGATAGAATGTAGTCTCCGGCAGGATCTAC
Organism: Thermobia domestica; assembly: GCF_964235325.1. Classification (NCBI taxonomy): domain Eukaryota; kingdom Metazoa; phylum Arthropoda; class Insecta; order Zygentoma; family Lepismatidae; genus Thermobia; species Thermobia domestica. The sequence continues at coordinate 211,144,536 of NC_137458.1, forward strand.
ATTAAAGAACCACAATCGAGTCCAAGACTTTGTCAGTGTACGCTGGCTGGTCGAATGCCTGTCAATGTGTTGGAAACATGACCAGGCACAGAATCCAATTAAGCAGGTATCAAACAGACAAAATTCAAACGCCACCCAGTCTAGTGCCACGGTTGTGTCAGATATGTATACAGTCATCACTTATGCTGCAGATAGAATCGGGATTCGTCTGTAAAGGATGTCCTGATATTTGTCTCTCCATGCGCGATGGTTGTAACACCATGTAGTCTCTCATACCAACGCAGTGCAGTCAGTGTGTCACAGTTATATATATATATATATATATATATATATATATATATATATATATATATATATATATATATATATATTACCTTTGTATTAATTCTTATTTTAACTACGTAAACAGTTAGTTAAACTTTCACCTTGGGGCCACGCTTGCTCAGTGGTAGAGCGTTCACCTCTGGTGCTAGGGGTCGCGGGTTCAAACCCTGCTCCCGCCAAGTAAACTTTGTGGTGGACAAACACCGTGTGCGTTGGTTTTCTCAGGGTTCTCCCGTTTCCTCCCACTTTCTTCATTCCACCATTTCATTCATTACTCATCATCACCGTCTCCTTTAGCCTAACCGGCATAACCGTGGGACGTAAAACTCAAAAATTTCATTTCATTTCAAACTTTCACCTTAAATTTTTCATAAGCGCAATATGCTGTATTGTTCCTTTTTCATAATGTAAGAACGTAATCGCGCCAATAGACTGTCTTTTGTCTGGTGTGCAAGCAATATGAATGCCGGTATCTCTTATGTTTGGACATTTTATATTCAGTGTTTATTTCATATTGTGAGTTTATCTTAGTGTCGTGTCTACAAAGGAAGAACATTTTACTATTTTCTACTGATCCAGATAGTTCTGCAAACACAGATAAGTTATTCTTTTATATTATTTTATATTTTGTTCGTTTTTCCTGGAAGATACCAAGCCTTTACTTTGTATTTTTTTTTAAAGCCGGATCGTTTAAACAATAAATACTTCATACACAATACTTTCCTTTCTACATTCAATATATACAGAATATATGCTACAAGCGGAAGCCGCAGTAATGGACTCCGTGCAAATATACTCCGCTCTTGCAGATGACGTAGAACTGTCCGTACTATGACACCATCAGTACTTGGGGAATGTGACTGTCCGACCCGCCAGAGTCATATGCACAACCTATTTTTTGTTTTTATGTCTATTGTCGCGGTTGATCGTATCCGGTATGTCGCTGAGTAATGCTGTTGTGGAGCCATCGAATCCATTTGCGTTACTCTATGGCAGTATTCTATTCAATCAGGGCACCAACATATCGGAACAATAAACCATGCTCTAGATACGAAACCGTTCATAAGTGATAAAAGGCTGAATCCTGCTGGAAATTCTGCTGCATTCGACGACAAGACATCTTTTCACGACTTGCACACACTCAAGTCACACAAAGCTCCATCTTCAACTGAACTCTGGCTATTTGGTCCACGTAAGCTTGCTGTCGCTAGATGGCATATTCGATTCCTCTGCTGCTTCCCGTGCAGATTTGAAAATCAATCATTTATCTTCTCATACTCAATGTATTTTCCAAGTTTAGATTTCCTACGATGTTTCATACTTAGTGTTGGATTTTTAATAGCAAACACTGTAAAATTTTAATATTATGTCAGTGATTATACCTAGCATAACTGGTGGTACAAGATTACTACATTATCCGAAGTGAAATTTTCAATTTAGGCATACAAATACAGAATATGAAAAAATATTAAGAGTTTTGCTAAATATGAAAATTATTAAATATGGTTACTTTAATACGCTATTTCAATTTGATTATCATGAAACATCAAGGTTCTTGTTTACATTGCTCTACGAGGTACGTTTAAAAATATAACATTCTATATTTTGCATCTTTCTAGAAGATACATTATTAAATATCTATCTAGAAGAGATAGTAAAATAGAGCCGCCATAATGAAGATGGCATTTCATGGGACGTAAAATGAATAGATGTATACCGTTTACAGATGACACGAGGCTTGTTGTGGAATCTGAAAATAAAATCAATAAGATGTTAGAAGACTTGATGAAAGACTGTGAAGAATATGAGATAAAAATAAATGTTAGAAAGACAAAAGCCATGCTGATTGGAACGAAGTGATCGGTGTCAAATATAGAAGTAGGGAAGGGGAAATAGAACAGATGACTAGTTGTCGATACCTGAGTAGTATCATTAATGATGATGTGAAGTGTAAGCGTGAGATGAATGCAAGGATAGGAATGACGAGGGAAGCTTTAGGAGGAAGAAAAGTCTATTTTGTGGGACCTTGATAAAGAGTTGAGAAAAAGAGTCATAAAATGCTCGTATAGAGTATTGTACTGCGTAGGGCAGAAACATGGACATTACGCAAACATGATTAAAAACGACTGAAAGTTTTCGAATTGTGGATGTGGAGAAGAATAAAGAGAATTAGCTGGATCGAGCGGAAAACGAACGAGAGGGTGTTAGAAATGGTGGAGGAGAAAAAACAGTTTCAGTTATTGTTGAAAAGATTAAGAGAAACTGGTTGGGACATTAGGTAAGATGGAATTGTATCATGAAATGACGTGCTAGAGGGAATGAGGGCAGGAAAGAGAGAAAGAGGGAGAAGGAGGATATAATAGAATTGATGAAAGGTGTCAAAACAGAAAAAATGTACATGAAGACGAAGAGGTTAGCTGAAGACTGAGGAGCATGGAAGGTTCTCAGTTGCAGCAAGTGCTCCTTCAATAATGGCGGAACAACTAGATGATGATGATATTTTGCATCTTCTAATTACGACAATAACATGACGGCAATTCACAATGTATTTAATTAAATGTAGCATAATATTAAAAGTAACTCTTAATTTTTAATTTCTGTTTAATTAAAATTGCGGTGAAAACAAAATCAATAAAATGTTAGAAAAAATGAGGAAGGGCTTTGAAGAATATGGGATGAAAATAAATGTTAGAAAGACAAAAGCCATGGTGATTGGAACGAAGGGGTCTGTGTCAAATGTAAAGGTAGGAGGGGAGAAAATAGAACAAGTGAATAGTTTTCGATACCTGGGTAGTATTCTTAGTAATGACATGAAATGCGAACGTGAAATAAAAGCAAGGATAGGAATGTCGAAAGATGCCTTTAAAAGAAACAAAAGTCTGTTTTGTGGGACCTTGAACAAAGAGTTGAGAAAAAGACTCATAAAATGCTTCGTGTGGAGTGTTGTACTGTATGCGGAGGAAGCGTGGACATTAAGTAGAGGTGACGAAAATCAACTGGAAGCCTTCGAAATGTGGGTGTGGAGAAGAATGGAAAGAATTAGTTGGGTCGAGCGGGTAACGAATGAGAGAGTGTTAGAAATGGTGGGTGAGAAAAGAACACTTAGATATTATTAGGAAGAGGAAGAGAAACTGGTTGGGACATTGCCTAAGACGAGATTGTATCATGAGGGACGTCCTAGAGGGTATGGTGGCGGGAAAGAGATGGAGGGGGCGAAGCAGACTACAATTAATGGAGAATATTAAAACAGAAAGATCATACGCGAAGACGAAAAGGTTAGCAGAAAACCGTGGAGCATGGAAGCTTCTCAGCTGCGGCAAGTGACCTGCCAATAAAGGCAGAATACCTATGATGATGAAAATTTCGTTCAAGTATAGGTCATACATATATTAGTCGAATAGATTACACTAAGTTAACAAAATAATCCTTGAGGTAAATTATTATGTGTAGTTTTCGTTCTAATAGACCTCAATTAAAATAACTTAACAACTATAAAATTAAGATTGTGAGACAAGAACACGGTAACCCACAATTTTACTATTTTAAGAAATCAGAGGTTTTCTGCTACACAATTAATTTCCAAAGTCGGAAAGCTGATTTTCACATAAGACTATACATGAAGGATTAAACGGACAAGGTTAAACGAAACGGTTGCTCTCTATCGGGTGCTGCAAAACGCAGCAATTGCAAAATTGTGGGTTACCATATTCTCGCCTTACACCTTCAAATATGTAGAGTAAATTTACAAATCTATCTCATAGATATAAAATCTGAGTCAAGAAGTGTCAATAATTTCTAAATACTTCAGTGTACTTTGTATTGTGTTAACTTTATATTGTTAGAAAAATTGAGTAAAAACTAACGTGAATGAATCCTCCAATGCAAAAATAGATCGCTAGAGAGAATACAACTGTTGTGAGAAAGGAATACAGCCATTCCCAAAAGCTGTTGTTATCCGAGCCAAATATTCCAGTGATAAAACTAAACTTATTGCCTCCTACTAAGTCAAAGCCAAAACCTTTTATCGCAAGAACTATTAGTAGTATCCATTCCCCTAGAAGAAAAACAGATATTTTGAATTACTTGACTTTCGTATATATATTCCGCTACTTGTGATTTTTAGTGCAAAAATAAAATTAATTTCAGTACATAACATTCATAAAGTACTAATGGTTGAGAGATTTGTCAAACAGTTATATTTCGTCACCTTAGAAAGGTTTTCAGTTTTATGAAGATTTTAAAACAAGTGTTTGTTTTTATTCATATATATCCTCAATTACTCAACGTACTTCAATTTAAACTATAGATACAACATGTCCTTTAAAACACACTAGAAATCGGAAAATTCAACAAGTAAAGACCATTATATATATATATATATATATATATATATATATATATATATATATATATATATATATATATATATATATATATATATATATATATATATATATTGGCTAATCATTTAGAATGCAAAAGTTATATTTTACAAACTATAGTCCTTTTCTGATTGTATCACTTGATTAGAATTCTCAAAACTGTTGAAATTTATCTTCAGATTTTGCAATTAGACCTATATTATTTGTTAATTGAACGAGAGTACTTAATGCATGAAAAGAATTTTTTGTATATCCTTGTTGAAATCTTCGTTATTCCAAATTAATTGTTACAAGGTTTTCGAAAATATATATACATCAACTTTCATTTAAGACTCCTAGAAAACATCTTCACATTTTAGTTATATTATTTAAGATTTCGGTGCTTAATTATTGCCATTTAGAAGGTATAGAATTTAATGAAGGTATATTTGTGACATTTAACTTAAGTATGGTATTTTCTTGCTATTTTACTAATAATAAACATACATTTTTCGTCTCGAATATAAGTTTGTTGTGGTCTACCATGGTCAGCAGCCCATGATGTGGCGAGAACAGAGTACGTTACAAAACCACAGAACGGTTTCTCATAATAGAAACTTGTCCATGTCTAAATCATCACAAATTTTCAATTTCAAATCGTAAGAAGCGTCTAAAATTTCCCAAACAAACATATTCCTTGTTTCATGCCATTTTTCAGTTTTTAAGATCGAAAGTTACCTTGAAACATGTTCTTAAAATTCAGGTGAACTTCCTCCCTTACTCTTTGGGTGGTACTTCGTAAAAGTATCAACTCAATTGGGAAGTTTGGATCGAAGTATTCGCAATGTTCTATAATAGATTCAAACCCAAGTAGTGGTGATGATTGAGAAGTCGCAATGAAAATATACATGTGACGTGAAGTTTTTGTAAAGTATATTAAATCAAGGACTGTAAATGTATCCCTTTATCTTTGACTGATTTCAACTTCAAGTAATACGAATGGTAGAGAAATCTCTGAGAAAGTGTTCGCCACATTCGGTGAAAACCGAATAGTTATTATTATGAAACTTAATGTGAAACATGATCTTAAACATTAAAGGTAACCGTAATCCCTGATTTTTTATATCAATTTCAGAATCAAGCAGAGAGATGATTGGAGAATCTCTGAGAAAATATATATCATACTGCATCAAAATCGAAAAAGAAACAACTAGTGTTAAAATTATTTTCTTGCTATATCACGTAAGTGAGAAAACTTCAAAGTTCGAGGTGGCTTTACCCCGTTTACACTTTTTTTCTTGATCTATTTCCGTTGTAAGTAATTGTAATGATCGTGGAACCTTGAGTAAAATACGTATCATAATGCATCAAAATCGAATATTTTATACGGAAGTTATAGTAAAAACTTTTATTCATATTATGTATTTATACAAATTTCCAACATGAGGTTACCTTCATCCTTCTTATATTCCTTTTCTAACGATTTTCCACCCCGAATAATAAGTTTAATTAAAGTCGGACACTTTTTTTTTAAAATCACTATGAAACAGCCACACTGATAGATAGACGGAGTGACAGAGGGATACAAATATTGGTGGGTCAAATTGCAGACCATTTTTCATTCCCCTTTATTATTATTATTATTATTATTATTATTATTATTATTATTATTATTATTATTATTATTATTATTATTATTATTATTATTATTATTGAAACTTTACACTTTCTATATCACAGTTTTGCGAAAAGATTCAAATTAAGATTCTAAAATGAGAAATTGTTTGAACATTTGTAACAACCAATACCACTTTTGAAAATTACAATTATTAGCATAGAATCGTTCATTTCTTATTCAGATTACTAGATAAGATATTTGAATGTAATAATAACTATTCCATTTTGAAGTTTCGAAGTAAGTAATTTAAACTATATAATGATTTTAACCTTATCCCGAAAATTTATTGATACTTCTTTCTCGAAACTTCAAGAGCTTGTGGAGTTCCTTCGTGATTATACGGTGGGTTACCTGTCTTTAGCCAAGGAGACCTGGGATCAATTTCCACCGAAACCTTACGCGGTTCCGGCTTCACATAAAGCTTTAGATCCTTTCTCATGTGCTAAAAGAGACGCTAAACTCTAAATCAGTCAACTTCAGGAATGTGCGTGCTTGCGTGTATGTGTGTGTGTGGACCAAACCTCCCATTGTGTTCTATGTGTGTTACTAGTATTTTAGCAGAACCTTTCACCCCCCGTTTACTGAAATTCTCAAAAAGGAGTACAAGAATCTGACCAGCATCGAATCATAATGGAGTCTGCTCGTTTCAATTCTAATCAATATTAATGTAAACATGACACATGCTCAAGTAAGCTTCCCGTGTGATAAAATAATGTATCTGATGGCTCAAATTTGAACAAAGTGGTAGCGATAAATGTGCACGAGGGACACTGCAAATATATGACGTAGCTAACTAGCAACAAAAATGTCAGACCTGTAGCCAGTCCGATTTCTGAGAGGGCTGAAACGAAATATTAAGGAAACCTGAAGCAACGAACCAGGACCCTGTGCACTAGAAGTAAGAGCTCTATCACTGATCCACTGTGCCCCCTCAACATAGACTATGTTGAATTTGAACCGAATGAAATTCGGATCTCTGGTAAGAAAACTATTTAGAATATTGAAATAAGCATTTTACAAATGTAAAAGCAATTAATATTCCGAGTTTCTCCCACAATTTACATTTCTAACCGTCAGTACACCAGTCTAGAACTACTGAAAAAAAAAAAGTTTTCTTAATTGCTTATATTCAACCAAGAAATGGCACAGTTGCTAACTTCTCACTGTCTTTTCACTAATTACTTTAGTAAACTACGCGGACACAATTAACCTAATCGACGCGACGTTTGCTACGTTTTACACATACCTTGCAAACACTTTCTTTTCAATAGCAGTTTCAGTAGTAAAATAATCTTTTAACACGAATCAATCCTTAACTCTTTGGTTTTTGTTTAAACGACTATTTCCTATCACTACTTACAATTTATCATTTGAAATTGTTAACATTATTAGAAATTTGAACTTGAAACTATCTGTAAACTAAACTGAGATTTCATAATTTTGAGATTAGGACTGAAAAGCAAAGTTTTAAATAACAATGACTATCAAGGCAAAGCAGTACAAAGAGATATTCGAAATATAAGCAGATTAAATGAAGTTATAAAATTGCGTGTAAGATGTTGAAGAGTAATCTTTTTTTTTTTTTTTTTTTTTATTGTGGATATGATCAGTACAACATATTGAGAAATACGTGTTAAAAAAACGAAGTGTTATATGTGTAATTTCGTTTCTATTAATTTGATCCTTTACTTATTATAATTGGTTTCTGTTACATGTAAATGTCAATGGGTATATTTTGAATACATCAACAGACTACAATACCTCGTAAAGTGATTCCCAGTAGAAATATAGCTAGCGTTGCCGCAATAGAAACCAAAACGTTGAAAAATTTGAACTTAGCAATACTACTAAGTTTTTCAGTTACACTCTTCATATTTTCTTCGTTTTCACACTATAACTAGGCTGAAGTTTCAGAGACAGTGTTAGTATCGTTCAACACAAATTTATCTACACAACATCTAGAAAGAAAGTAAAGATTATAAATAAAATTGCATTATGTTCTGGGTGCAAGTGTACTTGAAGAATAGGTGTGATTTTTATTGATAATATTATTATATAAAGAGAAACTTAACTTCAAAACACACTTCATATTTATTCTTATCTAGTTAATAATGCCAAATAAAGTATGAGTATTTTTCAGTGCAAAGTTGTTGAGTCATCATTTCTTATAAAAAGGATTATAGTACGTAGAAAGGCCAATATTTTATCTACTGAATATATATATAAAGGAATGTAGCGATATTTAGAGGCCAACATATCCTAGATCACTGCAACGATCTTGATGATTTTTGGAACATGAGTGGACTTCGGTTTTTATTACATTAGTTTTCCCGAGAGGATTCCTTACAGAGGGATAAACGCTCCTAGCACTCCAATGCTTACGTATGGAGTAATAACTTATTTAAGAACAATAGGTTCGTTTTGTCTATTTGAATTAAATATCAACCAGTTCTCTTTCTCTTTCTAAACACATTTAAACTTTTTTCTAGGACTTTAATATAATAATTGTGTCTGCTCCTGATTATATTATACTAACACATCGCAATTACGATTCTGCTTTAAATGCTCAACTACAAGATTATTAACTAAGAAAGTAATAACGGTTTGGAGTTCGTTCAAGTGAGTTCGATCGAAAAGGATAAAAAAAATTGCAAATGCTGTTTTGTGTTTGTCGCTCTGAAGATAGCCTGTGAAAAGACGACAAAATTATTTTATTATATAAAAATAGAAGATTATGTTTAATTTAGATATTATTGATTCTAATCTTGCGTGATTAGGAAAAGAAGGGCAAAGAGCAGTAAGACAATTGTGTAAAGAGTACATCGAACTATTAGGTAATGTATACTTATACAAGAATTATAAAAAAAATTAAAAAAAATAGGGATCAGCTTGTGTGGCTCGAACCGACACTAGGTAAGATGATAACTAGATTACTATAACTGCACTTTCATTGAAATGGATATCCTAGAGGTGAAACAAGATTCAAGTATATACCACAAACCTATTTCGCTTGTGCGGACAACTGCTATTTCAGTTAGAGGTGCTTAAAATTGTATGATTCAAGTACGTAGGCGAAGCTGATCCATTTTAATTTGGGGCTAGATGAAAGAGGAAATTCATATATTCTAAACTAGACTATCCAGCCTGATCTGGTGGACAGGAAGGCTGTATAAGCAAAATGGCGAATAGGCCGGAGTTCAATAATTCTCACTTCATGCCCACTATACCGTTAAAAATACACCATCAATACGAAAACCCGTTTTAAATCATGACCTCTTAAAGGTCGTGTACACCATAAATGATCTTGTACAAGATCTTGTAGCTGTCATAAAAAAAATCTTGAAACCCTACCATATTTCCCCGTGTACACATAGTCTTGATAGGGTCATAAAACATTTTTTCCATCTTGCAAGAAGTTCAACAGTGTCCAACATTTTGGGCCGTCTTGCTTGCTACCTGCTATAGCCCTCCCGCTGACATAAAAGAAAATCCAGTTGCGCCGCTTCCGAAACAACGGTTTCTTTTGGGCTGGAGGGGGAAGAGCCAAAATACACATTTTTACGACTGCCAGAGAAAACAAGTGTCTCTTCTTTTGTTAATAGCTCGGTTCCATGAATGTAGGCATCGAAATAATTTAGCTTCCTCACAGATATCAAAATAGCATACTGAATTCAGGATGGTACTGCAAGCTAAATTCTGTAATCATAGCAGCTTTAATCGAAGTTATTATCTTTCACAATTATCTACTAATTTTCATAATAATAATAATAATAATAATAATAATAATAATAATAATAATAATAATAATAATAATAATAATAATGTTTTTTCCGATAAACTGATTGTCACCAAATAATATGATATATATATATATATATATATATATATATATATATATATATATATATATATATGGATTAAATGGAAATTTGAACCGATGTACATAGTTTTCAGGGTTGTACTTGAGCAGAAATCCTTAGGTTTTGCAATTATTCTAATTATGCCTATATTTTGAATGTAGATAGAAGCTGCGGTGGCTCAGTGGTAGAGCGTTCACCTCCGTTGCTTGGGGTATCTGGTTCGATCCCAGCTCGCGCCGTGTGGACTTTGTGGTGGACAAACACCATGCTCCTGGGTTTTCTCGGGGTTCTCCCGTTTCCTCCCACTTTTTTTCATCCCACCATTTCATTCATATCTCATCACCGTCTCCTTTAGCCTAACCGGCATAACCGTGGGACGTAAAACTTAAAGATTTCATTTCATTTTTTCGCAATAATTCTGTAACTCTTTCTTTTAGTTTTATCATAAATTTTAGATGTTATTCTACTTGTTCTTCTTGGAAAAATAACTAGATACTATTCTCTTATTAGCAGCGTTATTCACATCTATATCAGTAAAAATGAATGTGAATAAAGAAAAAGGAAAAAAAAGAAAGAAAGCTAACTGCATAGAAATTGAAAATTGACTGACTCAGTTGCAAGTAAACCGTTTGACATTATAGCTGAAACAAAGGTAAAACAAACTTACTTCGGTCTAGTATCAAGTCATTTCAATTGTATTGTTTTCCAGTAGTTCACCTCCAACATGCTAAAGCTCGCAGTCAGGGGCGGCTTTAGGATTTTAATTTTGGGTAGGTCCGCTCCTCGCGTATGGATACATATGCACATTCGATTGATTAATGACAATAGGAAATTACTTTTACAGTAGTTGTTGATGCTGTTTCTTAAATAATTATTTACCATTAATAGAAAAAGTGAAAATATATTTACTTTTTATTATATCTTTTAGTGTTTATATATTTTCAGTTTTATATATTTTTTGGTAGCCCCGTGTCTACCCGCTAAAACCGCCACTGCTCGCAGTACGTAAAAGGTTCCACAGTTCACAGCCTCAAGACATGTTTGGCCAGATATTAAGCAAACAATGCAAAAGGATGCGTAAGACGGCCCTGATCCCCCATTATCTGACCCTATCATTTGATTGAAACTACAAAAAAAAAAAACATACAAGTATTTTGATATTGATATTGATATTTTGTATTGCTGCTATTTACATTGACAATATAAATATGAAACTCAAAGTATATATGATACTATTGCATATAGTATAGAATTATGTGTACACTGAGAATAATCCGTTATTCGGACAGCGGTATGTTGTACAAATATATGGAATCCTTACGATTAGTACGGAAATCTGTACGGAGCATACGTTATCCATATACTACATAGTTACTGCCTTTTTCTCATTTAGACAATATATCATGTCGCTGCAGGGTGTCTGACATCTAACAAACTTCCGTATACTACACATGTATACGTATATTATATACGTCAGCTATATATTTCATACATCCATCTGTATGTGAGATTCTGACCGCCTATGGACAGTTGTTTCTTTCATCATGAGTGACGTCATTGAACAAAGAACAACTGTCGTTTTCTTGCGAGTCGGTTTATGCATATCGTATCATGGCATGGGAGGTCGTAACACCCCTCATTCTATATCTTCTACTTCGTGCTGTTAATACTTTACTACGCAACACGCTCTTATTAGTTTATTATAAGCTTCATATATTTACTAACTACCGAACGATATTTGTAGCCTCGGGCATTAAATTGGTGAATAATAATAATAATAATAATAATAATAATAATAATAATAATAATAATAATAATATTAATATGATGATGATGATGATGATGAGTCATTTACTGAACGAGGTTTGTTTACAACTAAAAAGAACAAAGGAAGAAAACAAAAGCCTGAGTAAGTACAACAGTTATTATAACATCAATTAAATATTCCTTTAATTACCGATTACTTTAGTAGTAGTATTCATAATACCGGTTTGGGGCCACTTCCTCAAACCAGGCTTTTTTATATATGAAATCCTCCAGCATAGAATCACATCGAAAATTACAAACCCACCACTGACGATAGTACTTAAACAAAGTTACAGAGCGCAAAGTAGATTGAGTATTGTACCTTGTGCACTTGCTTTTATCACATTTAGAATCAAATCGCGGAAATCAATGTAGTTATAACAAAAAATGAATTAATTATTTTGAATATTTTATATTTAATAAATCATGAAAAAGTGCATAATTTGTGGAGAATTAAAGCAATACCAAGAATTTGCTCGAAATGGAAACAAGAGGTCTGATAATTGTAAAAGATGTTATAAAGCAGAGAATATCAATAAAGAAATTGAACAGGGTTTAGAATATTCTGGGCCGTTGATAAATTATTCACTCTCATCAATAGAACGAGTGATGGAAATACAGAATAAAATGTTAGAGCATGACTTTATAAAAATAATGTATCAATTCTTTAAGGATGCAGATACACCATTTATGATTCTAAGACCTGCTACATTATCAGAATGTAAGTTTGTAGATCCAACATATAACCCCGTAGGTTTTACATTACCAGCACCACAAGTTATTTTATTTAAAGATATAATACGTGTTGGTTTCCCGCCACATCTTTCTAGAAGGAGCTATACTACATCTTGTTATGACTTAACTAATGAAGGAAATATTAATAATAAGTGTGTTGTATGTGGAATTCCTGCATATTATAATGAGAACTTTTGTTCCATATCCCATATAAAACTTCATGATTGGATACAAAAAAAAATTGCCAGAATTTAAAGAAAAGGGATATAATATCACTAACTATAAATCACCACTAGATGACTAGCATAATTACTAAGCACTTTCTTTGAATATTTTTTTTCTAACATTAGTTGACTAGCACATAAGAGCTCAAGAAACTAATGCAAAGTATTCCCATAACTACAATGTTAAAGTGAGATTGAATATGCTTTTATGACATTTAAAATCATAAAAACTTACATCTAAAACTTATAACTTATAGTGCTTATAACTTAAAACTTATAACTTATAGTATATTATTACCAGCCTTTTCTTCTCCATCTATAACTATTAACCGATCAATTAACTTTCTCACATCATCCATCCATATATATTCTTTCGGTATCTCTGTATATTGTTTAATTCCTTCACCAGTCCTTTTAGGAGTTGGAGGTAAAGATGGTTTAATATAATTATCCCAAATAGGCTTGATAATATTAATGTACTTAGAACCTCTATTAGATGCTACTTTTTTATCTCGATTATATTTTTGGAAGGCAGCATCTGATTCTATTATTATTTCCTTGTACTGTTCAAAATCATCATCATCATAATCTTCAATGGTTTTATTAGTATTCATCGTTAACAATTCCCATAGACCTTCTGTTCCTTTATAAGTTTTACCATTAATTATCAAATCATCACCATTCACTTTAACTTCAGAATTTCCTATTTTATTTATTATTTTTCCATCTTCTTCTACAGTTCTTATTCCAAACACACTATCATTTCTTTTACTATAATATTTCGTTGCAATCTTACCAAATGATTGTGCTGTTGTTAAAGGTTCTACTCCTTCAACTTTGTCTTTAATTTGTTTTCTCATTTGTTTTATTTCTTCTGTTATAGGCGTATCACTACTACTTGGGGAACTATCATAAGTTATCTTTTTAGGTGTTTCTAGTAGACTAGGATCTATTCAAACCGTCTTATGTACAACTGGAACAAGTTCAGTTATTAGATTTTTATTTTGTTCTGCTACTTCTTTGATCTCACTTCCTAAGTTTTGAATAGCATCAATTACAGGTTGTTCTTGTGTCTTAAATTTATCATATATACCTGCTCTTTCTTTCTTCCAAGATTTGAAGCCCTTTATCAAGAACTCCTTTAACTTGATATTCTTATTAATATCTTTCTCATCCATTTATTATATAGAAAACGAACAAACGTCAATAAACGTCAAAGAACATAAATAAACGTTAATAAACATCAAAGAACATAAATAAACGTCAATAAACATCAAACGTTTAAGAAGTGTTTTATCTTGTTCCTATACTTACCATTGTTTACCTTCCTTGTCATATCAATTACTATAAAACCATAATCTTCTTGCCAACATTTTGAACATATCTCTTTAAATTTATCATAAGACATATCTCCTCCAACAAACTCATTATATATATATGTTTAAGATTAGTATCATCTTGTCTGAATATGCATAGGAAGTTAACGTTATCTCCTATAAGCTGTTTAGGTACTTTTGAATATGTTTGTGCAAGATAGAAACAGTCTAAATGTCTATGCCTACCTCTTGTAAAGTAATTTCTAACAGTATCTTGATTTTCCAAAATGTAATCGTCAAACACTACTACAGAGTATTTTTCACATTCATCAATAGGTACAATAGAATCATTACCGCTTAAGAACGTTGCTATTTGTTTCTTAAACTTTAGTTCTGCCTTTTCAAATCGATCTTTTAACTGCTCATACTTTGGCTGATTCATGCTTTTAGAATATATATAGAAGTAATTATTGTTTAACCAACCTGGCTGTAATAAAAAATTAAATAACAAAAACGTCTTACCACACCCTGATGAACCTACGATAAGGCATCGAATATCATCAGGTATAAGCTCTCCATTTCTTTTCTTAACTGTTGTTTCTTTTATCATCTCTTTTACATCCCAATTAATAGTTTTCTTACTCATTTATTATAGAGAAAATCGACTTTTTTATGATCTTATATCTTTAAGTTGTTCTCTGATCTTAAGCAACATATCTTTTATATATTCGCTATCCATTTCACCATTTAGTGTTATTATCATCTCTAACTGTTCTTTAAATGAGTTAATACAAGTGACAATGGTTTTATATTCGTCTTTTCTTTTGCTTATGTTTAACTTAGAAGACAAACCTGTTATTATAGCACTTCCAGTTGCAAGAGACGTTGTTAATATTGAGTAAATTGTTACAGGTATAAAAATATTAATAAATCCAGTTGTTGCAGAAAGTATGACTGATAACGTGATCAAAGTGTAGTATGCATATTTAACAATTCGTAGTTTTCTCTTTTTCTTCTTTAAACTGTATTCTAACTTTTGAATGACATCTTCAATTAACTTGATTACTTTCTCTCTTGGAATATCTCTAGGTAAATCAAACTCATTCATTTATTATATAATAAATGGCTAAGGTATATAAGTTAACGAGTGATACTTCTGTTTTAAAGAAGAAACTCCATTACGAATTAGACAACAAGAGCAACTATTTAAGTATAGGACTAGTTGGGTTTTACAGTACATATCTAACTCCAAACATAACAACAGAAAAAAACAGTTTCTCATATGGTAATAGACAAGTTTTTATACCAGAAGGGCAATATAATTTAAAATCACTTAATGAATATTTAAAATCTCAATCCATCAACATAACATTATCAGAAGATCATTTAAGAAATAGAGTTAAAATTGAAACTGATAGTAATGATGTTACAATTGGGAGTATAGGTACTGTCCTCGGGTTTAATGTTTTTGAAGTTTTAGAAAAGAACAAAACACATATTGGAAGTAAGTTGCCAAAGTTTCATCCGTTTGATACTATAAATGTTCACTGTAATATAGCAGATAGCATGTTTGTTAAAGATACAGAATATACACATAGGGAAACAGGAATTTTAGCATCATTCAAAACAGATGCTGAGTTCAAACATGGTATTATTTACGAGCCTACTTATCCATTATTTTCCCCTATATCCAAAGACAAGGTTGACAATTTTGAGATAAGGATAACAGATGAGAATTATTCCTTAATTGATTTTGGTGGAGCAACAACAACTGTATTTTTACAAACTAAGATTTTCTCTTAAATAAATAGGAAGATGTGTTCTATTAAAGGTTGTATGTTTAGTGTTCCTTATAACGAACTAAAGGATCTAAATATTGATCATGTATTAACAAAGAAACAACTTAGTGATAAATCTAAGAAAATTAAAGAAGGTAGAGGAATGGATTTAACTTTAACTACTGCACAAATGAAAAAGATTAAGAAAGAGCATATGGGTGGTTTTATCTTTACAATTCCAGCCATTTTAGCAGCTTTAGGAGCAGTTGGCTCATTAGCAGGTGGTGCAGCAGCGATTACTAAAACTGTACTGGATGCTAAGAAGAATAAACAAGAACTTGAAGAACAAAAAAGACTCAATATGGCTATGGAAGAAAAGCAGGGAGCAGGTAAACCAAAGAAGTCAAAAAACTAAAACCATTGACCAACTTCGATATAGAGAGGTTGGTTAAAGAATTAAAGATAAAACAATTTAGAGGCGTATTTATGAGTGATGAACTTCCACAAAAACCCTATATAAATGAATGTGGTGTAGTTAACTTTGATAAATCAGAAAACATTGGTACTCATTGCATATGCTATTGGAAAGATAACAACATAAAGTACGTGTTCGATTCTTATGGTGGTGTTCCTCCTAAACAACTAGTACAATATCTTGGTACCGAAAACTTATTTTACAATGACGAACGAATACAAGACTTTAGTTCAGTTATATGTGGTCATCTTTGTGTTAAGGTTTTAAATCTTCTAAATCAAGGGTATTCTTTTAGTGATGTTATGTATATGATTTAAAATTATTAAGTTTAAGTACTTTAATGGTTTATATCCATAAAAGTTTTGTTTAAGATAAATATGGAAGCTATACACAATAGATTTTTAGATTAGTTTGAGAAGCATGAGGATGAACTAGATGCACTAGATAGATTTAATTTTAATTGGTATTTTCGGGATGTTAGTAAGATAGACTTAAAAGATTGAAACAACGCATATACAGTTGTTCAGTTATGGAAAATGTTAATACCTAAATTTTTGTATACGGAAGAAGAGTTGGTAAAGTTATATCCAATAATTACCTTAAAGGAGTTGTTGAAAAATTATAGTTCTAGACCATTAAAATGCAGTAATTGTGGTAGTAAGTCATTAACAAAAAGTAGGAGTACATATATTTGTGATAATTGCTCTGTAATGAATGGTTTTGTTTACAGTACTTGTGAAGGAATGAGAGCTTGCGTAAGAAAACCATGGTATGATACTATAAAAAGATTTAAGTTACAGTTATCTCGTTTACAAGCTTTACAGTATAGAATTATTCCTGAAGAGGTGTTCAAGGTGTTAAATGATGAATTTAGAGATATATCAAAACATTTAATATCAACAAAAGATGTTCTAGAAGTATTAAAGAAAAACAAATACACAAAATATTATGATGATGTTTATTTAATACACTATCACCTTACCGATCAAAAACCATTAAACTTACGACATATGGAAGAAACACTTATAGACGACTTCGAAAACTTATACAAAACCTTTAAAGAACTGTATCCGAAAAGAGTATTGTTTATTAACTTGAAATGTGTATTGTACCATCTGTTGAAAAAGCACGATGTTCATGTTGATATTGATTTTAAACATTCATCTAAACAAATAGAGATGTTAAAGAAATGTTTTGAAAAATTAGGATGGACATTTTCTGTATAATAAATGAGTATGGATATATTTGGTAATGTTAAAGATAGAAAAGATAATGTTGATATTAGTGAAGAAAAATTAAAATTGTTGGAGAATTTAAATGATATTGTTAGCGTAAGTCAACTTAGGTCAATAGAAGCTCAATTAGAGAACGATAGAAAACGATTTGAAGATGCATTAGAAACGTTACAAGACACATACATAAAGAAAGAAGATTTTCAAAAGGTTAGGATGGATACTACTAAATTGATTATGCAGAAAGAAACTGTACCTCTACTATATCGATTAAGAGCTAAAAACGTTAAGGAGCCAATCTTTAGAATATTTAATCTCTCTAACGGTTACAAATTTCTCTATAATGGGAAAATAATGCACATGGATTTAAGTTTGGATAAATACTTTTTAGACATATATTTAGATGATACTTTGATTGAAAATATACCTTTTAACTTTAACAAGAACGATATAATTACAATTAAACCAAATAAAAATTCAGCTATGGAAGAAGGGCAATTATTGTTTTTTGTAATGTACATAGAAAGAGAGCTTTCCTAAAGACGTTAGTGATAAATTTTAAAATTTTTTTTTGTTGATTTTCTATACAATAAATAATGATGATGTATTGTGTTAAGTGTAAGAAGTTAACAGATACGGAGAAAGATACCATTAGAATTGAACAAACAAAGAATGGAAGATATCTAAAGAAAGGTATTTGTCCTGTATGTGGTGTTACTAAAACTCAATTCGTTAAAAAGCCCGATTGACTAGAAGAAGGTAAAGGTGTTAGAGAAGACATTATAAAAGAAATTCACAAACCATCTAGAAAAAACTTTGACAGATTAAGTGTAGTTATAAAAGGTATCGATGATCTTTGGCAAGCTGATCTTGTTGAAATGGATAGTGGAGTATTAAAAGGTGTTTCTAAATTAAATAAAGGTTATAAGTATCTGCTAACGATTATAGATGCGTTCTCTAAATATGCATTTGCTGTTCCTGTTAAAGATAAGAGTGGTAAGAATGTTACAGAAGCATTCGAATCCATATTAAAAACGAGAAAACCTAATAACTTACAAACTTATCAAGGTAAAGAGTTTTAAAATAAAGAATTTAAGAAGTTAATGGAGGAAAATAAGATTAATCATTACTCAACCTATAGTGGTAAAAAAGCTTCTGTTGTTGAGAGATTTAATCGAACACTTAAACAGAACATGTGGAAAAGGTTCACAACACAAGGGAATTATAAATGGATAGAGATATTACCAACACTAGTTAAAGAGTATAATCATCAAATTCATAGAACAATTGGTTTAAAGCCTATAGAAGTTAATAAGAAGAATGAGCGAACAATATTGGAAAAAGTGTATCAAAAAGAATATAAGCGTGTTAAACCCAAATACAAATTAGGTGATCATGTTCGTATAAGTAAGTCGAAAGGGTTATTTGAGAAAGGATATACACCTAATTGGTCAACAGAAGTATTTGTTATTAGTGAAGTTATTCCATCTAATCCACCTACATATAGAATTAAAGATTTAAAAGAAGAGGATGTGCAAGGTAGATTTTACGAACCAGAACTATTAAAGACGAAACATAAAGATGAATACTTGGTAGAAAAGGTGTTAAGAAGGAAAGGTGATAAAGTATATGTTAAATGGCTAGGTTTTGATGATTCGCACAATAGCTGGATAGATAAAAGTAATGTTTTAGTGTAAATATAAATGTTGTCTTTTATGGTTATTCCATAAAAGGCTAGCAAATCGTTACTCTCTGTGTTAGATGATTATGTAAGGGTGTAGCGATTTCGAAAGAGTTAATACTTGATATGATAAGATGGTGAATGAGAATTTATTTGTGTGTGTAAAAACTCCGAAAATGATTAAATCAAACTTTTATATAATAAATATGAGTACTATGGATAATTCATATAGTTTAAATGATATTTGTTATGAACAGATTAAAGGTAATTATTGGTATGGTATTTTTGGTGACTTTAAATTGATTATAGATAAGAGTACAGGATATTTCAACGCTACTAAGTTGTGTCAAGATGGTGGTAAAAGATTTAATAATTTGCTGAAAAATAAAGAATCAACAACACTAATAAAAAGATTAGAAGAGCATCAATCTCAAAAAATATATTACGTGGTTAGTGGAGGAAGAATAACAATAATCAGTGGTACAAATGTTCATCCAGACTTGTTCCAAGAAATAAAAAGATTGAATTGAAAAAAGATAATGATAATTCAGGTTTTGTTTATATAGCAACTACCAAACAGCACCAAGAGAAGAATATATATAAAGTGGGTTATACAAAAAACCTTGAACAACGCCTAGGTCAGTTTAATGAATGTAGGTTTGACTTCGAACTATTTTATTATGAAGAAACCTATAAGACAAATGATGCTAAAAAGTTAGTCACTTGTGCATAAACAATTAGATGAATTTAAATATAAAGGTGAATTTTTCAAGTGTGAACTCAACACGATCAAAGAAGTTATAGAAGAAATTCAAGATGATGAAGTAATCGAAAAATTAAAAGGATTGGAGTTAAAAGATGAATAGGTGTAAAAAGGTAAAAGACAATGAGTTTTGACACCCCTATCAAAAGAAGAATTGGTTAAAGAAATTGATTGTTTATATGATCGGTTATTATCTGATAATTAAGGTTAATATTAGATAATTAAAGTTATAACTTTTATGATATAATAGTCATAAAAGATAATTAGGGTTAATATTAGATAATTAAGGTTACGACTTTTATGATATAATAGTCATAAAAGGTAATTAGTTAAACATTAAACAAACCATCTGTTGTAACATCGAATGCTAAATTCAATATACTACCTAAATCAGGATTATTATGATATTTTCTTATTATAACTCTCCAATCTACGTAATGTCTAAATAAATATATAAACTCTACAGAGAGGTGTTGAAAAATTGAAATGTTATGCCAATGAACTCTGTCTTTGAACTCTGCAATAAATCCTTCTGTTAAATTTTGAAACAATGAAATTATTTCCCAATCTACTTTGTCAGCGTAATCTCTTATAAGGTTTTCTGATAAATGTTGAGTTCCAGATAAGCGTCCCCAAGAAACTTTATCTGCATGTTTTCGTATAAAGGCTTCAGAGAGTTTGCTTCCATAAGATATAGCATCAAAATCAACTTTATCTATAAACTCATTAATAAATTCTTCAGATAGCTTTTGGTTATACGATACTTCCTTCCAATCAACTCTATCTGCAAATTCTCTTATAAACTCTTCCGATAACTTTTTCCATAAACATATTTCGTTCAAATTAACTTTCTGTAGATATTTACGTATGAAGTCTTCTGTAATGTGATCATAGTTATATTCCTCCTCATAATCATCATAACCTATAGATAACCATTGTTCATTAGTCAGTGAATCTAATATCTCATCAGACAAGTTCATAACATTTGCACAGAGAATGTTTTGTATAAGAAATGAGTTGTTTTCTTTAGTGGCTTTCTTGAACAAATGATCTAACATACCTATGGACACGCTAAAATTTATTTTGTCTTCATCATTATAACCACCAATATCTAAATATTTACATACACAATCAAATACAGGTTTGTAAGATAATATTTCCTTAGCACTAGTCATGTTTGTTTTTTATTCTTAGATTTTAAATTTATTTCATTTTTGTTGGTTTTCTATATAATAAATATGGAGAAAGAATTTGATTTATTACATGATGGACTTAAACTTATTCATCATGATCTTAAACTCTTAGCAGCACTACTAGAGAAGCAAATAATGTTAAAGGAAAAAGAATTATTAATAATGCAACAAAAAACATCTGATTTGAATAGTGATGATGAATATAAATAAGGCAGTGATGATTATGATGATAATGATGATGATGATGAGTAAGTTTACAAAAATGATTTAATTTTAATATGTGTATATGTGACTTTGATGGGGTATTCTCATCAAAGTCGTGTTCTAATACAACGCGTAATATGTAGACAATGGCAGGAGTGTACAATGTTAAGCGTTGTATTAGGATATATGGAACTAAAAATAGTACAAAAAATGAACAGAAATAATCCGGCGAAGATAAAAATTGAGTAGTAGAATTTTCTATATAATAAATAAGATGAGTGATTATAGTAAATTTACTGTAATAGAGTTAAGACGGCAATGTAAAGAAAAGGGAATCAAAAGATATTCCCGATTAAGAAAAGCAGAACTAATAAACCTTCTTAAACAATATGATGATGAACAAAGCAGAAGACAGATTAGAGATATATTCCCATTTAAAGAAGAAGTAATTGAAGAACCGAAACCGATAAGACCTAAGCTAAAAGTTGAATTGAAAAAAACATCATTGAAATATAGATTACAGACATTTAGAATAGAAAACATTGATGGATATAAAGATCCTTTGAAATTCTTAAGTGCAAGTAGTAGGATTGTTAAAAATAAAATCAAGGACAGTTTTAAACTTTTCAATGCGCTTAAAGTTAATATGTCATTTATTTGTAAATTTAAAAAAGGAAATACGATACAAGAACATAATTTTAAAACTTCAAGTGAAATAATACTCGAATTTACAGATTTAGATGACTTTTGTAAAAAAGCTTCATACAAACTCATAAGAGAAATGGAAGAGTTTCAAAGTAAAGGATCTGGATGGATGTTACATTCTATAGACTTTTTAGAATTAAGAATTAATAAGTATGTATCAATGAGAGGTTCCTCTTACATAGAACTTCCATACATGATTAAGAAGAGAAGAGCATGTGTTAATATAAAGAATAATGATCAAAAGTGCTTCCTATACTCAGTCATATCTGCATTATATCCAGTTAAACATGGACAACATGGAGACAGGGTATCTACATATAAAAAACATGAAGATAAGTTTAAAGATGTTTTTAAAGATATCCCATTTCCTGTACAAATTACTGATATAGCCAAGTTTGAAAAAAGAACTGATATTTCCATTAGTGTATTTAGTTTTGATAATAACTATTCAATTTTTCCACTTCGAATCGCACAAGAAAAGAAAGAAAAACATATTCATCTGTTATATCTTAAAAGTGAAAAGAAAACTCATTATTGTTGGATTAAAGACTTGTGGAAGCTTGTAGGCAGCCAAATAACTAAATATGATCATAAAAGATTCCTATGTGAAAGATCTTTAGCTAAGCATTTTAAATCAGAAGAGTTATTAAAAGAGCATGAAAAATACTGTGGATTATATTCAGCTGCAAAAATCGTTTTACCAAAAGAATGGAATAAAGTACTTGAATTTATTAATTATAAACGATCTTTGAGAATTCCATTTACAATTATTGCTGACTTTGAATCACTATTAAAGGAAATTATTACATGCCAACCTGATCCAGAAAGATCTTATTCAAACGCATATCAAGAACATAAACCAAATAGTTTTACATACTATGTCAAAAGCACTTTAGATTCTTATAAAAGCAAACCAGTAGAATATATAGGAGATAATGTATCAGATGTATTTGTAGAAAAATTAAAAGAAGAAGCTATTAAAATTGCAAAGATTTATGATACTTATAAACCTATGAATCGCCTTACAGAAGAAGAAAGAAATATATTTGAATCATCTGAAAAATGTCATATTTGTGAAAGAACTTTTGAAGAACTTCCACATTTATTAGAAAAGAAAATAGAGAGGTTAAATATTTTAACTAGTTATTTAAAAAAGAAAATTGAAGAAGGTTATAAACATCTAGAAGAGGAATTGTATATGAAAAAAGATGATGATGATATTGATGATATAGATGACATATTAATAGATATAAAAGAGCAAAAGAAGGATATAGAAGTTATACTTGATGAATGTACTAAAGAATTGAAAAAGACTATAAACAATATAAAATCATGTATAACCAAAGTTGCTGATCATGATCATTTAACTGGAAAATTTAGAGGAGTTGCTCATTCTTATTGTAACATAAAATATACAAACCCAAGATTTATTCCTGTGTTCATTCATAACTTATCTGGATACGATACACATCTATTTATAAAAAGTTTAGGAGGCGGAGAATTAGAAGAAAAGATAACTATAATACCTAACACAGAAGAAAAGTATATTACATTCTCCAAAACGATAAAATACAAGAATAAAGAAAATAAAGAACGATCAATCCAATTAAGATTTGTAGATTCGTTTAGATTTTTATCAAGAAGTCTAGCTGAATTAGCAAAAAATTTAAAACCAGAACAATTTAGAGAAACATTAAAATTCTTTCCTAAAAATGTAATTGATTTAGTAAAAAGAAAAGGTATCTATCCATATGATTATGCTGATTCACCTGAAAAACTAGATGAACCTGTTCCACTATCTAGAGACAAGTTTAAGAATAGATTAACAGGAGAAGATATAAGTGATGAAGATTATAACCATCATCTATTAATCTGTAAAATATTCAATTTAAAAACCTTAAGAGAATATACTCAATTCTACAACAAAACAGATGTACTTCAATTAACAGACATTATTGAAAACTTCAGACATACAACTCTTAATACATATAAATTAGATCCTGCATGGTATTTCACAAGTCCAGGCTTCTTCTGGGATGCAATGTTAAAGATGACACAACAAAAATTAGAATTGTTAACTGATTATGATAAACTGCTCTTTATAGAAAAAGGTATAAGAGGTGGAATTTCTCAATGTTCAAATAGATATGCAGTAGCTAATAATAAGTATCTAGAAAATTATAATCCTAAAGAGAAAAGTTCTTACATAATGTACATGGATGCAAATAACGAATATGGATGGGCTATGAATCATCATATGCCTTATGGAGAATTCGAATGGAAAAAGGTTATTAATTGTGTAAATGATAAATACTGGATAAATAAAATATTAGAGACAGACGATGAGTCTAATACTGGATATATACTAGAAGTCGATTTAGAGTATCCAAAAGAACTTCATAATAAACATTCAGATTTGCCATTAGCTCCTGAAAATTATATAAACAACAAAAAACTTCCAAAATTATTAACAACACTTTACGATAAAGAAAACTATATATTACATTATCAAAATTTAAAATTCTGTGTGTCACAAGGTCTCAAAATTAAAAAGATACATAAAATATTAGAATTTAAACAATCAGGCTGGTTAAAGAAATATATAGAATTAAATACAAAACTTAGGTCGCATGCAAGGAATGATTTTGAAAAAGACTTCTATAAACTAGCGAATAATGCAGTATTTGGAAAGACTATGGAAAACGTAAGAAAGAGAGTAGATATAAGACTAGCACATAATGTAGAATTAGCAGAGAAACTAATAGCTAAACCTACTTTTAAAGATAGAACTATATTTTCCGAGGATCTAGCTGCTATTCATATGTATAAGACAAAAATTACTTTTAACAAGCTTATCTATGTCGGGATGTCTGGTCTGGATTTATCTAAAATTTGTCTATATGATTTCTATTACAATGTGTTGAAGAATAAATATGGAGATAAAGTCAAACTATTAATGAGTGACACATACTCGGTTATAGCACATATAGAAACAGAAGATGTATATGAGGATATGAAATCTATGTATGAGCATCTAGATACATCTGATTACAAAGATAATAACAAATATGGGATAAAACAAGTTAACAAGAAAGTATTAGGAAAATTCAAAGATGAACTGAAAGGTGAAATCATAGGAAAAGTCGTAGGTATCAAATCAAAGATGTATTCAATACAAGCACCTCAAATAGACCTCGAAGATAAAGACTTTAAAAGTAAATTTGATAAAGACAAATGTTGTAAAAAGGCAAAAGGAATAAAATCGAATATTGTTAAATCAGAAATAACTTTCAAAGATTACGAAGATTGTGTCTTAAAAGATTATGAATTATATAAAATGCAAAATACTATTAGGAGTAAAAGACATAATGTATATTCAGTAGAAGAAAACAAACTAGCATTAAGCTCTTACGATGATAAAAGATACATATTAGAAGATGGGATACATACTCTAGCTTGGGGCCATTATTCGATAGATTTAAGGAAAGAAGATTTACTAACAAAGCTAAAAGAACTAATGGATAGCTATATCAAAGGGAGACAAGAAAAAGAAAAGCGAAGAATTGAAAGTTTAAGAAATGTTTAGATGTAAGTTTTAGATGTAAGTTTAGGTGTAAAATTCTTTTATGGTTATATATCATAAAAGTAAATTGAAGATGTATGGGGTCAATGTGGGGAAGATGTAATTTTCGATATGATTCTATGCTGGAGGATTTCATATATAAAAAAGCCTGGTTTGAGGAAGTGGCCCCAAACCGGTATTATGAATACTACTTTTAGTATAACTCGCTTTAAGTTTAATATATTAGTAACATGTTAACGTGACTTATGGTTGTTGATGAGATAGGTGATAATGGTTGAATAAAGTTGGATGCAACAGGAGAATCCCAAGCACACAGTGTTTGTCCACCAAAAGCTCACTTGACAGTGGCTGAAATTGACCTATGGACCAAACGCGTAAGAGTTGAGCGCTCTATTGGGTCCAAGTGCTTTTCGTGAAACACTGTGAAGGGAGGGAATCAATTTTGTGAAGATAGGCGAATAGCTCAGAGAGTTGAGGCACCAAATGTGATGGAGGGGGAGTTACTATCAGTCAACTTTACTTAGTTTTAGTATGCATGCAGATTCACTAGCTTATCTGACCTACTTTTAAGCGCGTAACGTTCCAGTTTTGGATGTTCGAAATCTGAAAATATCGTGTTGATAGGTTTTCGCCATAAATACTTTCAATATAGAAAAGTAATTCACGCGAAATATATTTACGACGTTAGAAGGTCCGTGGCATTATTTACATCTCATAGTTTATAAAAGGTATAAATAATACAATGTATATATGTACTGTATGCTGGAGACTTATAACATGAATAAAGGTATGCAATTTTATTAATAGAGGCCGCGATGGCTCAGTGGTAGAACATTTACCTCTGGTGCATGGGGTTCTTGGTTCGATCCCAACTCGCACCACGTGAGCTTTCTGGAGGACAAATATCGTGTGCATGTTTTTTCTCGAGATTCTCTCGTTTCCTCACACTTTCTTCATTTCACCATTTCATTCATTTCTCTTCATCACTGCCTCTTTTAGCCTAGCCAGCATAACCGTGGGATGTAAAACTTAGAGATTTCATTTCATTTCATTTTTGGAGTAGTGACTTCGACTTTATTCAGCGGAAAGTCAAAGTTTGGTTTGGAAAAAATCATCGAAATTAATTTTATTTCTTCGGAAAATTCGATTACGCCGTTTTAGTGTTTTAAGTTCTTCTAATGTCCTTTTAACACGCAACCACCTAGTTATGTTACTGCATGTAAAGTATTGCTTAAATTGGAGCTTTTGTACAGGACAACTGTAGTTGCTTCCTCTAAAACTGTAGTTGCTTCCTCTATTATTAAATAATGAGTTACATAGCCCTATTTTAGATATCGTATTTGAGACAAGAGATTAAATTTCCAGTAATTCTTTCACAGAAATATTATCATATAGGAAATTTTGTCACGGTTATTTTTCACCTTTGTTGAACTAAATAGAGGCAAAGCATAAGCGTCTTTAAATATAGCCTTATGGAGCTATTGAGAAGTGAAACATGGATGGTGGACGGCATTTTTTCAATGGTTCCTTAAAAAAAATCACGTATATGTTATTTGAGGTAAGATTCCTTTACTAGGTGTAGGCCTACGCCTTAATGCACTGCAACACACAAAATTCATATGAAGAACTGTTTCGTGTGGTGGTGCATCAGTGCAATGAATTTAGTGAATATCCAGACCCTGTAACTGTGGTTATGGATTTCAAGATAGAGGAAATGCGGCTGTAAAAGCAACTTTTGGAAATTCAAGTCGTATACACCGTTGGGTTTTTCATCTGACTCAGTCAACATGAAGGAAGGTCCAAGAGCTTGGACTCACAGAACGGTACAAGAGCAATGAAAATATTCGTCTATTTTGCGAGAAAACGAATGGATTGGCATTTCTTCTCATAGCAGATGTGCATCAATTAATACAAGAGAATTCAGAGGAAGAGCTGGAACTTCTGGACTATTTTGATAGTACTACGTATCCGGCGCGTATTGCCGTGTTAAAGCTTGGTCTGGGAATATTCGCTTACGTAATGTGCCCCTTCTATATTCCCCAGACACTTGGAATGTTCACCAAGCCACCCTGAACAGCAACTAGAACAAATAATATTTGTGAATCGTGGAACTAGAAGTTTCATCATTTGGTAGGAATGTCCCACCCAACTATTTGGAAGTTTATTCATGGAATTCAACAAGTTGAAGAAACGGTTTCAACTGCGCTTCATCAAGATGCTGTGGGTCAACCACCAAAAGAGAAAATTGGAAGAGTGTTTCAGATTTTGCAGAAACGACTCCAGTCTTTGTGCATAACGTATAACACTGGAACTAAATGTTTGAAAAATTTTTGCTTGTTGTTTCTTATAATGATATGAATAATAGAAAGTGGACATGTAAAACACTTATTGCATTATAAATAGTTATATTTTGTTTGCTATTTTCTGTTCTGAACTTTTGATATTGGCAAAACCTACTATTTGTAAATAGTGATATGTAAATCCATTAGCGGCCAATTTTTCCTGTGCTTTTAACATTTGCTGAACCTGACATTATGGTTTTCATTGCTGTTTGTTCTTGCGTCGAGTATCCGGGACTTCGATTTTCCAGAGTCGAATACCAACTGAATTGTTTTCCAAGTTTGATTAACCCTGGAAGTCCAAGCTTTTTTTTTTTTTTTTTTTTTTTGGTCTCAAGTAGGTCCAACAAGGGAAGCTCCTCGAACCCACAGAATAAAAGTGAGATTTTTTATAGTTTGGTTGAAAAAGAAAAAAAACTTTGTATGGTACTGGTACTGCATAGTATATTTGGAAATAGACTGTAAACCCAAGTCAAGTCAAGTCGTGAGTGGGAACCTTTCATCCTTCGTGGGGATGATATATCATTATCTTATTAACTTAGAGTATTCTAGATTTCATCAAAATAAAAGAATTCTTATTATCGGACTTCCGAAGAGAAAATAAAAATGTAATAAATGTATGACCGTGTTTATTTCAACTTGAGTTCCCAGTCACGACCCCCTTTTTCAGTTTTTATTTTTAAAAGGAGAAAGAAGGAGAGAAAGGAAAGGCAGAACCCTGTAATGAGAAGGTTCACTATTTGTCCACTAGAGCGCAGTGCTGCATGGGTGGAAATGTCTTTCTTGCTTTCAAGAAGTTGATATGTGTAGACAGTAAATAGAAAGATTGGGTTTCAAGATATTTTTATGACAGCTACATGTTCTTGTACAAGATCTTTTATGGTGTACACGACCCTTTACACAGTGGAAACCAGTTTTTTTATATATATAAATGTTTCTTATGTGTTGTACAGTAAGATTTTAAAATATGTTACAGAAAATTAAGTTCAAGAGTAAACATATTTTATACATTAATATAAAAAGTCTAAATAAATTTCAAGAAACATAAAATGATGTGCACTGTACACACAATTTTAAAATAAAATAATAACGTTAAACGTTACCTTCTTCTTTAAAAGTAAAGAACAAACTTCTTTTGGTCTTCATTTTTAAATGATTGCACAAATGTGGAAGGTAATCCAAAAATATATATCAAAACTTAGATTTTGAAGTTTGAAAAAGTCCTTCAGCGATGACTACTTCTCTTCCTCATAGCTGCGTAAGGCAGATAGTTATATGGTTAACGGTTGCGCGTTTAGCTGTTTAAGTCTTACATTCAGTTATAGGCCTACACTTTACATAGCTTTAATATTAAATGGCAAGCAAAAGTCCAAATTAACTATTCAATTAATTTGCCCGGACACTAACTAAATATTTGTAGGAAGAAAAGCACTATACAAGTTGGTTAGTAGCTTAAATAGCAATTCTACTTTGAACTTTTAGTACACACAAAATACCACAACAATAGTTTTGAGATTTGAATAAAGCTATTTACAGCTAATGATGCAGCATTTTTATAGTAAGCCTAGTAATGCTAATTGCTAAGAAATCTGTTATACCGAATTAAGTAAAACTAGAATGTATGATGTTACTGTCTTCAATTTGAATAACTCTTAGTGAAGAGTTGTATTAAACTGTCTAGTACAAAATAATAAATCAGTAGAACCCTTAAACAAAAACTAAAAATAAATTACGAAATTTGTATTAATTCCTGTAGAATAAAAATATAATTCGCTGTTGTTTTTTAAGTTTTTTCATGCAAAGGAAAAAATAAAACTGTATAAAAAATTGCAAACGTATAAATGTGTTATATTTATATGTAGTCTAACATTAATACAATCTTTACAGAAACATCAATAAATTATAATTGCAGAAAATAAGAACACTAACAACTTGTGAAAATAACTACCTTACCATTTATGGCGAATAATACAGGTATATATACATATATTAAAATTGCATATTGGGTGCTGAATTATTGTCACCTGGAACTTAATAGGAAAAAAATAAGAAATGAATATTTATTATAACTATTTAATGCATTATCTAATGGTCTATTTAAATAGTAAATAAATTGTTGTTAATGCTTTCCGAAAAGTAGTAATATTTCACTAAAGACATAAATGTGAAAAATAGAGCTAAGTTCCTATAAATTTATTACTTTACCGGATCAGCAAAATAATAATAATAATAATAATAATAATAATAATAATAATAATAATAATAATAAAATAAATAAATAATAAAAAATAAAAAAATAACAATGCCAAGTTATATTGAAATTTGAAAATTAAAATATAAAGTTTGCAATTTTAGTGCTAAGAACAATTTGCCAGACAACCTTTTAAGGCGATACTATTATATATAAAACTTGTTTTCAGTCTTAAAGTCAAAAATTTAATTTTCTTAAACCAAATTAGCTCCCATTGGGAATTGAATTCATATTACAGATTTAAAAAAAAAAAGTTATTTAAATTAAAGATAGTAATTTCATACATTCAGATTTTACTTAATTCTGTATAACAGATTTCTTAGCAATTACAGGCTTACTATAAAAATGCTGCATCATTAGCTGTGAACAGTTTTTTTCAACTTTAAAACTATTATTGTGGTATTTCGTGTGTACTAAAAGTTCAAAGTAGAATTTCTCCAATTGCGGTAGTCATTTAGGCTTCGCACTATCAATGCACCCTAAATAAAAAAAAACAATGTTTCCAACATTAATTGTTCAAAAGAAACGTAAAGACACATGTATATTGTTGTCTGGGGGAATCTTAAATTTTTGAATACGTTATTATGGTGAAGGCCCAAAGGTACAATCTGTTGAGTACAACTTTGATCTTTTATTTAACATGGGGGCTCCTTACTAGTGTGGAAGGCAAACAGGTTTTAATGTTTTTGTTCCTTTGCGGCATTACATTGCTTTAGCCTCAGTGTAATTTCATTAAGCAAAAGCTGTTTAAGTTACTAACCTACTTGTATAGTGCTTTTCTACCTACAAATATTTAGTTAGTGTCCGGAAAATAATTGAATAGTTACTTTGAACTTTTGCGTCCCATTTAGTATTAAAGCTATATAAAGTGTCTACCTATAACTGAATGTAAAACTTAAACCGCTAAACGAGCATCCGTTAATCATATAACTATGAGTCTTACTTAGTGACCGGATAGGTAGATTAATGTTGAAATGGTCGCATTTTTTGCTCATAAAGGACCTTTTCTATGGCCCCAGAGTTTTGGTACACACGGAATACCACAACAATGTATCGTGTATTTAAGTTGAATAAAATTTATTCTTGGTGGTACAAAAAGGTATAAAATTCAGAGCTAGTTAAAATTCGAATTTGAACCTCAATTTAACTGACTACCCAAATTTTGAAATAATTGTCCTTCGTTTATTAGAATTATACAAATATTGTAATATTTTCTTGGTGTTACAAAATAATACAAAATAGTATGAAATTTTTAATGGTACAATTTTCCTTTCAAAATGTACAAACATAGTAAATCTGAATTAGTTAAAATTCATATTTGAGGATGTCACACCACAACTACATGACCCCACAAAGTTTGATATGGCTCTCCTTTTTATTTAAATGGTGCAAAAAATTTATTTTATAAAAAGATACAAAATTTTGAGCATGTTAAGTTTTGAGTTAAAGGTTTGCACCACAAAAATTGGTATGCAAATTTTGAAATGGGACTATATAAACTATAAGACCTAGGTAAAAACAAATATGATATTGATAATCAAAATGTTCGAAAACCATTATATACCGAGTTTCATGATAATTGTTTATTTTTTATAAATGGGCGTATCCCACATAAACTATAAAAAATAGGTAAAAATAAATATAATATTCGTGATCACCATGTTCGAAAACCTTATATACCGAGTCTCATGCAAAATTTTATAAAAGGAGTACCCCACATAAACTCTAAAACCTAGATAAAACAAATATAATATTCGTGATCAGCTACGTTCGAAAACCTTTATATACCGAGTTTCATGCAAGTCGATTAAAATTTTTATAAAATATGTATCTCACATAAACTATAAAACCTAGGTAGACACAAATATATTCGTCATCAGCATGATCGAAAATCCTTATATACCTAGTTTCATGCAAATCGGTTAAAATATTATATAAAAGGGCGTATCCCCATTAATAATATAATTGCGTATCCCCATATAATATTCGTAATTAGCATGTTCCAAAACCCCTATATACCGAGTTTCATGCAAAGCCTGTGTAAAAGAGAGCAAGGTCTCAAACCTTCATAATCTTTTTGTTATGTTAAGTAGGGATTGAAAACGAGTCGTAACCTTGATTGTGTACGCTCTACTACATTTATACTATAAGGGAGTTGAAAGGGGAAAGTAGGGAGGAGAGAAATTCTACTATAAGGGAGTTTAAAAGAGAACTCCCTCTACTACATCCCCTTATATATACACTCCACTTTAAATTTTGCTTACACTCCTTTCTTGATATTCAACACTCCTCTGTCAAGTTTGGTCAAGGAACTAGATATCGACATCGATATGTTTACTTGTAAGAGAAGAAAACTATGAAATACTGGTACCGAACATTTTTGGAAAATTATAAAGCACAAGGGATGAATATGTATTTTAAAATCATACGCTGTTTGCATTTTCATTTAAGTTATTTATCCGAAAAGTTAGCTGCTATAAGCAATGAACAGGGTGAGTGTTTTCACCAGAACATTTTCCAGATGGAAATACGTGATAAAGGATATCGCGCCCCGCACTACCTAAGGCCGGCCCTATTCGTAGAACCCAAAAGATCAGAAAGGAGCATGGTATTTTAGCCAAACCTGGTTCTGAAAAATGACGTAGTATTTCTGCAAACACCTTTAATTTAGTCACAGAATTTTACAACAGTGATGAAGTGCCTTGAAATGCTGGTTTCAGTATCAGTGTCAGTAAGCATATGAATTTCACAAATCAAAGAGAAAGAAAGAAGAAAAATTATGTCAGAATTTGGCAATTATTTTTGGAAAAGGCCCACCTAACATCAACCTCAAATTTTTGAAATAAGTAACTCTGGTATTCCTTTTTATCATATAAAAAATAGAATGGTGTTTTTTTTTATATGTTGAAGAAAAAATAATTCAAGTCTCCTCATTTAATTTTCTAGTAATACAACTTGCATGGCTAAGTATGTTCCTTTACAATGGTTGGTGATTTTTATGTAAAAAATAACAAGTGGAAACTCTTACCTTAAATGTAATTTATAAAGTTATTTTAAAACAATATGTGTCTATTACGCAGTCTATATGGTGCCGTTGGATTGATTTAACAAAAGAAACATTGAACAATATTGAACAAACCTCATATAATACACAAATAACATTTAACACGTTTGGTTGATTGTAAGCAATTTGAAATATTGAGCCTAAGATCTCTTATCATCAATTTCAGAGAGGGTCTTCTCAATAGCTTGAATTTCTTCTTCAGATATACTGTAATTTTTGCCAGTACCAGTCAAAATACCAGGTATTCCAATATTAATAATGCAGTTTTTATATTGAATCCAGCATGTGTCAGATGTTTTGGTAAGAAAAATATTTTCTTGGTCCATGGGAATGAAGGAAATTCACATTAGTCATGGTGTTCCTGTGAATTCTAAACTATTTTTTCACTTCACCGTTTCTCTTCATAAATGCAAGCAATAAATTGCTCACATGAAAGGTTAATGTCTCTCAATTCTGCTCGAATATTTAGAATGAATCTTGTTTTTGAAGAAGATACACGACTTGACTCCAAGTTTTGACAGACTGATGAGTCTATAATGATGATTTTTACGTGTCTCTTGCAGCGTGATGGCCTTTCCAGTCTCTTTTGAATCACTGAACGAAAGTTTTCAATATCTTCCGTGACAAAGAAGTTTGACATTGGTTGTAGTTTGACAAAATTCGAAGAAATCTGCAACAGTAAGAAATCGGTTATCCACTGGCCTTTGTACACTGGCATTTCTCGCAAGACATTTCATCGTCCCACCTATGCCATAGGAAACACTTTTGCCGTGGCTTGTAGCAAATTAGTTCCAGTCACAAGTGAGTCCAAAATGACTTATGGAAGCATAAGTTGACAGTTTTTTTATAGTTTTTATATAGGGCTGCTGACCCATCTCTAAAGTAGATAACATGTTTAATCTGAGGAAAAACATTGTTAACGCACTTCAAAAGAATAACTGGAAAGCGTAAAATGTAACTGTATGTAGCTGTATCGTGCTTTAGCATATCAATGACACAACATAATGAGACATTTGACAACAGAAGTTACAAGATCTCGGTATATATTCCAAAAGGATTAGAATGTTGCACAGTTGAGTACCAAGTTAGTCCAGTCGTACCCTTAAATTTCTTCTTGAATAATACAGGAATAGTTTTCAGCATCATCCAGTCTCTTTTGTGTGTGTTTGGACTAGTTGCTCTGGGATTTAGCTATGAAATGATGCTGCGCTAATTTGTCATTTTTTTCCTACCAAAATTTCAATGAAGACGTCTGTTCTTTAATAATTGTCTCCATTTGGGTTCTGTCAGTTTGAACCTATTGTTTGTACTGTATATCTTCTGAGTGAGACAGTTCTTCTAGTGCACCTAAGTAGTCGGTGAGGTTCAGTTCATAGGACACTTACTGCTCCTCCGCAACATACTTATTTAATATCATAGAGTATCTTGCTAATAAGATATATGTCCTTCAATTGAAGTGAATATCATGCAATAGCATTTTCACATCCTGATGAATAGCACCACGCACACATTGTAGTTTCCTTTCCACCAAATTCATACATCCTTTGGACTGAAGTTCGTAAGAATTGGATAAACTAATATTGACACTGGGATGTTTTATTTCTAAAACCTGGCAAATTTCTTTAATGTTCGGTAAGTGTCTTTCGCCGTTTTTCTTTTCCGTTATTCGTTATCATTGACACTGAATCCAGCATTCAGGGCACTTCATCACTGTTGAAGAATTCTGTGACTAAATTAAAGGTGTTTGCAGGAATACTGTGACATTTTTTTAGAACCAGGTTTGGCTAAAATACCATGCTCCTTTCTCATCTGGGCTTTACGAACGATATACTCGGTTGTTTGAAATGTTTCAACATTTTTCATAATAGTCCATGATTATGGAACTAATGGCAGAATCTGAGTTCTTTCAGCATAGTACTTGAAGTTTCAAATTTCTGGCACAATTAATTTATTAAATCATCTCAGTCGTGACATTTATGAACATCTTCAGCATGGAAAACTGGAAACAGTCTTTGGAAATTTGGAGGTTTTGTGCAAAAATATTTGAGTTTAACGCCCCAAGGTTGTGCTCTTTAGGTTAAGAGAGACTAATGATTAATGCAAGTGAGTTATGATGGAATGAAGATTTGGGAGGAAATGGAAGCACACCCACAAAACTCACGGTAACGATGTATTCAACCACAAACTCACTTGGCTGGAAATCGAACTAGGGACCCAACACACTAAAGGTAGGCGCTCTACTGCTGAGCCACCGCGCCTCTCACTACCTGATGAAGTCACCCGTTACCTCTATTCTGTGAGTGAAATTATTTTCATTCAACAACATATCCGAAGGAAAGGATATCTCTAAAGTAGACGAATTGTTTTGACCTAGTGACAAAGTATATTCTCCCTCCATGTTCAAACGCATTGTTTCTAGCCGTCATTCAGAATCAGATACATGCTATAGAAAATAGGAACATCTTGGTTTGTATAGTTATGGTTGGGGATCTCATGATTGAGCTTCGAACATCCTGGAAAGTATGATCACCAGACTCAGCTTCAGAAATGCTAACCACAAGGATTCACAGATTATGTCACCAAAACTGTGATTTCTGTCACCACTATTCTATGACTGTAAAGAGTTCGCAGTTTAAATACTGAAGAAATAATTTGGGGAAATTCCACCATACGAATCGATAATATAGGCACGATGACTCTACTTCTGGTAACATCCGGTGAGTGGATACATTGCTTGAGACGTCTAAGTTTACTACAGTACATTCATTTATCTGAGATGATGTAGATGGTAGTTCATCAATAATAGACGTTTAATATTGTCATCCATGAGATATATTTTACTGTGACGCACTAGGCCTCAAGCACTGGCACGTTAAGAGACCTTTCAGCTTCAATAATCTGATTATGACGTTTATGTTCTCATAATCCCGCTTTAACTTCCTCTCTATTTATCACTCACAGCTAAACCGCCTACAATCGCAGCTAAACCACCTGCTATGCTCCCAGGCGCACCAAGAGTAGCGATCAAAGTTGATATAGTAA
The DNA here is from genome assembly GCF_964235325.1 of Thermobia domestica. Classification (NCBI taxonomy): domain Eukaryota; kingdom Metazoa; phylum Arthropoda; class Insecta; order Zygentoma; family Lepismatidae; genus Thermobia; species Thermobia domestica. The sequence goes on from NC_137458.1 coordinate 211,181,150, forward strand.
AATAAAGTGGCAGATTTTTCGCTCCTGTAGGCTAGTCAGTTGAGATAAGCTCAAGGTATGTTCAATGTTACCACTCCTTACCTTTTGTACATACTTTGATAGTTGTTGCTCTGTAAGTCTAATTTTGATCAAGTTCACCTCATTAAATGGTACTGTAAACTAAACACCTTTGACCTTCATTCCACTAACTTCACAACGTCGCTACCTGTATGTGTTAGATGTATTTTATGTATAAAGTCCCACCATGGTTTTACGCAAGAGTAACCTCCAATGCTACCAGTCTTTTCCTGATGCTACTAGGTGTTCAACTATACATCATTATTAACAACACGACAAAAGCACGTTGTTTCCGTTCCTTATCTGCTCAATGCCTAGCATCTAGATACTTAAAGTTCTTATATGCAATATCATGCTTTCTACAAGCCTTATCCAGCCTGTTAATCATCTTATTACCTTTGCTTTATCTTTCATTGACACGAGTATACGTAATGTTATCATGATCAAAGTGCACGTTCCAGCTACCAATCACCCAAGAAATAACCCTATATTTACTTGTGGGGTACAGTCAAAACACTTCGATACACCTCATTGGTATTCAGATAAGACGTAGCTAATAGTAATAGTTTTACATGTATTGAACTATCGTCTTTAGAAGCTGTGGTGGAAGACGAAGGGGCTGAAGAGTCAGTAATTGAAAGACTTTTAGTGCGACAATGTCTACATGTTGAAGGGTTTGCTTGTATAGGTTCTTTCTCAAATGAGGTTTCAGATTGTGTTAGTTGTTAACCTACAATTATTGATCGGATGCAGGTATGAGCTCGGTATCAAGCTCCTGTCCTCGCCTGTTATACCTTTAATTTCCTGTTCCAAACTGCTTTAATCACATTAATAAGTATTTTGTTCTTTCGATTTTACCTTTCGTAATAGCTTTGATGTTATCCTTCCATCCTTTCAGCCATTTTGGTATGAATGTTCTCGTCCTCTGTGGCTTCATATTTACGCTCAACTTTAAAGTTAACATTCTTCCTTCGTTTGGTAGGTATTTAGCGCATGTAACCGAACATTCATTTAGTCGTTAGCGATCGTATACGTGAATGGATTGATTTTATTATGATATCTACCCAAATTAAGCTTACGTGCCATGTCTAAAGTTAGAAACCCTTACGACTCATTCCAACATGATGAGCACAAGTCTTTGAACTTCTGAAATGACATACCATCTACTGCATATTCATCATAGATGTGCTTCAGCTTAGTGCCGTGTTGAAGTATGCATAGAAAGTTAGAATTGTCAGGAATAAGCTCCTTGGGAATCCTACTAAACGTTTATACAAGGTAGAAGCAATTAATATTCTTATGCCCATCTTGAGTGAAGTAGTTACATACTTCATCATGACTCTCCAGATTGTTGACATCCAAAACAACGCCCGAAGTTGACAATTTCCTAGTAAGATAACCGATTACCTAGAAGTTGGTAAGTGTAAGCTATGTTCGCTTTATATGTCATAAATAGACTGAAGTATGCTCTAAGATATTGCAGAAGATGTATAGATACCTTCCTTCCCAGTTAAGCCACCATGGACCCAAACCAAAGTTATCAATAATCAAGGTAATCTTGACACACTCTAAAGACCAGTAACTATTATGAAGCGAATATTGATGGGTCGGAGATGGCCATTGGCTGGTTCTAGGACTTCTCGTACATGTTACTGTCTCACTGTCCACACCCTTTAAATACCAGAAAATAGGTAGATATTAGTGTATTTTGTTCGCATCAACTCAGGTTCATAAAAAGGATTGGCAATTAGCTCGCCACTCGAGTCATTAAATGATACATTTTAGGATTAGTTGGAAATACAAATTTGGTATCCTTGAATTTTTGGAGCTCCTTGATATGTTGTATACTCTAGCTGCAATACTTTAGTGACGACCCAGTAGTGCACCTTCATACCTACCAGTAATGTTAAAATGCATGTACTCATACACATACGAAACCATAATGCCTCAGCGTATTTCAGTGTTTGACCTTCAACAAGGTAGAATTATCATGGCCTTTGCTAGGAGCAAACATTGTCGGAAGCGTATTTCAAAATCTAAAGCAGCAAAACATGTTATACAGATGTAAATACTCCATGAATCCGAACCCTTTACTAAAATAATACAAGTGTGCACTCCCATTGGGAAGTTGTAATCTGCCTCCAAAACCTGTTTAAAGACTTACACATTAGACAGCCTCACAACTAAAGTAGACTCGATTTGTTCGGCGAATACACATAAATTTCTGCAACAAATTGACTCCGAGTGATTACGTGTCGAACAGTAGTCAATACGAACAACAGAGCGCATAACGTTAAGCTCATTTTAGAGTCAACATTTGTGAACGTACTAAACGATAATTATATTCGCTTCTATGTCAATTTTGATCTCAAAATATTGAGACTTCCAAGTAAAACTGAATAAAATATTGGATGAGTTATATGAAAGAAGCTCTATCCCTTCAGAGGTCGGGTTGAACTTTATCTTCAGACCAACAATTTGCTACGAGGGGAAGTTGACCCGTTATACAAACTTATCTGGTACAGTTATATACTTCTACCCCACTGGGTAGAGACGAAACAACCTATTGTTAATATAAATAATATCTACCAATACTACCTCCTCTGGTGTATTGTGACATCATTACAGGGAGTTGATCGGAATCATGTTTTGATGCGATTTATTCGATGTTTGAAGGCTTTTCGTTCCCCTTATCACTTGTTTACAGATATAAAGAAGATAGATCAGCAATACAATCAACTTAGTCCTGAGTATATGAAGAAGTATATATGATTTCGGAGATGAAGGTTTCATTTCGATGCATGTAAATAACGTACACGCGAGTCTGGAAACCCTATAGATCATTTATGCCTCAAAGCAGATCAAATTCTCAATATGTCATTCATATGTATTCTGTCACATTTAGTTAAATTTAAGTGACAAAACATTGTAGTTGAAAATTCATCTGCAGATAGTCTTACAGTACTTTAACGCCAAGCTCAAGTTAGTACACCACACATTATTCTACAGAGTGTCTCAAAACAACACCGACAACGTTTGGGAGGTGATTACTGCCACCAAGATAAGACAAAAAAAATAGACCAACCTGGGTGCACAAATGCTTCCTTTTGGAGTTATAGGCTGCCGAAAACGTCAAAAAATGAACTTTAAAGGTCCATAGCTCCAAAAACTATGGGGCCTACCGTACTCGGGTCAAGACTTTACTGAGAAACTTATATGTGCTCTATCCATAAATACATGCTTCAGAATCCTGCAGTACTTCCGCAAAAATTTTTATAGAGGTAGTTAGTGAGTACTTTAGATTATATGCTCGTAACCAAACTGCCTGTACAAAAATTGTTGTGTGAGTATCTTAGGATTCTGAAATGTGTATTTTTGGATAGAGCACATATTATTTCCTTAGTAAAGTCTTGACCCGACTACGGTAAGTCCCATAGTTTTGGAGTTACGGAGCTTTAAATTTCATTTTTTCATGTTTTCGGCAGCCTATAACTCCGAAAGGAAGCATTTGTGCACTCAGGTTGGTCGATAATTTTCGTCTTATTTTGGTGTCAGGAATCACCTCCCAAACGTTGTCGGTGTTGTTTTGAAACACCCTGTATAAGCAGTATTAGCCTACATGCACCACAATGCCTAAACTAGGAGAGCGAATCAAATTAAGGAACTCTTAAATTCTGAGGTATTATTAGTTGACTTGGAGTGCATTCTTAAGCCGTAAGAGGTTGTAAATCTGATTCCAGCACTTCGCCTACGCTTGAGACACAGCATCATGAATCATGTAACATACATAACTTGATAGTCCAATGAAGATCTCAGCTCGCGTAGGCTAATTTTGTACAGAGTGAGAGGCAAACCGAGCTCAACACTATTTACGTTTCATGGAAGATGAACTGCATGATATTGCGACCAAACTTTGCCAGGTCACATCAATACATGGACTAACGAAAGAACAAAGGAATTAGCACATTGGGTCAAAATTTTGTAGACTGTGCAGCCAAGAATTTACGGACGCTAACTCCAAAGTTGAATATCTTAACCACCTCACGGGTTAATATATAGACACTATGTAATAACTGCAACCTGTAAATACAGAGGAAACATTGTGTTCAATCCCTCTTCCTCCGTAATAAACGGAAAGGTGCATTTTTCAATGAATATCCTAGTGACTTTGACAAGTTTAATGATAATAAGCTCTATATTTAACATACTCTTGATAGTACGTTAAATGAAAGCTTCTGCATTAATGATGAATGTGCATATGCCTAACTAGTATAAAATGAGTTTCAATGATAGAAGTAGTTGAGTTTCTTCACCAATATTTAAGCAAATATGATCTACTTACGGATGAAGAGTTGTGAAACTTTCGGATTTTTTTTTCAGATTTATAAGTTAGTTCCCGCTTACACGTATACATTACTGGGTTTAACATGGAGTGCAATGCTGAAGTACACGGAGATAAAGTTGACTCTTATGGCAGCCATTGACTTGTATCGTTCATCTAGCAAGCTATTCAAGATGATATCACACAGTGTAATTTGTTATGCTGTTGCGAACAACTTTCTACAGGACGAAGCATTTGATTCTTAACAACCCGAAACATGTACCATGTATCTCGACGTCAACAAATTTTACAGATATGCAATGTGTAATAACCTTCCAGAAGGCGGTTTGCATTGGGATTCTGTGCCGTGGAGATATAACAAGGAAATGATAAAATAATGGTCAAGAGATCAGAATAAGGGCTGTTTCCTTTAGGTTGACTTAGACTGTTCACTCGAGTTGAATCTCAAACACTCTGATTTACTAATTTATTCTGTGAATGAGAAGCCATCTTATGGTAAGCAAACTATAGTACTTAACCATGGAGCAAAAATTCCTCTTGTACTGCGTTATCGGATGCTTTAATAGCAGGGATGCAAATAACCACTCGCCCACTCGCCCGGGGCGAGTCGTTCATCCGTGCGGACGAGTACTTAATATAATGCGCAAGATAAGTAAATAACTTCTATGAGGGATTTGGGTTAGAAGCTTTTTTTCATTGGCTAGTAAAATTTTGTTGCTTATTTGCATACCTGCTTTAATAGTATTTGTCACAGAGCTTAATGCTTAGACATATACATGGAGTTTCGTGGTTTAAGCAATCGAAATGATTGACTCTGTATACTATAATAAATTTAATACATGCAAACGTACAGAAGCTAAAATCTAACTCAAGAAGGACTTCTACAAGTTGCTAAACAACAGCGTATATACTAAAACAATGCTGAACGTGAGGGAACTTGATGTATATATAACTCGTATCCTACGAACAGAAGTACACGAAGCTAGTATCATTTCCACGTCTCGAGACCCGAGTAATATATGAAGACCGTCTTCCATTGTTGAAAATGCAGAAACCATTAGTAAGGCCATGCAAATATATGTATAGTTGCAACAGGGCTCGAACTGTCTAAGCTTGAAATATACAAATTCAACTACGATGTCATGAAACCCACGTACGGCAACGACATTCAACTTACATATACCAATTACTATACATTTATCTATTACATCCTAACAGATCCTTTCTATTGGAATGTGTTGAGAATGCTTGACAAATTTGGAACATTAGCCTATCCCCAGTTTAATTCCTATCCCTAAAGAAAAAATAAGAAGGCGCCAGGAAAAATTAAGGATAAGATTAATGATGATTAAGTCATTGAGTTCGCTTCTCTAAGGAGGAAGATATGTGCACTTCGCTCGAAATTGGATGTACAGAAGAAGCGAGTGAAAGGTGTACTCTCCAACGTAACCAAAATTATTACTATGGCGGACTTTATAAGCTGCATTAAAAGAAGGAGTCCATAATGAAGCGCCAAACATAGTTTGAATCAGACCAGCGTGAGATAAGCATTATACGGTAGTATTGAAACCAATTAGGTAGTCTTGAAATCTCATTATACCGAACGGTGTATTCTCGACTGTAACGTACATGCGCTGGCATTTGGACGATAAAGAACTATCAAAACATCGACGGAATTGTGTGTAGGACTAACCAAAATGACAAGCTTGAGGATAAATTGCTGTGCGTAATTTTTGAACAAAAATGCACGAAATTAATTTTAATTGCGTTAAAAAGGTATTTCTTTCGTTGCCAATAATGGTTTGATAGTTACTATTCTGTTGGAAGTATTGTTCACTCAGCTATGTATTCTACATTCAAGTAGTATCTTGTGATTATTTCTGTTTAGCTTCTTCTAATGGTAACATATTTACATCTAATAGTGACGCTGGTTCTCTTAACAACGACACACACACACAACTTTAATATTGATGCATTTTCTACTCGTAGAGTATTTCTATCACATGTAAAGCAACAATTGTGCTTGACGAAGGATAAGAAAATAAGACGAAATAAATCTAATTAGGATTTTGAAAAAGAATATCAGCAGTAAAAGTGGTACCGCGTAGTATAACCGCTAACGCTCTCGCTTTTGGTGCGAGCTATCCCGGATTCAATTTCCGGGGGGACACTCAGTCGAAAAGGTGTAACAGCTTTTTCAGGCCAGCCATCTTGAGTGAGGTTTTTCCTCATTCACACCAGGCAAATGTAAGGATGGCACATAACATAGTCCCAGGATGCTTCCTTCCCCCTTCCTTTCTTCCTCTTCGATTCCCCGGGTGGTGTGATTGCCGAGGGACGTCATCCCTCATATGTGTGACGGGCTAACATGGCCATAGGTGCCGAAAGCCCAAAAATTTAATTCCTAATCCATAATCCTTGGGTAGTGAAAGTTGTTAGGCATACCGTCATGTTCTGGGTAAGAGAAAGGAAAGCACTTAAATCTGTTTAAGTTGGGTGAGAGACATTTTTTTCTCCTTACTTGATCAAACCTCTCAGATTTTCAAACTAAGAAAACTGGACGTGCTTTGAAAATTTACAATATGACCATAGTTGTGCATTTATTTTTGCTGAAATATCAAAATTAATTAAACAACCGGTCAACATTCAACAACCGTGAATGACGGAGAGTAGATTATTCTTTCTGGTTGAGTATCGATAGCCAAGAAAACAATAGTTTCATTAATATTGCACCACGATATTATAAACTTATGTTCTAGAGAAAAGCCGGGTCATTTAAGCCGAATTTTGAATAATTTGGAGACGACAGATGATGTATATCCGTGCCTTGGAGGTTTAAACATAACCGACCCAATTTTAAAGAGTAAAACTGAATTAATAGAAAGAAAGTTATTTAATTGTGCTTAAAAATAATAAATGAAATGCTCAAAATATATCTTGATTTCATAATTCAAGATACTCGGAATGTTCGATTCAGAAAATAGTAGTAATATCTAAATTTTAAGGTTGTTTTGTTTATTGTATTAGATCTACGTAATGCATTCTTCTTTTGTAACCTAATACCAAAGTGACTAAAATATTTATTTATTTTGTTTATTGTAATAAGATGGGAAGACTGTTTTCTTTAAAAAATAAACATGTTTAATAATTATGTATTTTGGGGTATTAAAAATTAATTTCCTGAATCTTGGTTTTTTATTCTCTTACGTATTCTCTTGGTTTTCATTCTCTTACAGGGCACTTAACGACTGATATTGATTAAAAAGATACGAATCTCTGCAGTGCATTCTATTACTTTGGTTAATTTAAGTACAGTACCTTACCATCTTTCCTAAGTTGTCCCACTTCACCAGTGTCAGATTAAACACCAAATAATTGACTATTCGTTGCGAGCATACAGGAGCAGCTCCTGAGGGAAGTTATATTACATACAATTTTAATTTTTTATCAATACAACTTCCTTTAAAAGCTAACATTAAAAACACAACAATACAATTTAGTCTCCCTTTGCTTTGTTTTGGAAACAAGAAGTAAACAGCTAATAAACAAAAACGACTAATATCGTATTAAAAGTAATAATTTATTAACTATATACAGAGTTTCTTCGTCAAGAAACAATAGGAGACAATATAGTGCAATATTTATTAATAACTTACTTTCAGCATTTACAAAATGAAGATCGTTGTTGGAATTTAATTACTATGCAATACAATATGTTAATAGTGTCTTTTCTTCGAATATTTAATTGAAATTGTTTTCTATTGCTGTATTCTTGTGATCGATGAAAACAGTATTTTGTTTAAGAGATGATCGAGAAATTATGTTTCACTTGTGACCTCTCATGTAAGATTTGTATGTTCCGTGCATCTGAAATATAAAACATTGAAGATAAAATTATTAAACTGGTGAAACAATGTAAAAATAAAGTTTCTGTACAAAGTTTTTTATCTTATAAGTAATATTTCAAGATTGTACTGCATAACCCTTTTATGATCAACAAACATTTTTATTTTGTTCGAATGCCAAAAGCGTTTGTTTCATCTTTTGTTTTGTCTGCACATAACATTACTCATAAAGTAATCTATAACTAGGAATGCAATGGATGTACCCGATTGCAATGAAATGAGCTGAGCGAGCTTAAACTACGTAATCATTCCTGGCCATTATGCAATAATAAATGCCATTTTTAATTGTTGACAAAAAAATCGCGTGAAAACTTTTTCCCCATGTTAAGTCTATGCAAGCGTTTTTCGGTGATTATTCCTCGATGGTACATCGGATTTTTGATTTCGACCTATGTTGTCACTCAGCACGACATACTCTATCAGCCTGCTAAGTTTTCTTGAGATCGGCCAAACGGTCTAGGAGGAAGCGTTTTTCGGTGATTATTCCTCGATGGTACATCGGATTTTTGATTTCGACCTATATTGTCACTCAGCACGACATACTCTATCAGCGTGCTAAGTTTTCTTGAGATCGGCCAAACGGTCTAGGAGGAAGCGTTTTTCGGTGATTATTCCTCGATGGTACATCGGATTTTTGATTTCGACCTATGTTGTCACTCAACACGACATACTCTATCAGCGTGCTAAGTTTGGTTGAGATCGGCCAAACGGTCTAGGAGGAGTTCGCGGACAACCAAACGGCTAACCCGAGTATAAGAGCTTCGCTTCGCTCAGCTCAATAATAAAAGTAAATACATTCACAGCATACTCGTTATTCTTATCTTCAGTAGCTTCATATTTAATGTATTTTAACATACATTTAGGGAAACAAAATATAAAAGAAACCGCACTATTATACATGAATTTAAGATAGTGAACTAATAAATTTAGACCAATTTTAGGACGTGCAGTTCGTTGCAATTGCAGAACTCTTTTAGAACGTGTAATTTAAAGTCTGCTAAACACTGCAACAGAAATTGAATTTATTTTTATTTTCTTGAAACTTGCGCTAGAGTATTGCAGCGATAACCTAAATATTTGGTTTTAAAGTAATAATTTTCTCCAACATCGAGTGCTTGATGATAGGTAATCATCCAGGTAAAACAATTGCAAGCTTAAATTGTGTAATAACTTCATATTTTCCATATTTACATATTCCATAATTGAAAATAAACTTATCAAGGGTTTCAGTTTATGGTAATTTAGTAATGTTAATATATGAATATGTTTACAGAAATCTAACTGGAATTACACTAACGATTCATAAATATGTACAAGTTTCTTTGATTGAGGCTTGCAGAATATTTATAATCTGTTTCTCACTGATTAGGAATCATTTTGTGCTTATTTTTCAACATTATGGAGTTTCTTTAGTACATTATGAGTTAATACGTATACTATTGACCACAACTATAAATGTTTCGTGAGTATTTGCATAATTTGTTCTTCATTATTATTATATTACTTATCAAGAAAGAAACTGAAAAAGGAAATGTAGAAATATAGCAACATTGTTGATCAACATTACTGACAACTTTATTCTTTTGTGATTAATTGATCTAGGCTACTGTATTATTCACTTAGTTCATTCAGGTTGCAGTATAGACTATTGTGGCAACTAAACGATTTTGGTATACTGAGAACCAATCTAGAATAATAGACAATCAAGTTAAATATGTGTGTGCAATATAGTGAAAGTAATCACATAGATAATGGAAAACAAGTAACTAACACAATTCTATATTATATATTTATTGTAAATAATACGAAAGTAAGTGTATCACTTTAAATTAAACAGCGATTTTCATTAATATTCCATTTCAAATTAAATTTTTATTAAAAGAACAATTTCGTTTCAAAGTTATGCATTACAAGCCTTACAACGTAGTGCTTAATTTGAAGAAAATGAAGACCTTCAGAAAGTGAACGTTACTTTACTGCAATTTTTCTTCTAATTTAATCTCATTTTGATTACTTTCCATCACACTAGTACTGTGTTTGCAGCATTTGTATTAGTGGAGTCAGTAAGGAAAAGAAAAGAAAGCTGTCTCCTACTCTAGAACTCATATCCTTAGTGTCCACTACCAGAGCAGTACTAAAAATTATGTTGATGTACAAGTCCTATAGTGCAGAAATCCTATACTGCAGAACATAAATTTAGAGTTTATGTTCATAATTACAGGACTCCCGTACTTTATGACTTCTCAACTTCAGGACCTACAAGCGTAACATTTTTGTGTCAAAAAAGTAATGAATTGATCACAATTTTGGGATACGTCATAATTAATTTCAATGTATTTGCTACATACATACACACTTCTCTGTTTGATCGAGCGCATTTTGTCAGACATAAGTTTGTTAGACAGTAAAAATTATTCTAGTGAGTATAATGCTTTTGTAGATTCTCTTCCTTTTTTTTAATGAATGAATGAATGATTTGAAATTTGCTTACGTAATACGTTTTAGAATACTACTACTACTATACAAATAATAATAATGATTATAATTATACGGTCGCCCAAAATATTCTTTAAAAAACATATGCCATGAAACCTAAATAAATGAAGCGAGATGAACATATGACCACAACAACAGGGACTGTATTTTCAAAACAAGGCTGATTAAATTTTAACTGATACAAGTCCATAAAAGTAAGAACAAACAAGAAAAAAATCCCAGAAGTATTAATTTATAATTTCCAATTTAATCCCTATCGCTATGACAATATGTCCATAAATGTTTGAGATTTCACAGGTTCTTCTGTTTCATCGTCGTCCGAGCCATTCCGAAGAGCGAAAATGGTAGAAATCTATTATACTAAAATTTCTTTAACAATTACTTCTACCTTCATAGATACCTTACTTCTAAGATTCAAGTATGAATTAATTATAGGGTATTTTAGCACATGAATTTTAGAATATAACTACAAGGAAAACATACGGTTAACATTTTATTCCTCTAGAGGATAACAAAACAACAAAACTCAACAACACTTCAACAACTAGAATAAATAATTGGGTACGTAAATAATTAAGCATGTCATGAATAAATTTAAAAATAGTTTAGATTACAAAGAAAGAAAAAAACGTGTTTGTGTTTTCATGTGGAAGGATAGAAGAGGAATCTGTGCCGGATTCGTGTCTTCAAAACGGAGCAGAAGATATTCTAATATCTTCATATACAAGAATTGGGTGGCCCAAGGAATGTGTTCAACTTAACTTCCAGTTTATCAAACCACACAGGAAACCTATGAATCATGGGATGGATATGGTCCCCAAAAATGGCGACATAAACATTGAAAACCAGAATGTTGTGGCCCACAGCATCACAGAGCTGCGACAATTTTCTCGTTAGACGGAGAGACTGAGGATCATGCGCTTCTTTGGGCATCCGCGCACAAAACACGGTTTCGACGTTTTCTTACGGTGAATGATGGCTTATCCTACCATATTACACGTTTCCAGTTATAGTGGTTCTTGTTGTATGTTCGCGGAACCATTTGCATCTTTCTAAAGCGTTATGGTTCTTTATCAGCGGTTTTTCTTGTGCAACTAGACCCCGTATGTCCATGTTATGTAACTGACTGATTGTCGATACAGGATATGGGAGGTGCTGTTTAAGTTCCTCCGCCACTTGTATTTAGGCGTGAGAATTCGCTTTAATGTTCGGCGTTCTCTTACAATCACTATTCCACTAGTCTCAAATAAATAACAATGGAAAACATTTTTCATTTCCCCATAAAACTGCATTGCTTTTGGAAATGTTTATTTTTGGTGATTTATTTAGGTAACGCTAACGAAAATGTACAAGCATACCGAATTTCAAGTTTTTATTCCAATTTCAAGTACCTAAAATACAAGATGATAAGTCCAAAAAGGGTTCATTTAAATAACATAGGAAATGTCTTCATTACCTCTTTAGATCCCAAAAAATTGAAAATATTTACTTTCGGCGATTTTCCTGTTGGTTAGTCGCGGAAAGGTACAATCATGTCAAATTTAACCATTGTAGAACTAAAGGAAGTGCCCAATAATTTTGGGGTGTAAAAGGTGTCCCTTATATAAATAACATGGGGAAGACTTTTTAGTTACCCATAAAAACTTCTCCAAAGTTGGAAATTTTTATTTTTGATGATTTACCTAGATAATGGTAAAGAAAACCTATAAGCAGGATTTCAAGTTTTTATTCCAATTCCAAGTACCTAAAGTATGAGATTACATGTCCAAAAAAGAGCTATTTAAATAACATAGGGAATTTAGAACAAAGAAACGGGGATTTTTGAAAGCTAAAATTAAGAAACTTGAAGATAATAGTAAAAATAAAAATATTCGGGATATGTATAAGGGGATCAGCGAATTTAAGAAAGGCTATCAACCTCGTGCTTATATATTAAAGAAATCTGACGGAACAGTTCTCACCGATACGGATAGCCTCTTAAATAGATGGAAAGATTTCTTTGACGATTTGCTGAACACGCAGCCAAAAACTAATGTGCGTGGAGAAAAGGAGATACACACAGCAGAACCGTATATTCCAGAACCCAATCGAATAGAAGTGGAAGCCGCTATAAAGAAATTGAAGAAACACAAATCTTCGGGTGTAGATGAAATTAAAACTGGAAAAAGGGGCCGTTGTCATAGAAACCACTGTTGCCATAACAACGAATCCTGTCACCGCTCGTCAATCTAAACTGATTGAGGAAAAAAAAAATCTGCAACAAAAGTGATGCACAGAATAAGTCGTGAGTGGGAACCCTTCACCCCTGGTAGGGATGTTCATGAAGCTATCAGCTTATGCCTAATTATATTGGAATATAATTTCCATTTCTTAATTTCGAAACATACTAGGTTCGATCGAAACGAGAAAACTTTTTATCGGACTTCTAAAGAAAATAAAATCAAATAAATACATGACCGTGTTTATTACATATAGAATTCCCAGTCACGACCCCCCTTTCAGTTTTATTAAAAAGAAATTAGAAGGAGGAGAAGAAGATGAAGAAAAGAAAAGAAGATAGAAGAGGAAAGATGTAAAGTAAGAAGGTGATAAAGGGGAAGCTGTTACTAAATATTTTGAGGAATATGGTAAAGGAAAGTGAATAATTATCTAATTGTGATCATTTCCAATAGCTATTGGGTAAATGTCTGGTATTAGGGTGATCAAAGATAGACACATGTTAACCCATACATCCCCGATCTAGATCCATTTGACCCCAACTACCGAATTATCCCAATCTAGCTCGGAGATAGATGAGAAAGTTTAATTTTACCGTTTATTCAATATTTCCAGAATGTTTAGACTAATATTCAATATTTGAAAAATGAACGACGAAGTTGATGGCATGTTAGAAACGACCACAGAAAAAAAAAATCAGAGTATCACATATGTGTCGAAGATTTTGACTTTCACAGTTCTCTCATGATGATCATTCGTTCAGGCTACTTCAGTCCTTTTTACTTCCTTCATAGAGCCAACTTAAGTTAGTATTAACATTCAATGAGTTCAATTGATAACTACCAATAATTATAATAAATTACACATGTATGACAAGATAATGGATGCACTTAATACTAAACCTACATTTCACTCACACACACATTCATACAGGACAATGTATACTTCGGGTTGTATTTAGTTAAATTAAACTAACCTAACTACATTGCTATAGACATTTATTACATTTCAATAGAAGAAGATTTAGTTTGACATAACAAAAAAAATTTAATACATGAAAAGAACGTTTCATAAACATGCACAGAAATTCGCTACTTGCAACAAGATCAAATAACACATTTCCCTTTTATATATATATATATTAAAAGTTGAATTACATGAAAAAGAATTAAACCAAAGACGAAACAAGAAAAAAGAAGAAAAAAAAACTTCAAGGGTCAAGATATATTTAAAATTCAATGCAATGAATACATATCGTTGCAGGCAAAAGAGAAAAAATAATTGGTTAATTATTCAAAAAAAAACACTTTAGTAATATTTTATTGAGTCTTTGTCTCAATAGGAGACATATCGACAGTTTTATGAGTCTTTGTTTTTTACGTCGATAATAGCTCCCTTTTTTTTTCTTAACTCTCTTTACGCACTGTGGTTTGTGTCCATGAGAGTATTCAGTTGGTTTTGTTTTAACTATAGACAACTAACTACTTCATATCACATATATGTTTATATTTTTCACTTTGTCACTCGACGCACTTGATCTAAAATTTCAAAGTTTGTTAATATTAAAGAAAAATTATCAAATCCAGTCATAGATATTGGGAACATATTTCCATGTTCCGGTATTCACATTAACTTATTAAACAGCTTTCAGTTCGTTGAATTTAAGATCACAAATTTTTTCCTAGTATAGATCTTGTAGTCAACAGATTCTAAATATTGAATAGTTTGGTTTCCGATCGCAGGGGAAGGATTTGTTTCATGTTTACTGATGGAAAAAGTCGTTGGAGGGGCGCACTGTTTCGTAGGCTGCTAATTTCACTCGCAAAGTAAATTTGGGTAAGGATTAGGGTTATTCTTATTTATCTTACGACCCGCTACTTGTTTTATTCACATGCAGTAGTTAACATTATATTCCACTTTAATAGTTACAAAAATTAATAACAACTCAACAAAAAGTAATTTATGACAATTTACGCGGGAATACTATATATCACAAATAGTTAATTAATACCGAGTGTCAAAAATCTATGGCAACCTAACAAGACCAGGGTAAATATCGAGCCCATTACATACATACTCGCATATATATATATGTATTCATATTAATCAATACAATAAATTTCACTTTAATATCTATCTTAATATTTCGTCGACGTTTAAATTCTACATAACCATTCATATTCGACAAGTATTCATATTTTATAAATATTTATATTTATTTGGCTCAAAGACAAAACAAAAACCCTGACTATCAAAATTCACCTTTTTTCCTTCATAAGGTTGCAACATTGTATTTCATATGAATAAACCCGATAATCAATAATCATTTTCAATTTACTAAAGATCCGCGTATATATACAAAAAAAATAGCTGGTGTTATTTAATGAGTTGATATAAGAGGTGGAAAATGCAACAAATAGAGCAGGCACGTAACTCTTAAAACTATGTAAGTACATATATATATGTATATAAAAAAAATCAATGTTATTCGAAACTAGTGGGCCCAAACTATTAATACATACACACTATATGACCAATCAATAGAAATAAAAACCAGAAATCAGTAATCAATTGATATAAGTTGTATGATCAATGAATAACGAAGGTTTCTAGGAATCTGAAAGCATAGTGTACCTTCCCGTCAATTTCTCCTGTGGTGGATTGAATATCGCGAAAATGGTCCTGAGTTGTGCTGCAATACCTCCACGAATTGCATCCTTCGATGTCTCAGTTAGTACATACGATCGAAATAAGTGAAATGAATATTGTATGTTTTATGAGTTTCAGAAACCGGGGGGGGGGGCAAGGTTGAAAAATTTGAAAAAAAAATCTCTAAGTAATGAAGACAGAGAGAGAGATAGAAAAGAAAGAAGACGAAGAATAGGGGCGCCAAAGACTTAAGTGAGAAATAACTAACGCTACAAAGACAGAAGTCGAATTTCACTCTCAACAAATCCTTAGCCAAAATATTATTAAAATGCCAAAAGGGTGGTCTACTCAAATACGTAGACTCGATGAGCGCCCTGCTGCCAAGGAGCAAGTCTGTGTCTTGTAAATAATAACTTCACAAGTTATTGCTTGTAAAATTATTATCTAGTAACCGTATCCGGCCCAAACCAACAGGGTCCCGAAAATCGTCCGGAAGGTTGGAGTAGAGTCTTAATTTAGAATTTCAAAAGAAAAAAAAATCATCCGACCACTTGGAAACTAGAAGATTCCAGAATAGTAATGAAATTAGAGTAATAGCTAAGATATCCCTAATTAGTGAGTTGCCAAAATTAAAAAAATTAAATAAACTGAATTTTGGATCGGTGATTTCAATAACCAAAACATCTCCGATAGCTACCCTGCGCAGACACGCCACAGTCTGGGATGTCGTTAATTTCCCTCATCTAATTAAACTAAGAAAAGAAACGAAAATACTTAAGGGGACTAGGGGTCGACATCCGGGTACGCTATATTTAGTAGCAGTTAATTTAATCGGATAGTCCGAACTGAGTTATATGAACACTGCACAATAAATAAATAAGGTAAGCAACAAAAAAAAAATCTCGGAGAGGCTATGAATGCTAAAGGTACAAATGACCGAAACCTGTACTTTTCGATGATCACAGGATATAGCAGTTGGTTTTCTTAATTATCATTTCTGTCATCCTTTAGAAGTAATTCCCACATGATACTACTCTATCTATTGAAAGGCTTAAGATCTGGGGCTGTTATTATGAGGTACATAAATGCAAAGTAACACACAATTCCCAACTATAATTTACATTCAAGTAGCAAACTCGGTTGGATGAATGCACTGGTGTGGAAGTCAAAACGCGAGAGATTTTTTTTTTCGTAAACATATTCATATTTTCACTATATAAAATTCACTAGGCCTATCCATTTAAATATAGGGGTCGTCATCTCGTTCATATTATATATCATATTATTAACATAACATTACATTCATTCATTATCTACTAATTTTCGCACGAAGTAATATTTTATAAACACCCTATTTCGCACATTTTACACGCAGGCCATACACATATCTACATTACGCAGTAATAAATATATATATATATATAACTATCACAATCTATCACGCTCAAACCACCACACGATCACATTCATCGAACCACGTACTCTTTATTTCGAAGCACCCAAATTGTATTTACCTTGCAGGTTTAAAAAAAAAAAATCATACATGTATTTACGGAAAGTTAAATTGTCAATGATTAATCTATTTCTGATTTGTTGATAAAACTGAAGCAACAATGGAATTTTCTACAGCCACGGAAAAAAAAGAATTTAATACTACATTTTTAAACAAACAGTAACAGCATATGGGCTTTACTTCTATTAAGAAAATAGGTGTTCTTTATTTCAGCGGATTATTCATTAACTACTGGACCTAGCAAGCTGAAATTTTCAGTACAGTAAGATCTCATGCTATTTTATACGAAGGTATACTCATCCGAACCGAAAACCATGTCCACGGGAAGTAATTTGAGAATAACTGTCCAAAATCAAACAATCTAAATCACTAAGTCATGCGATGTCGTACTGTCAACAAACAATTGACTACCGAAAACTGACGCTATGGCGCTGTAGTGGAGGCATAATTTACCGTGTACTGAAATGTATACTTGTACTCATTAATCAGAAATTTAATATTTACTCTGGTTTATTTATGTTAGAAAAATGGTACTAAATTAAAGCATATTTATACACTGTCCAAATCGAAAATTCACACACTCACACAAAACTACTAACTACATACACCACTGTTAGTACTATACATAAAGACAACTAACTAAACTAAACATGCACCATTTAGTTACATGCATGTTGACGAAAATAACCTAACACATTAAATTTAAAATACATTACTCCCTCGTCGATATATACATAGTCGGCTCTATTTAATTTAAAGGGGGTCAAAAATGAGAAAGGTAAACACTAGGTCTAATTGACCTGACCAATTGTTTACATAATGATTGCCAAAAATTGATGCCCTGGGGGAACCTTAACGAGGTTTATGGAGGGACCCTTCCCCTGAAAGGGGAAAAGGCCCTAAAACGAACAATAACTAACCCATTCCCCCGCTAGCACTGGTTCAATTTGGAAAAGGGGATAGGAGCCCTTTTAAGCTAACTTAAGCTGCCATTATTATTATTCACTTTACAACCATCAAACCTACGTACATGCGATTACTGAATAAATAATAGAAAGTCACATTTACTTAATACACGAACAACATGCACCAAACAGGTCGTAATTTCCCTAATCCCTACTTGAGTTTGAAATAAAAAAAAAAATAAAGTCACTCTTTCACTGTTGTCTATTCTCGATAGGCAGCAAACATGGCTTCCTAGTAAACAGAACTGGAATTTGTTATTTCACTGAATTGCAGCTTCTTTACCAAAATTTGCGGATTTTTCGGGCTCCTATTCCGTTGTAAATCTTTAACTATTGAATTACATTATATGTTACCTTAGTTGTCCTTGGAAATTGGAATTCTTCCCGAAAAATATGTAGCACAAAATTTACAAGCTGCTCCTTGCAAGGTGTCTTCGATTGTTCAGATAACAT
The DNA here is from genome assembly GCF_964235325.1 of Thermobia domestica. Classification (NCBI taxonomy): domain Eukaryota; kingdom Metazoa; phylum Arthropoda; class Insecta; order Zygentoma; family Lepismatidae; genus Thermobia; species Thermobia domestica. Next base: position 211,199,747 of record NC_137458.1, read on the forward strand.
TGCGCCAAAAAAGCCAGAGGTAGGAGAATTCCTCCAATCAGAACGAAAACTTTAGCCGCGGAAATTACAAAGCAAATAGAAATTTGGCAAATCCAGATATAACCGGATCTGAAAGTGACTATGGACTAGTGAGAGGGGGTGAGGGAAAGATTAGGTACCTGGCTAAATTCTACATTGGTCTGAAATTAAGGAAATTTATATCCAATAACGGAACTATGTTTCGGTATGACGTCAGAATGGTAAACCTTGTAACTATTCAAGTTATATATCCGTAAATGGGATTTACACTTAATCAAAATATAAATAAATATATTATACAGTGGGAATATGGTTACTAACGAAACCTTTGGGTTCATTATATTTAATTCGAAGTAAAGAGAGTAAATAAATTGTGTAACTAAACCGAAATTGAAAAAAAAAATTACTAGGTACAGGATGCGTAAAAAAAAATTGCCATTACTTTCAACTGTAATGGTACATTACAGTTTTCCCCGGCCCATTAACAAAATTTTGTTAGAATAACAAAATTTTGCTAATTGGGAATACTAACTAATGATGCTTGTTAAGTTAACACACTCATTCATCCCATTCAAACGTTACCAGTCACTCTAGGACAGTATATTATATCTACTTGGGGTATTGCGCAAGTAATTCACTACGTTTATCTTTAGTATAGTTGAAAAGCTTAAGATCTTGAAGATTGCGAGTTCACCTTTTAGGTAGCAGGAAAACACGAGGCAACCAGTTCGCAATGTGCCCATCAAACGTGGGAAAACGTTCAATATCCCGGAGGGAAACTTTAGAGCTCATACTATACGGGGCAGGAAAAGAATCCAGTGGAATCAACGCGTTATCCTGAGCAGTTGGGGTTGTCACCGGATTTGCCACCGACGGAGTGGTCACTGAACTGAACGCTCCCATATGACCAAGAGAGGTTTTGTAATTTGTGTTGACCATGTAAGGTTCAAACTTAGGACCCACCACGGTAGTAACCGACGGTCCGGCACATCTCCTTTCCCCTCCTGGCAGCACGCTGTACGATTGTACCATTCCAAAGGTAGAGTGAGCATTTACGCTAGTGACTGTTGTAGTCACAACACTCGACTGCATCGGTACATCCAAATTACTCAACCATGATTTCGAGGTTGGCTGATGCGGGGGGCAATACATTGCTGTGTCCCGTGCATCGGGCAACACTTGACTCTTACCCGGGAGGACGTTACTTGTTTCTGGGAGAATTTTCCCTGGAGAATCGCCATCAGGAAAAGGATAGGAGATATCAGACTTGGCGATTTGCAATTTAGTAATATTCCCCTTAATACTGTCTACTTCGGTTTGAATTCGACTAATTCTTTGGTCAACCGACTCTAGTTTAGTTTCTATTGATAGGTCGGATATTACAACATTCAATCTACTTATTTCAGCCTGCTGCTGTTCAACTTTTTGTTCGATGTCACCAAATCTTTTGTTTGTACTCTCAAACCTTATATCTATTTCGTTGAATTTCTCATTTGTTTCGTCTCTGAGCTGCTCGGTGGACTGTTGGGCCCGGTATCTAACCTGCTCCAGTTCAGTAGATGTTTGCTCTTTCAATTTGCTCATCGAAGAAGCAAAGTCTAAACAGATCTGGTCAATTTTATTGTTTAATACCTCGAATCGAGCGTCGGTCTCTCGTTTCGAGGTATCAAACTTCTCATTTATTTCACGTCTCATTTCTGTATTATTTTGTTCCATGTTAGTGAATCTTTCGTTCATATTAGAAAATTTTTCATGCATCATTTCCATCATCTGGCGAATTAATGCAGACGTGTCAGACCCTCCAGATGACATTCCTTCCTTCGGGTTTGCCGTCTGATCCCGAGAATCACTTTGATTTTCACTCTTTTCCTCATCGTCGAGGTCAGATATCTCCGCTGGAGATATTTGGCCTCGGTCCTTTTCACACTCCTCACAATATTTCATTATTTCGCCGGTTTGAACTTTTTCTGCATTTTCAGCAGTATCGTCCAAATTGGAGCAAGCAAAGTGGATCCATTTTAGTCCACAACCGGTACATCTTATAAGTCTCCGCGGGGCGCGAGATCTTTTCTCTTTTTCGTTTAATGTGCATTGTGTGCACGTGACATCACACTCGTCCTGTGACACAACAACCTTTTTTGTTGCCATAGTTTTGAGACACTTTACACTTTACAAAAGACAAGATATATATCAGAAATACACATATACTATAAAATACTTATTCGCTATCCAGACAAGTATTATTCATAAATTAAAGGACTCCCATTCTCTTTCCTTCCTTGAAACCCTTCTAGCGTTTAGTTCTATTTTAGAAAAATTTTGACACTCCTTCTCTTTTTCCCCCTTAGAAAAGGAAACAAAAATGACAAAGTAGCCAACGACTCTACTTGTTTCACTTGACTATAAAATTTCTCGTATTAATTTCAATGTTGTAATCAATTCAACATGCCTTCAACCTCACTCTTTAACATTCTTAAAAAATTTCAAATCTATCGGTCGCCATTTAAACGGAGATCCGTTGCCATGGGAACAAGCGTTGCCATGACAAACATTCTTGTCGCGGTTCACCAATTCAAACTGATTGGCATGATAACTGGTATTATTCAATAAGCATTTTCAGATCCGTTACCACAGTAAACATGGTTACCATGGCAACAATCTTGTCACGTGTCGCCATTCTAAAACTGGAAAAAGGGGCCGTTGTCATAGAAACCACTGTTGCCATAACAACGAATCCTGTCACCGCTCGTCAATCTAAACTGATTGAGGAAAAAAAAAATCTGCAACAAAAGTGATGCACAGAATAAGTCGTGAGTGGGAACCCTTCACCCCTGGTAGGGATGTTCATGAAGCTATCAGCTTATGCCTAATTATATTGGAATATAATTTCCATTTCTTAATTTCGAAACATACTAGGTTCGATCGAAACGAGAAAACTTTTTATCGGACTTCTAAAGAAAATAAAATCAAATAAATACATGACCGTGTTTATTACATATAGAATTCCCAGTCACGACCCCCCTTTCAGTTTTATTAAAAAGAAATTAGAAGGAGGAGAAGAAGATGAAGAAAAGAAAAGAAGATAGAAGAGGAAAGATGTAAAGTAAGAAGGTGATAAAGGGGAAGCTGTTACTAAATATTTTGAGGAATATGGTAAAGGAAAGTGAATAATTATCTAATTGTGATCATTTCCAATAGCTATTGGGTAAATGTCTGGTATTAGGGTGATCAAAGATAGACACATGTTAACCCATACATCCCCGATCTAGATCCATTTGACCCCAACTACCGAATTATCCCAATCTAGCTCGGAGATAGATGAGAAAGTTTAATTTTACCGTTTATTCAATATTTCCAGAATGTTTAGACTAATATTCAATATTTGAAAAATGAACGACGAAGTTGATGGCATGTTAGAAACGACCACAGAAAAAAAAATCAGAGTATCACATATGTGTCGAAGATTTTGACTTTCACAGTTCTCTCATGATGATCATTCGTTCAGGCTACTTCAGTCCTTTTTACTTCCTTCATAGAGCCAACTTAAGTTAGTATTAACATTCAATGAGTTCAATTGATAACTACCAATAATTATAATAAATTACACATGTATGACAAGATAATGGATGCACTTAATACTAAACCTACATTTCACTCACACACACATTCATACAGGACAATGTATACTTCGGGTTGTATTTAGTTAAATTAAACTAACCTAACTACATTGCTATAGACATTTATTACATTTCAATAGAAGAAGATTTAGTTTGACATAACAAAAAAAATTTAATACATGAAAAGAACGTTTCATAAACATGCACAGAAATTCGCTACTTGCAACAAGATCAAATAACACATTTCCCTTTTATATATATATATTAAAAGTTGAATTACATGAAAAAGAATTAAACCAAAGACGAAACAAGAAAAAAGAAGAAAAAAAAAACTTCAAGGGTCAAGATATATTTAAAATTCAATGCAATGAATACATATCGTTGCAGGCAAAAGAGAAAAAATAATTGGTTAATTATTCAAAAAAAAAACACTTTAGTAATATTTTATTGAGTCTTTGTCTCAATAGGAGACATATCGACAGTTTTATGAGTCTTTGTTTTTTACGTCGATAATAGCTCCCTTTTTTTTTCTTAACTCTCTTTACGCACTGTGGTTTGTGTCCATGAGAGTATTCAGTTGGTTTTGTTTTAACTATAGACAACTAACTACTTCATATCACATATATGTTTATATTTTTCACTTTGTCACTCGACGCACTTGATCTAAAATTTCAAAGTTTGTTAATATTAAAGAAAAATTATCAAATCCAGTCATAGATATTGGGAACATATTTCCATGTTCCGGTATTCACATTAACTTATTAAACAGCTTTCAGTTCGTTGAATTTAAGATCACAAATTTTTTCCTAGTATAGATCTTGTAGTCAACAGATTCTAAATATTGAATAGTTTGGTTTCCGATCGCAGGGGAAGGATTTGTTTCATGTTTACTGATGGAGAAAGTCGTTGGAGGGGCGCACTGTTTCGTAGGCTGCTAATTTCACTCGCAAAGTAAATTTGGGTAAGGATTAGGGTTATTCTTATTTATCTTACGACCCGCTACTTGTTTTATTCACATGCAGTAGTTAACATTATATTCCACTTTAATAGTTACAAAAATTAATAACAACTCAACAAAAAGTAATTTATGACAATTTACGCGGGAATACTATATATCACAAATAGTTAATTAATACCGAGTGTCAAAAATCTATGGCAACCTAACAAGACCAGGGTAAATATCGAGCCCATTACATACATACTCGCATATATATATATGTATTCATATTAATCAATACAATAAATTTCACTTTAATATCTATCTTAATATTTCGTCGACGTTTAAATTCTACATAACCATTCATATTCGACAAGTATTCATATTTTATAAATATTTATATTTATTTGGCTCAAAGACAAAACAAAAACCCTGACTATCAAAATTCACCTTTTTTCCTTCATAAGGTTGCAACATTGTATTTCATATGAATAAACCCGATAATCAATAATCATTTTCAATTTACTAAAGATCCGCGTATATATACAAAAAAAATAGCTGGTGTTATTTAATGAGTTGATATAAGAGGTGGAAAATGCAACAAATAGAGCAGGCACGTAACTCTTAAAACTATGTAAGTACATATATATATGTATATAAAAAAAAATCAATGTTATTCGAAACTAGTGGGCCCAAACTATTAATACATACACACTATATGACCAATCAATAGAAATAAAAACCAGAAATCAGTAATCAATTGATATAAGTTGTATGATCAATGAATAACGAAGGTTTCTAGGAATCTGAAAGCATAGTGTACCTTCCCGTCAATTTCTCCTGTGGTGGATTGAATATCGCGAAAATGGTCCTGAGTTGTGCTGCAATACCTCCACGAATTGCATCCTTCGATGTCTCAGTTAGTACATACGATCGAAATAAGTGAAATGAATATTGTATGTTTTATGAGTTTCAGAAACCGGGGGGGGGGCAAGGTTGAAAAATTTGAAAAAAAAATCTCTAAGTAATGAAGACAGAGAGAGAGATAGAAAAGAAAGAAGACGAAGAATAGGGGCGCCAAAGACTTAAGTGAGAAATAACTAACGCTACAAAGACAGAAGTCGAATTTCACTCTCAACAAATCCTTAGCCAAAATATTATTAAAATGCCAAAAGGGTGGTCTACTCAAATACGTAGACTCGATGAGCGCCCTGCTGCCAAGGAGCAAGTCTGTGTCTTGTAAATAATAACTTCACAAGTTATTGCTTGTAAAATTATTATCTAGTAACCGTATCCGGCCCAAACCAACAGGGTCCCGAAAATCGTCCGGAAGGTTGGAGTAGAGTCTTAATTTAGAATTTCAAAAGAAAAAAAAAATCATCCGACCACTTGGAAACTAGAAGATTCCAGAATAGTAATGAAATTAGAGTAATAGCTAAGATATCCCTAATTAGTGAGTTGCCAAAATTAAAAAAATTAAATAAACTGAATTTTGGATCGGTGATTTCAATAACCAAAACATCTCCGATAGCTACCCTGCGCAGACACGCCACAGTCTGGGATGTCGTTAATTTCCCTCATCTAATTAAACTAAGAAAAGAAACGAAAATACTTAAGGGGACTAGGGGTCGACATCCGGGTACGCTATATTTAGTAGCAGTTAATTTAATCGGATAGTCCGAACTGAGTTATATGAACACTGCACAATAAATAAATAAGGTAAGCAACAAAAAAAATCTCGGAGAGGCTATGAATGCTAAAGGTACAAATGACCGAAACCTGTACTTTTCGATGATCACAGGATATAGCAGTTGGTTTTCTTAATTATCATTTCTGTCATCCTTTAGAAGTAATTCCCACATGATACTACTCTATCTATTGAAAGGCTTAAGATCTGGGGCTGTTATTATGAGGTACATAAATGCAAAGTAACACACAATTCCCAACTATAATTTACATTCAAGTAGCAAACTCGGTTGGATGAATGCACTGGTGTGGAAGTCAAAACACGAGAGATTTTTTTTTTTCGTAAACATATTCATATTTTCACTATATAAAATTCACTAGGCCTATCCATTTAAATATAGGGGTCGTCATCTCGTTCATATTATATATCATATTATTAACATAACATTACATTCATTCATTATCTACTAATTTTCGCACGAAGTAATATTTTATAAACACCCTATTTCGTACATTTTACACGCAGGCCATACACATATCTACATTACGCAGTAATATATATATATATATATATATATATATATATATATATATATATATATAACTATCACAATCTATCACGCTCAAACCACCACACGATCACATTCATCGAACCACGTACTCTTTATTTCGAAGCACCCAAATTGTATTTACCTTGCAGGTTTAAAAAAAAATCATACATGTATTTACGGAAAGTTAAATTGTCAATGATTAATCTATTTCTGATTTGTTGATAAAACTGAAGCAACAATGGAATTTTCTACAGCCACGGAAAAAAAAGAATTTAATACTACATTTTTAAACAAACAGTAACAGCATATGGGCTTTACTTCTATTAAGAAAATAGGTGTTCTTTATTTCAGCGGATTATTCATTAACTACTGGACCTAGCAAGCTGAAATTTTCAGTACAGTAAGATCTCATGCTATTTTATACGAAGGTATACTCATCCGAACCGAAAACCATGTCCACGGGAAGTAATTTGAGAATAACTGTCCAAAATCAAACAATCTAAATCACTAAGTCATGCGATGTCGTACTGTCAACAAACAATTGACTACCGAAAACTGACGCTATGGCGCTGTAGTGGAGGCATAATTTACCGTGTACTGAAATGTATACTTGTACTCATTAATCAGAAATTTAATATTTACTCTGGTTTATTTATGTTAGAAAAATGGTACTAAATTAAAGCATATTTATACACTGTCCAAATCGAAAATTCACACACTCACACAAAACTACTAACTACATACACCACTGTTAGTACTATACATAAAGACAACTAACTAAACTAAACATGCACCATTTAGTTACATGCATGTTGACGAAAATAACCTAACACATTAAATTTAAAATACATTACTCCCTCGTCGATATATACATAGTCGGCTCTATTTAATTTAAAGGGGGTCAAAAATGAGAAAGGTAAACACTAGGTCTAATTGACCTGACCAATTGTTTACATAATGATTGCCAAAAATTGATGCCCTGGGGGAACATTAACGAGGTTTATGGAGGGACCCTTCCCCTGAAAGGGGAAAAGGCCCTAAAACGAACAATAACTAACCCATTCCCCCGCTAGCACTGGTTCAATTTGGAAAAGGGGATAGGAGCCCTTTTAAGCTAACTTAAGCTGCCATTATTATTATTCACTTTACAACCATCAAACCTACGTACATGCGATTACTGAATAAATAATAGAAAGTCACATTTACTTAATACACGAACAACATGCACCAAACAGGTCGTAATTTCCCTAATCCCTACTTGAGTTTGAAATAAAAAAAAAATAAAGTCACTCTTTCACTGTTGTCTATTCTCGATAGGCAGCAAACATGGCTTCCTAGTAAACAGAACTGGAATTTGTTATTTCACTGAATTGCAGCTTCTTTACCAAAATTTGCGGATTTTTCGGGCTCCTATTCCGTTGTAAATCTTTAACTATTGAATTACATTATATGTTACCTTAGTTGTCCTTGGAAATTGGAATTCTTCCCGAAAAATATGTAGCACAAAATTTACAAGCTGCTCCTTGCAAGGTGTCTTCGATTGTTCAGATAACATTGCGCCAAAAAAGCCAGAGGTAGGAGAATTCCTCCAATCAGAACGAAAACTTTAGCCGCGGAAATTACAAAGCAAATAGAAATTTGGCAAATCCAGATATAACCGGATCTGAAAGTGACTATGGACTAGTGAGAGGGGGTGAGGGAAAGATTAGGTACCTGGCTAAATTCTACATTGGTCTGAAATTAAGGAAATTTATATCCAATAACGGAACTATGTTTCGGTATGACGTCAGAATGGTAAACCTTGTAACTATTCAAGTTATATATCCGTAAATGGGATTTACACTTAATCAAAATATAAATAAATATATTATACAGTGGGAATATGGTTACTAACGAAACCTTTGGGTTCATTATATTTAATTCGAAGTAAAGAGAGTAAATAAATTGTGTAACTAAACCGAAATTGAAAAAAAAAAATTACTAGGTACAGGATGCGTAAAAAAAAAATTGCCATTACTTTCAACTGTAATGGTACATTACAAAATTCCGGCTGAGTTAATTTTAGCTGGAGGCGAAAAATTGTGGAACAAGATACACAAACTCATTCTCCTTATCTGGAACAAGGAAGAATTGCCACAAGAGTGGAAAGAATCAATCATTGTTCCAATTCACAAGAAAGGCGACAAAACTGACTGAAATAATTATCGAGGCATTTCTCTTCTGTCAACATCCTATAAAATCCTTTCAAATATTCTGTTGGCAAGATTGACCCCATACGCAGATGAAATTATTGGAGATTATCAGTGCGGATTTAGACGAAATCGATCAACTATCGACCAAATATTTCCCATTCGCCAAATACTCGAAAAAAGTGGGAATACAATACTCCGGTGCATCAACTATTTATTGATTTTAGAAAGGCGTACGACTCGGTTAGGAGAGAAACATTATACAACGTTCTTACAGAACTTGGAATACCGAGAAAGCTAATTAGATTAATTAAGATATGTTTAAATGAATCCCAAAGTAAAGTCCTGGTAGGAAAATTTTTGTCCACGAGCTTCCACGTCGAAAATGGCCTGAAACAAGGAGATGCGTTGTCGCCATTATTATTTAACTTTGTGCTGGAATACGCCATAAGGAAAATCAAAGATAGCAACCAGGGCCTAGAGTTGAACGGCATTCACCAGGTTATGGCATATGCTGATGATGTAAATTTAATAGGGGATGATAGGAGAACAGTAGAAATAAATGCAGAAATTTTATTAAACGCTTGCAGGGACATGGGTTTAGAAGTAAATGCAGAGAAAACTAAATACATGGAAGTGCGTCGGGACCGTAATACGGCAAATTGTGGAGGCGTTAAAATATTAAATAATGCTTTTGATAAAGTGGATACTTTCAAATATTTAGGATCAATATTAACAGACGAAAATCATATTTACGAAGAAATTAAATGTCGACTAAAAGCAGGTAATTCGTGTTACTATTCGGTTCAAAATCTCTTGTCGTCGCGAATTCTGTCGAGGAATTTGAAGCTTAAAATATATAAAACGATAATCATGCCTGTTGTTTTGTATGGTTGTGAAACATGGTCGCTTACTCTGAGGGAAGAACATAGACTGAAAGTATTTGAGAACAGGATCCTGAGAAGAATATTCAGACCCAAGAGGAACGAGAATGGGGAATGGCGGAAGCTTCATAACGAGGAACTACATAGTTTATACGGTTTACCCAACATTGTTAGGGTCGTCAAGTCTAGGAGGCTTAGGTGGGTAGGTCATGTAGCTAGAATGGAAGAAAGTAGAAACGCTTTCAAAGTCTTGACTGGTAGACCCATAGGAAAACGACCATTAGGAAGACCTAGGCGCAGATGGGAGGACAATATTAAGATGGATCTCGCAGAGATAGGAATACAAAGTAGAAACTGGATGCAATTAGCTAAGGATAGAAGTCAGTGGAGAGCTTTTGTGAACGCGGCACTGAATCTCCGGGTTCCATAGGCCATAGAGCTAGTTAGTTAGTTAGTTAGGGAATTTCTTTATCCCACTTTTAGACTCCTAAAAATTAAAAATATTCAGTTTTAGCAATTTTTCTGTGGGTTAGTCCCGGAAAACTACAACCATGCCAAATTTAAACTTTCCACGTCAACCGAAAGTACCCGTTGTTTGATGTCAGTTCATCTAGTTTTATATATAGTTAGGATAGGATATTTATGAAATATGAACAAAATCGTCCTAGTCGGTTTTGAGATAATCGTTCGAAAATTACCCTAAAAATAAATTATCCCTCATAGATTTTTTCCAGCGCAAATAAGTTATACTATATTGCGAGGTCTCCTGTGTTAGTTAGTCTCCCTTTTCCACGATAATTCTCGCAATTTTAATAAATTTGTTGGGTATTTGCGCGTTTCTCCAACTTTAAAAATCAAACCTGCTGTTTCGTGTTGAAATTTGTTGAGAATAAAGGATTAAATCTATTCCACGTTTCAAGATTACACATATGTATGTTGCGATAAGGCATCAATTTTTCAGTATAACCAACATAAAATTAGGCTATTTGATTTTAACAAAATATAGTGTAGAGGAAGTTATTCAGCCCAGAAATATTTCTAAAGTTTTGTTTTACAGACGGGTATATTTATGCAGTGCTAAAAGATTAGAAATTAGAAAAAGACATCATGTATACAAGGGCGGAAGAATTATAGCGTAATCACATGCATACTTTACTGCACATGTCGATTAATATTTCTCCGATACAAGATACCTTGACTTCCTGTAGTAAAGAAGTCAAAAACTTTTTTTAAAAAAATAAGAAAAAACATTAAGAAAGAAAACATGCTGCACACTCAAAAAAAGTAGTCTCCTAACAGTGAAGAGAACTAGTTCTGTTCAGACACCGTAGAAAGACAGGATTTCTACTTAAGCTGTGAACAGTCATTCGTTGTCGGCATTACATCCCATATAGGATGGACCATACAGCAGCAGTGTATAATAACTGTTACAAGAATGTTGTTACCAGAAATTCTATAGAAACGAGAATTTATATATTTTCGTACGAAGACTATAACAAAATTGTACGGTTATCTGTTTCCTAGTTACTGTCTTAACAGAGCCTGGCAGTTTAAATTTCAATTAGAACTTCAGTTATTAACAATAAATAGTTTTGAATGTTTCAAGAAATAAGCGATTCCACTAGATTAGATATTCGAGTAATTGTAGTACGATTAGAAATACTAAGCTCTTCGCTATGGGCCGTGCACGCAATTGTAATTTTGTCAGTCATAAAAGGAATACGTAAAAGAAATGTTCTCAGATGAAATAGAAAATAATACTATCTTTTTTTTTTTCTATTTCTGTTCTAAGGTAGGATATCTCTATTACCTACATTAATATGAACATACATATTAACGTCTGAGGAAAATAACGTTACGTTATGGAAACTGTTACGAAATAATTTATTTTTAATAAAGAAATGCATACTCTGGCCAGAAAAATAATAATTATTTAAATAATATTATCGTTTCCAAGCTGTGGTTAATATAAAATGTGGCAATTTTAGCGTTCCTGATTCCAAGCGTGTTTCCATTGGACTACAGCATCTTATTTCTAATTAAAATATATGGGAAAATAGTATATTTGCGAGTTGCAAATTTATTGGGTCGTAAATGCATTTTACATCATGATTAGCTAAATTAATATTATATTACACATTGCAATCAATTGTAGTATTAAAAATTAATACAGTCATTTGTATTAGGCTCCCTTACTGTATTTGATGCTATATAAATGTTCTTTGAAATTGGTATATAGATTAGGGATAATATATTGGCTGTCTTGTACTCACTTTTGTCATATCCTTCTTAAAATGCTTTTAGTAAGCATTGAATTGTTGAATTACCGGTAACCTATTTCAAACATCAACTCAGTTTTCTTTCTGGATTTTACAAATCAAGTTGGTAATTATTTGAGTAGATTGTGCATTACCCTTATAAAATGTTTATGTTAATGCAGCGGACGTACATTTGGCTTAAACAATTGCTTAATGCAAAATGTTTAACGTTGAAGATAGAGTAATCGTGTTATGTGAAGTTTACGTAGATGTCACACTTAGGGGTAAAATACTAACGGAATTAAGGTTAATATAGTGAGGAGACCTAGAAGTTCTCGATACTTTGTTCTTCGATTATATGAATAATATGCAAGACTTATTCTACCTTACTTCGCTCAGTTCACTGCTGCCATCTATCAGATTCATATATAACTACGTGTACTTAACTGAAAAAATAAACTTTAGTGATTACTTAAACCAAACGATTATTAAAAATGAAATTAAATATTTCATTTTAACGTCCCTCGATCATGCCCTTTAGGTTAGGGGAGACGATGATTAAGGCTAGTGAATGATGTAAGAATTGGTGGAATGAGAATATGGAAGGAAAGGGAGTATACCTAGGGTTGCCAGACATCCCGGTTTCCGGGACAGTCCCGATTTTCAATGAAAGAATTAATTGCGCCGAAAGCAAGAACTTGTATGTCTCACCTAAAAGCGGAGGGCTTTCGGAAGATTTGTGTAGCCAATTAATTTTACTAAACAAACAATACGAAGTTTGAAATTACATTCATTCTTTCGTCCTATTGGTTGTTTAGCTTCCAGAAGGAAAAATAAATTTTAAAAAGTATCCAAGAGGGAGCATACGTTATGTAAATAATTTCTTGAATATCACAATCAATAGAAAAGAACATATTTTTCCTTGCGACGGTCTTTAACTTCTAGTTGTTTTATCAATTGGCAGCGCAGAACTGCTTCATTGTTAAAACTTTAACGAACAATGGCGATACTGCTCTCCGTCGCTGCATGTTAACCGCATTTAAACTATTTCGTCCTGTCTGCCCTCTTCTTAGGCAAAATTTCTTCTGAGAACTTGAGTTTTCGTTAATATATTTTTCCATGTGTGGATAAATATTTCTAAAGATGATGTGCTTGCATCCAATAAGTTTTTTCCTTTATCTGATAAAATTTTCAGTAATTTTCAGGCTAAAATTCCGTAACTACTTACTCTAGCATAAGAAGTGACAGTTAAACACATAAAACTATATGTATTGTAGAATTCTGATACTGAATTTTGTTTTCTGCCAAACTTTTGGAGAGTCTCCGCAAGTCTTTCAAGATATTTAGCTTTTGTTTATCGTTCTGAATTTACAATAAATGTATTTTTACTTGCTAAATGCTAACTTTGTGACGTATTTCTTTTTGGGTAGTGTTTCTGACTCAGGTGATGACGCAATAAAGAAAAAAAGCATCAATCATAAATGGGAGGATGTGTCGTAACTAGCGCAATATTTAGGACCTGCTAAACACAGTAAATCGGAATTTGGAATAAGGTACGCTCCCTTGTAGGGCTTCATTTGTGTTAATTATGTATAGAATGAGCTGGAAAATGGTGAGCAGAAACCGGGAACAGACAGGTAACTAATTGATTCTGATTAAATGAGTAGGAAACTTGACCTTAGATATAGTCTGAGATTGGTGTCACGGTTTTTCCTTTACAAAATCTGGCAACCCTATTCATATGGTTTATATCCCAGAGCTGAAGACTCAGATCTCTGCTGAAAATGGACTTTACAAATATTTTTAAAGTCATATTTTTATAAATTAACTCCCACAATAACATTAAGAATGAAATTCATATTAGTTCTACTGAATTATTGCAACAAGAATGCATGGATAATATTTTGCCAATAAAAACTTCAAGCAACAGATGAGCGTTAGGAATATTATAGAGTAAACGCGAAATATAATGACTTCCTGCACATCTACTTCTTTCACTTCGGTGAATTTGAGACCAGGGAAGACCATGTTGGTCTCTTCTTCATCAGCCGATATGTGTTTGCTACTATATCAGCCTCCAACACTGTTAAAACATGAAGAAACTATCTCCTCTACTCCCCTGCTGAATACGAGTACAACTGATTGTAAAACACAAAAAGACGGTTCTTCCCTCGTCGCCGCTGGTTACCTAGGTGCACAGCTTGGATGCGAAGAATGATTTTTCGTCTACTAATGAGAAACACTGCTGAACCTACCACTGCTATGACTGTAAGGGATTACCATGAAGTAACTAATACATCACAACGCCATCTTCCAGTAAACAATCGTATGAAAAGTAAAAGACGAGCTCTTAAGAAGCTTATCCAGCATTTAAGATATTCATTTATCCATAAATCTTTATCTTCAACCCAACATGTGGTAACTATTCGTGGAACAACATTATTGCTTGGAATGGGAGAACTTTCAGTGTTACCCACATTCTCACCGGCTCAATTTGATGACCAAGGTATCCCATATACGTTCTGTGACCAGCTGCACGTTTTCTACGACTTAAGCAGACATTTTGTAACAATTCTTGGCAGTGTCCCTTTATTCTGTTGAAAACTTCAAAGTCACCGTTGGATGCTCCATAATCGACTACGGACCACTTACGCTGTATTCTTTCATCGAATGGTCTATAAGTAATAATCTACTAGGAATTAAGATCCACCCAACTACTAGAGAATCTAACGATATCTGTCACTGGGCTGCTGCTGCTATTATTTTCGATCTGAGATCCAGAAGGCTGCTGAAATGTGGTATTATAAAGAAACTTAAACTATTTAGAAATAGGGTGAGTTTATTGTCGCTCGAGGCATCTGAAGAGATGACATCGGAAAGTAAAAAAGACAATTCTACTGGTTCGATGAGTAGATCTGTGAAAAGGCGGCGGAGTCGATTGTTTATGAAAGCATTGCTTCCTAGCTTCAGAAAATGGATAGGCAGATGGAGAAAACGATTGTCGTCATATACTGAAGTTAACTATGAAGATGAGGCATCTAATATATCGAAACGCCTGCTTATAGAGAAAAGAAGAAGAAGAATATTCCGTAAGATCATCATTCAGATGCAATGGACTTTTACATATAGATCTGTTTCCTCGATCTGCACACTTCATCATACGAGGAGAAACGTTGCTGAAAGGTATGGGCCAGCTCTCTGTCTTGTCTTCCTTTTCAGAGGAGCAATTCAAGGACCAGGGACTATCTTATTCCTTTTCTGACCAGATTACCATTTTGTTCGACTCATCCAACAATGACGTCATTGTTGTAGGAAGCGATTGGCGTGGAACAATGTGTCTTCCCACAGCTGTTGATTACAAAGTTATTGTTGGCTGCACGATTATCGATTAATTCCCAGTTGCGTTGTTCTCCTTTGTCCAATGGACTGTACGAAAACATCTACTAGGACTAAAAAATTCATCCGACAACAAGAGAATCAGACGACATTTATCACTGGGCTGCTGTGCTCATTTTGTTCGATCTGAGAACCAACAGATTGTTAATGTGTGCCTTAGCAAAGAAGCCGAAGTCATTTAGAAATTGGACAAGTACGTTGTTTGAGAATGAATCGTTCGGAACATGTGAACAGAAGAAGATTCCAGCTGGAGAACAAGAAGGCAGTGTTGAGTGTTCGAAAGGCTACTCTCATTTATCTGCAAGGGAGCAACGACGTCAAGTTTCTACAGCAGAAAATATTCCACGCTTCAGAAGAAGGTTTAGGAACAGGTGTCGGAGGTTCTTCCGCCGATGTTTCAAATGTTGCTAAATCATCAGAATCAGGACCCAAAGAAGATCATCTTTGTGTATCTGGAAGAATTTTGAACTGATACCAAAATAGAGAAGAACAAATACTGCTAATGCATATTAATATTGCAATACATCCAAACTTCATGGAGTACGGAAGGATAGTCAGTGTTATACAAGCAAACATTCTGAGGAGAATAAAATTAAGTTATAACTCAGTGTTCTAAATTCAAATAAACACCCTTACAAACTGACGAGCAAACACATAAGATAAGGAATTAATAAAGGCTGATGTTGTTAGCCTCACCGCAAAACTTTGCTGCAAAGAAACATCGTAGGCGCTGAAGCTGTGGTGGGAGTATTATACATAAGTTTTCCAGTGCCACTCTATATCCCAATTTATTAGCAGCACCATTAGTTTCCATCTTCTGATATTAAGGGATATGCTTTTCCGTATTTTTCTTACTTTCATAATTTGGTAAACTGGCTTGAATTTCGGTCTATTCTTTGAATAATGGTTCTGCATTGTGGAGCTTTATTTTGCCAATTGAAAATTGGACAGAGAGCTTTCATCATTTCTCAACGTTAAATTTTTACGATGTTTGATTGCTAATAAGTAGAAGAAAAGTAGTAGTAGTGGTAGTAATATTAGACAGACAAAAAATAAGCACTATATAGACTGGATGGCCCAATCCTAAATTCACTTACAAATGAAGGGCGTTACCTATTAATTGCTTTTTATACTAATTATATTTTACTTTGTAGTTGGATGTTACTGCATATCAATAAATTAAAAAGTACTTAAACTTGATTGTTTTAATTATAATTAATAGTAATAATAATAAAGTCAGTAACGAAAATAAAATAATGAATTAAGTATATCTATATTGCACTATTTTTATCCTCATAAATGTTCTGTTAAAAAACCAAGTGATTTCCGTTTTACAGCTAAAACTACGGTAGACTTCGAAATTTTGCGAATTCGATACTTTCGAAGAGGGATAACTTGAGACTATATGGTTAGTGTACGCATCTTCGGCGTGGGAGCCCAGGGTTCGATTCCTGGCGGAAACTTGCATGTGGTTCGGATACCACGTTAAGCTAAAAATTCACGTCTCATTGGTGCCGAAAGGAACGCAAAACTCCAATCAAACGTAAATCATCTGTTTACGTTTGCTTAACTGGGGAGAAGAAGGTCTACTAAAATGATTAAAAATGAGTTAAAGAATTCTATCTAATGGACGAAAGTAAATTATTAGGGTCTATATAACACTTCTTTTTATTTTAAGCATTTCAAAGATTCTTGTAATTTAGTAGCGTCCCGGATTTTCATTTTTGAAATATGGCAACCTCAAGTATACCAAGAAACCCCACGAATAGAATGTTGTCCACCATAAACTTACTTATTCGGGGATCGAAACAGCAACCCTATGCACCAAAAATAAGCATTCCACCACAGATCCACAATCCCCCCCCCAAATTGAATTCAAGGATGAAAAAACGAAGTTCTGACAAGTAAGGAGAAAATAAAGAAAAGGTGGAAGGAATATTTCCAGAAATTTCTCAATGAAGAAAACTCGAGGGAAACTTGCGAAAATCTATCCACGAATCAGAGACTGGTTCGGCCTGTGACCATGGTAGTGGTATAAAATGCCATGAAAAAGATGAAAAGTGGCAAAGCCCAAGGATCGAATAAGATCCTTATCGAAGCATGGTAAAAAAATTAGGTAAAGAGAAAGTGCAGTGGTTTACTTGATGTTTTAATAGGATATTGGAAACAGTAAATATGCCCGTAAAAGGAGGAGCTACGTTGTACCGGTTACGTGCAAGAATGTGGCAGCTACAAAGGAATACAATTTATGAGCCATGCAATGAAGCTCTGGGAGAGAGTGATAAACATAAGATTAAGGAAAGAGATTGAAATAACATAGAATCAATTTGGTTTCATGCCAGAACGATCGATAACGGATGCAATATTTGTACTTAGGATGCTAATGGAAAAGTACCTAGACCCGTTCGGAACACACTTCTTCTTCAGTGCCACCCAAATAAGACCGCTTCTTCACTTTCCCTAAATTGATGGAAACCATAGTCATTCTAGTATTCAATGTATAATACTTTTCCATTAGCATCCTAAGTGCAAATATTGCATCCTTTATCGATCGTTCTGGAATGACATCAAATTGGTTCTTTGTTATTTCAATCTCTTTCCTTAGGGTCTAGGTCAAAACCCCCACAGCCAAAACCCCCACACTCAAGAAATGTCGAAACGCCCACACGATCGGTCATAACTCCCACACAAATGGACAAATCTCCCAAACGCATGAACGGTCAAAACCCCCACAGCCAAAACTCCCACACTCAAGAAATGTCAAAACGCCCACACGATCGGTCATAACTGCCACACAAATGGACAAAACAGTCACACATAGCAACGGTCATAATCCCCACATAAATGGACAAAACTCCCACAGAAATGGTCAAAACTCCCACATGCAGAAATTGTCATAACTGCCACACAAATGGACGAAACCCCCACACAATCGGACAAATCCCCCACACTCTGAAATGATCGTGATTGCACGTCTTTGTTGCGGCTCTTTATGACGCCCACTTTAGTGATTCTGCCATTAGAAAACAGTGCAAGAAGAATAGTTGCAACACCAGTTTAAGTGGAATAAAAAATGTTAGTAAAAAGTACAAGGATAAGACATGCAACCAGGATCATTTCAAAGTGTGGGAGATTTGTCCGATTGTGTGGGGGTTTTGTCCATTTGTGTGGCAGTTGTGACAATTTCTGCATGTGGGAGTTTTGTCCATTTGTGTGGGGTTTTTGTCCATTTATGGGGGGATTGTGACCGTTGCTATGTGTGGGAGTTTTGTCTATTTGTGTGGGAGTTATAACCGTTGGAGGTTATGACCGATTACCAGTGTGGGGGTTTTGGCTGTGGGAGTTATGACCGTTCGTGCATTTGGGAGATTTGTCCGTTTGGGTGGGAGTTATGACCGATTGTGTGGGCGTTTTGACATTTCTTGAATGTGGGCGTTTTGGCTGTGGGGGTTATGGCCCTTCGTGTATTTGGGAGATTTGTCCATTTGTGTGGGGGTTATGACCGTTTGTGTGGGCGTTTTGACATTTCTTGAGTGTGGGGGTTTTGGCTGTGGGAGTTTTCACCTGTTCCCTTCCGCGAACGCAGACGTCAGTATAATTAATATGTGGGACAGGAGTGAAGAGCGCGTGCGGAATAACATAAAAGTTCACAGTTAAAGTGGGACTTTATCAATAATCTAGTCTTAGTACATACCTTATTGGAATTGTGATGGACGAAAGGATATCCAAGAGTTAGCACCTTGGAATATGCTATTGGCGGACGACATCATGCTGGTATGTGAGACTAAAGCAGCACTGCAAGAGAAATTGCATACCTGGAGAGGAATATAGGAGAGGAAAGGACATAGAATTCGTAAAGTCAAGACAGAATCTTTTCGCTGATCTTTTAGGAAAAATTTAACCGAGAATACGAAAATGGGAATGGACGAAGAATAGGTATTAATGACGAGGAAAGTCAGGTCCTTGAGATCAATATCGCGAGAACAGAATAAGATGTAAACGGCAGGAATAACAGCAGTTGGACAAAATGGAGAGGAGCGACAGGCGTATTATATGGCCATGGGGTACCAATACGTCTTAAAGGAAAAGTTTAAAAACAGTAGTAAGACCTCCCATACTATACGGAGGGAATGTTGGACGAGGAAGAAGAGAGAGGAACAGAAGTTGCATGTTACGGAGATGAAGATATTGCGATGGATGTGTGGAGTGACGCGGAAGGACAATATTAAGAATGAAATGATCCTGGAACAGTAAAAGTGAGACCAGTAGTAGAAAAACTGCAAGAAAGTAGACTGAGATGATTTGGGTATATAAAAAGATCTTTGAAATATGTAGCTCATCGAGTAGATGCTATAAAATTGAGTGGGAAACGAGCCCGAGGTTGGCCAAAGAAGAAGTGGAGAGATTGTGTAAAGAATGATATGGTGCTGTGTGGTGTCACAGTGGATATGGCATAAGGTTAAAACAGATGAAAGAGAGCGTTCCGAAAAGCAGAGCCCAGTTAACTGAGGAAAAGGCGAGGAAGGAGAAAAATTCCAATATTGATAGTTTCTGCACACTCTCAATATGAAAGATTGGTTTCTAAAATATAAATAAGAGTTCTATTTGAGTAAATGAAATTTAGATTTTCACTTTACAGTATATTAGACTTCTTCTTGAAGAAAGCTGAAAGTCAAAAAACACTATAAAATTTCATGAATTTCTTAAAATTTCGCACCTAGGAATGTTTGCATGCAAATGGATGAACAGAAAAGTAGAGAATTGAGTAGCAAACAAACCTTTAAAATATTTTTTCAGTATGTATTGAATATGAAACAAATCAGTTAAAATATCGAATTCGGTTTTGTTCGCTATCACCTCTCCTATTCCAGTTCAGAAGAAACAAGCCAAAAATTTGGAATATCGTCGTTGAAGATGTGAACCCTCGTATGTCGAATTTTTGCGATTTCGAGATTTTAGCATAAACCTGATGAGAAAGCCATATTCTAGCAAACATAACCGATGTTCTTCAGCAATCGATTACAGAGTTTGCTTGCATGTCTATTGTTGGCAACTTCAGGTAATACCTCGTATGCCAGTGAGTTCAATGTATTATAGCTATGTGTGCTGTGATGAGAGCAGCTGTATCAGCGTGTTTTTAAAGGATAAAGCACATTCTGAAATGTTAATATTGCGAATAGATATAGTGACGTTTTTTTCGTCTCCTGAAAAACTAACAAACTGGACATACGAGGTATCAAGTCTTCAACGACAATATGCTGTCTGAAATTTGAAACGAGATATTTAACAAATCTCGCAATTTTTAACAGCGATGATGGACAAACCGATTAAGACAATATTTTCCGTCCTTTTAGAATTGGCCAATTCTGTAGTTATTCTTTGATATTTTATATGAAGTTTACAGTTTTTTGCCACTAGTGATCCGGTGCATTGTAGAACCAAGTGATAGTTATGTTGTCATTATTATTCTTGAAGATTTTCATTGTCTTGCCCGTTATCAATTTCACTGTTTCATAAATATTGGAGAATTTTTATCAAGATTTTGTGTATCATACATTTTAATATGAAGGGGGGAGTAAATTCACTCTGTTATTATTGACGGATTTTAACTCCATACAATGGTAATTGTAAGAAAGGCTCATAAACCATACACATCATATTTTATCAAAATTGAGTATTTTTTACTAAAACTATCGACAAATATATTTCCAAGATCACGGGAGAGCTCTTAATTTACTCTGTCACTGTCGATTCATTTAAAATCCAATCAATGGGCATGATTAAGAAGTCTAAAAAAAATATAACCATTGTTTTTTTTAAAAAAAAATCAAATATTTTATTTAAGAAATTTATCGTGAAATATATATTTTTTTCATTGAAGGGGTTATATCCACCCCTTTACTCATTCCACCATTTCATTCACAGTCTCGCCGTAAAACTCAAGGATTTCATTTTTTCCCTTTATTCTCCGTTGGTTTTAAGTTCATGCTGTGAGAATCATTAAGAAACCTCAAAGGAAATATACGCCATATTTCTTCCAAGTCAAATATATTATTTTAAACCAAAATTGTATTGTTGAATGGCAAAACAATGAAGCATTTCTTTCCCTCGGACTAATCAGTTGTCAGTATGTGGAGATAACCACCTAAGCAGAGTCGGCTCTACCATATATGCATTGTACGGATCGGCAAAATCTGCCATACCTATATTATTTAAAATAAATATTTATTGTTAGAAACACAGTTCATGATAATGGTAGTTAAATTTACTAAGTTGACCTTCTGTTTGAATACTACATTCATAAATCATGTTTAGGTTACATTAGTTTAAGGTCACATAGACAGTGTTAAAGCAAATGGTCAAACAAATCTCAGCATGAATTGCTTGATTATTGTCAAATACAAGAACTCAACTCTCGAACAGAACCGAGGACCTTTTCCATTTAGTTAGCTATCAAAGTTTTGATATGAAAACTATTCTTGGCTTTGTCACAAATATCATTGATGGTGGAAACAAGTTCTTTTTTCCATTTTTTTAACAGATGTAGAATGGAAATCAAGAAATAAAAATAAAAGAGTTAGGTGCATTGGAATTGCAAACTGATGTATTGAAATTGAAGCTCGATATTGAATTCTATAAAAAGAATTACCATCTTTCCTCTCTAGGAGTATTTGTTTTATCTTTCACTAACATAATAGATTATTATTTAAAGAAAATAACAGGCACAACGAGATTATAGTATTTATGCCTTTCTGAGTGCGAGTGCTCTTACCCTCCCCTTCGTTGTTCATGGTGAGCTAGCACGCTTAAAATCGTGGCTTTTAATATTTGTTCTTTCTGGAGAAAAGGGTCGGCAAATGATGCCATTGGAGAGGGTGGCAAATTGCATAGAGCCAGTCCTGCACCTAGGACCATCAAAACTCGAGCTTCAGAAAACTATGTTGATTGCAAGACCGTTGGAAGTCGTTGTATTATGAAAAAGTTGAAGAAAATTTGAAAATATTTAGTAAATTTACCCTATTTTCTTGAGTTGAGGTATGAGTCTGAATATTTTGGTCTGGCCAGTGTAAAATGTTAGAAGCGAGAATTTTAAAAAATCAGAAATAAAAAAGTCAGAACTGAAATACTGTCTATATGATGAGTTACTGGTTTCGGTTCATTCTACTTTTTTTCCCTCCTTGGTTCATTGCATTGATTTGCCTCGTGTTGCACTATGTAGCCTTTTGATGATACATTTACTTGTTTTTAATTAATGCTAGCTTCCCAATAGGTACCCTTTACTTAGAATATTTACTTATAGTCTATATGTAATATTTCAATACCGACAACGAAAGGACAGCAGTTATTATGATGATTGCGCTTTATAATTTAACAATATTATAATGCTAATGGCTAATAGTGCAAAACTTCTCTAATGACCACTTTAAACAAGATGGGGTTAGGCAAGAAGGAAATTCTCATCTAGCTAAAATGACAGAAATAAAAAATGATCAGTGGCAGATAAACCATTAGCATGGTGAGAGGATTCCTCACTAACAGGACCTTGGAAAGAAAGTGTTATTAAATTTTAAAATATCTGTGCAAGTAAATATAGGCGCGAAACAAGAAATATTAAAACGATAATAATTTCTTATCATATAAATACTCGAGACAACATGGGGGGTGGAACATGGCGGACAGTGTGTTGGACAGTATAAATGGGTCCCATATGTCAGGTAATTTTACAGTTAATACTAAATGTGGTAAATGTAAAAGAGTATTGAAAAACGGCATAAAGTGTGAAAGATGCAAGGAGTTCTTTCATTTTGGCAAGTGCAGTGCAGTTGACAAAAATTCCAATATTTTAAGCTGGTCTTGCATGTCGTGTAGCAGCTGTGAAAAAACAAATGACAATCAACTTAGTGAGATATCAATTTCAGCTGAGTTTGTTTCAAATCTTCTTGAGGAACTACATTCATTACGTAAAGTTGTCGAACTCTTAGCGCAAGATATCCAGCAACTACAACGCCAAGATAAAATTCAACAATTGGGTCAAGAATCGTTAAGTACAAGGCAAAATAGAAAGACCTGGAGCGACATCGTAAGAATTACGGCCGAAGTCCCAAATGCTACTAGTGAACCTAATAACAGCGCGAAGATACCATCTTTTTCCAGTTGGAAATCACAATATAGTGGAAATTCTAGCCCTCCGAAAATCATTTGTAGCCCTATCCACAACGCAAGTGCAAGAGCAAATTGCCAATGGAGTGTCAAAGCTGCAGAGAGACACGACACTGTGTGCAACTCAAATACTAAGGGTAAACTACTGGGTAATAAAGTATCAGGTCTACAATACGATTATAATATTGAAACAAAAAACAGATTCAGTGAGTTAAGTGGCCAGTGTGATAGTGTAAAGCAAGTTAGCCTAGGAAATAGGCCTATTCAAGTGCGACGTGTAGATCGTTTAAACCAGCAGGATCGCCCAAGATTTCCGTCACAGGATTCAAGCAGTAAGTCATGTTTTGGTGTTGAAAATGGAAACTCAATTTCAGTAAATCGGGTAAAAAAAGTGCAAGGGAAGGTGTTCATTGTAGGAGATAGTCACGGTCGTGGTCTTGCTTCCAGATTAATGCAGGAGTGTGATGATATGAACGTAGTAGGTATTGTTAAGCCTGGTGCAAAACTAAATAACGTTGTAAATTCATGTGTGGACCAGAAATCATTCTCAGATACTGATACTGTTGTACTTATAGGAGGCACTAATGATGTGTCAAAAAATGAGTCTGAAGATGCTGTCCGTGTTTTGAAGACTACACTCAGCACTCTTACTCATACAAATGTAATAGTAGTTAATCTGCCACACCGGCATGATCTATTGAAGAGTTCTTGTGTTAACTCAGAAGTACATAAAACAAATAGCATCATTAGTAAAGTTTGTAGTCGATTTAAAAATGTACAGTTATTAGATGTAAGTAGTCTTCCACGAGAATTTCACACCCATCATGGTTTACATTTGAATAATCTAGGAAAGCGTCATGTATGTGAAAATTTAAGTAATATGATTAAGGCTCAGAACAGGAACAGGGATCCCATTCCTCTTACTTTCCCCCGTACAGGTCTTAGCAATGATAATACAGTATCGTTTGCAGCCGGACAAAATAACGTAAGAAATGTAACTTTTTTAGCACACCAGATGGAAAATCCGAATCCAAGATAGCTAATACAATAAGTATTTTTCATCAGAATGTACAAGGGATCCAGAATAAACTCGAATACTTTGATGTACTTTTAGCTGATGATTTGAAAGAATGTAAGGTTATTTGTCTTGGTGAACACTGGCTAAATGATACACTTATTAAGGAGGTCAATTTTGAAAACTTTAATCTTATCACTAAATTCTCTCGTGTTTCACACGAACGTGGAGGTGTATGCATATTTGTTCACAACAGTTTAAAAGCTTCTGAAATAGATATTACAAAATTTACCTGTGAATTTGACTTTGAAGCTGTAGCCATTAAATTACCAAGTGTTAACATTTGTATTATATGCATTTATAGGTCGCCATCCGGCATATTTACTGTTTTCTTAAAGAAACTCGAAAGTCTTTTGGACTTCATACGAAAAGACTTTGAAAAAATGATCATCTGTGGTGATATTAATGTAAATTGGATAGTGGAAGCAAAAAAGAAATCCGATCTACGAGATCTGCTGAATGTGTACAATCTCCAAGCGCTAGTGGATGTACCGACACGTCATAATAAAAGTGCGCTAGATCAGTTCATCATTAGTAAAAATCAATTTGCCTATAATCTTGAAGTATTTGATCCCGGTTTCTCTGATCATGATGCGATTATTTTAAAAATCACTTTAAACAATACCACTGTTCTTAAGTCTAAAGTATACACAGTTACAAAGAGAATTTTCTCCAGTCATAATATGGAATATCTAAATTTCTTGCTTTCTCACGAGTCTTGGAATGGCATATACAATATGTCTAACACTGAATATAAGTTTAAATACTTCTTTGAAACTTTCTTACATTACTTCAATATGGCGTTTCCAAAAGTTACTCGTAAAATCCGGACGTCGTCCACTAAATCGTGGTTAACTAAAGGCATTAAAATTTCTAAAAGTAACCTATTTAGATATAATAGATTACTCAAAATAAATACATCAATTCCTCACAGCTTTCGAAATTATATTTGTAAGTACAGGAAAATATACAGAAGAGTAATTAAAACAGCTAAATTACTATCAAATAGCTCCACAATACTTAATTCTACTAATAAAGCTAAAACTATGTGGAAAATTCTAAATGGTAGAACAAACAACAAAAAGAGCGACTTTGAGTATGTTAAAGTTGGGGATGAAATTATTAAAGAACCTAAGCGGATTGCAGATGTCTTCAATGATTATTTTCTAGATAGTGTACCATTACCTGACCCCATACAAGCGAGTTATGACGACTCGATGAAATTGCAAATGCATTCACATACCATCTTTTTAATTCCAGCAACAGTAGAGGAGTTACGGAAAATATTGAGTAAGATGTCTAATTCGGGATCTTCAGGTTTTGATGAAGTTCCAGTGACTGTTATTAAATTTTGTTTTCCTTTCATTGTAAATCATCTCTGTTATTTAGTTAACCTATCTCTTGAGAAAGGATGTTTTCCATCAGTGTTAAAAGTGGCAAAAGTAATTCCTCTCCATAAAAAGGGGAGTATGCATGATGTAAGAAATTATCGCCCAGTCTCCATTCTTTCCACGTTTTCAAAAATTTTTGAATATGTGATGAAGTCACGACTCTGCAATTTTTTGAAGTCATGTAACTTACTATCACCATCACAACATGGCTTCCAAAATAAGAAAAGTATTGAAACAGCCTTGTTTGATTACATGTCCAATATAGCTCTTGAATTAAAAAACAGTAAATATGTTGTTGGCCTATTCATCGACTTATCCAAAGCTTTTGATACAATTGATCATGCTATTCTTTTAAGCAAGTTGTATGCTTATGGTATTAGAGGAGTAGCTCACAACTGGTTTCTCTCTTATTTATCCAGTAGGCAACAAGCGGTACAAATATCAAAATTAACTGCAGATGGGTTTCAAACAACTTGTTCGTCTTTATCAACTGTAGTCAGAGGTGTTCCTCAAGGTTCCATTTTGGGTCCTATTCTCTTCTTGATATATATAAATGACTTGTTAGAATTTATGCATCCAGCGAAATGTATTCTATATGCTGATGACATCAGTATGATAATATCAGGAAAATCAATAGAAGAAGTTGAGAGGAAATCTGACATTTTTACGGACAAATTAGTAAAATGGATAACAGCGAATAGGTTAATTATAAATCATGATAAATCGATCCTCTTACATTTTCATTTTCCAGGAAAACCGCGTATATCACCTAGAATAAAAATATCTTCTAACTTACTCCAATATTCTTGCATAACAAAGCTTTTAGGTGTAATCATAAGTGATGATCTTTCATGGTCTGCTCATATCTCCACTTTAAACAAGAAACTAAGTAGAGTGTGTTTTGCCTTATACAAACTTCAAGGTACTCTATCGAGAGAAGCACTTCTTAGCTTTTACTACGCCAAGTTTAATTCATTAATTAACTTCGGCATAATACACTGGGGATCTGCTGAAAATAGTTTAAGCACTTTCCGATTGCAAAAGAAAGCGATTAGAATAATTTTTGGGTTACCCACAAAATCGTCATGTAAAAAGGTTTTCATAGAAGCAAAAATTTTAACACTCCCCAGCTTATACATCTATAAATCTATTCCTTTTACTGTGAAAAACAAGCATCTTTTTATCTTTAATAAAAATGTTCATAGCCATAATACAAGACAAGGTAGTGACATATTTGTGATGCATCAAAAATATGCTAATATAAGCAAAACCGTGTACATGAATTGTGTCAGATTGTATAATAAACTTCCTCTGTACTTGAAAAATATGACCAATGTTTCCATTCTTGGTAAGACTTTATATAATCTACTCACTGAGAAGTGCTATTATACAATTAAAGAATATTTAAATGACTCATTAACCGAAGAGTTGGAAACAGATACTTACCCGTGAGTACATGCCTGGTGTGGTAGAAACAGTTACCTAATTATGTGCTTTTGTATTTTTAGAAAGATTGCATGATGTATACTTCTGGTACTTGATAATATTGTATGTTTTTTTTCTTTCTTTCTGACAACTGTAATGCTTACATGAGAATTTCTCATGCTTTGTAAGCTAATGAAACAGGCAAATAAATGAAATGAAATGAAATGAAATGTGAATAGGATAAAGTCAGAATCAATTTTGCAGTAGGAAGAATCGCGTGGGATCCAGATCGGATAGAAGGAAAGGGGGTAGCAAGCAGAGATGAAGTTGATCAGTGGGTGTGGGTCAAGAGGACGTGACCTACTGCGAACCACCATCCACCGTGTCCCACTTTGACCCACCGACCAAACATGACCCACACTGACCTACTCTGCTCAGTGAATTGTAGTCAGCATCCTCTGAACAATGGTGAATTTGCCTACGATTTACTTTCAAGGCCTCAATTTTCCTTCCTTGTTCACTTGTTTCTATTTCTTACCTGTGATAAGTAAGTGAAAAAAGAACTTCAGACACTTTTGGATATTGATATTCGAAATTGTAATACGTAGTAGCAATAGGACTTACTATTTGCCCTGCGAGACACAGTCTAATATTACATTTTCCCCCTTTACTTAGCCTACATTACCTTGGTAATGAGACTTCCAAATTTCATCCTATTTTCCACTGAAAAGTATCTGTAATTCAACAAGAAAATAATTATATATACGATAATTAAATTGAAATTCATCGTAATATCGCCCAAAACAAACACTTAACCAATTTAAATCGTAAAGATCAGATCCACAGGTATTGTAACAGAGCGATTCTTGAAAAATTAACCATAGAAATTCCAACTTCGATTAGTGATAATTTCACCAGCTTTGTTTTATTACAAGTGTAAACTCTTTATTCAGTTAAGACGAGGGCGTGGATCATGGGTCAGAGTTGATGACGACGGATTTTGGTGGGTCAGAGTGGGTCATAGCGAGTGGTAGATCGGAGTGGGTCACACTGCGTGGTGGACCATGGGTTAGAGTGTGTCACGGTGGGTAATGGATCATTGGGTCATGGGTCAAGTTTTCATTGACCCACGTCATCTTTGGTGATCGAAGAATAGGCAACTTTGCCCACAGAAACTTCAGCTAAGTGCACACATGAGCTTTAACACTCACCGATATCATTTTGTTCAGCTTAATTTGACCTGTCGATTGGTTATATCGGCGGTAAAGGCACGTACAGGCGTATCTGAATATTTTTAATTTTACAGGAAAGCGATTTTAAATTTTTCGTATAACCTTATACGTTACTACTCATTTAATTTTCAACACAGTGTTAGGAAAGTTTGTACCAAGAAAGCTTTGACCCTAGTGTTTCTGAAGATAGTATTAAAGGTTGATCATGTACTTTTGGCGGGAAAAAATGTGCCTCAATTACTTACGCCCTTCTGCCGATTTTTTTCCTAAACAAAGCCCTTGAGAAATAAGGAATAAGATGCAGCAATAGTGTTTAGCATTCAAGAATACGCTGATGACCAGGAATGACATCGAGCCGGGATGCACCTAGATGATGTCCTAGTACTTTTCTTACTGTGAGAACAACGTCCCGGTACGGTTTCAAATACTGATGTACCGTTCTGAACATTTCTTTGCGAGACAATTTGTTTTCATGTTCCGCGGTTTGAACTCAGGAAGTATGTAAGTGCTACAGTGTGTGTGGTCATTAATAATAATAATAATAATAATAATAATAATCATAATAATAATAATAATAATAATAATAATAATAATAATAATAATAATAATAATAATAATAGTAATAATAATAATAATATGCGCAGTTGGGTGCCCCGGTACTTTCCAATCAATATTGCCGTACATCACCGCTGATGACACTCTAATGCGTTTGTAAATGTGGCCAGGAAGTAGTAATGTCCCTGATATACATAAATGTGCTGTTTTTTGAAAGGAACAAATTAAATTATCAGTAAGAATGTTTTCTTCTCGCGCGTTATATTTTAAATAAAGAATTTTGTAGAATTATACTCTTATCTTGAACTCAGTGACAATATATAGATTAGTTAGCAATTGGTGTTACAAAATAAGAATGCTGTATAACAAAATCAGAATTCTACAGAAAAATATTGTTTTTGATGGAACTTATAAAATTAATCCTCCAAGTGTAATACAGTGTCCATTATTTTTTGGAACATTTTAAATCATATTTTTATTATGTACCTAACAAAACAAGGAACTGTTTTATATTCAGCATACTATTATTTACCAAACTAAATGTTATAGAAAATAATGATCATAACGTAAACTAACTTCACGTTAGAGCATGTCATAGATTGTTAAGAATAGAAAAGTAGAATCCCTAACACTCTCATATCCCACTTTTAAAATTCGCACGTACTGCAAATGAGCATTTTAATATGAGATAATGCCTCTTCTCAAAATGAACTTTAGTTATGATCTGCCGTTATTATTCTCAGCATCTCGCTTAATTCTTGGACTTGAGCAACACATTGCGAAGCACGGCTGAAGAAAGGTTCAAATTCTCTTATCGCTTTAATAATATACATAATATGTGACGTTTTCGGCTTTCTTTTCTTTTTGTTTTGTTTTTCTTTTCTTTCTAGAGAGAAGTTGTACCAGTTTACTCATTCACAAATAGATATCACAAACGAACTAATCAACGGGCGAATAACTACAGGGTTGGACAAAAAAATCTAAAACGTTTGCAAAAGTGTGAAAATCAAAACCTAGTACGGTGTGGGGCCTCCTTTTGCGTCCAAAACAGCTTGGATCCGACGTAGAATGGACGTATACAGCTCCTGAATCGTGGTGTGTGGAAGTTTGTACCAATGTTCCTCCAAAACATGTTCCAGTTCCTTAAGGGATGCTGGTGGAGGGTAGTGAGACCGAACACGCCTTTCTAACTCAGACTACAATGGCTCAATGATGTTCAGATCTGGTGATTGTGGGACCCAGAGACGTGTGATAGCTCCTGGTCATGCTTCTCAAACCATGATTTCACAGTTTTTAAACCGTGACAGGGTACCAAATCATCTTGGTAGATGCCATCACCATCAGGGAACAATATTTGGGCCATGGGTAGAACCTGGTCCTCCAAAATTTCTGGAATTGAGTTTTTGATGAAACCGGGTTCTGTAGGCCGGAATTGAGTTCAGGCGTAATTTTCATTGCAGTGGTCTTTTCAGCTGCTACAATCCGTTTTAATGCCCTCCGGTCCCTATTTGACAAGATTGTCTTTCGACCACTATTGTGCTTTGCAGACGTCGTTTGCCCATGAATTGTGTATGCCCTCGTGACATTGGACACAGTGCCTTTTGATATCCGCACAATTTTCGCCACTGTTGCCACTGAAGCTCCAACCAGACGGGCACCAACCATCATGCCTCTGGAAGTCTGTCAGATCGCCCATTTTACCGCACCACTTTCACACCTCTACACTCACAGGTGAACTGGCTACTGATGACGGAAGAGGAAGGTCCACATCACACATTGAAAACAAAAAACGATCGGCAACCGCAACACGTGTTGTACAGTGGAGGGCCAAGCTTACGTGTCCTGTATGAAGTGTTTTTTAGATTTTTTTGTCCTGCCTCTGTATATGTTATTTTTTACGCCTCTTCATAGATGTTTTAAATGCTTAATTTCAAGATACGCCATTTGCAGATAGCTCATATCTTGATTCATATAAGGAATGCAGCTCTGAAAGTTTTATGGTTGATAGATCAGGTTAAATAAGCATGTATGGTACTCATAACTCAAAATCATAATTTTGCGAGCTACGTCCCTACGTACCTTTACCGATGACATCTCATATTTGACAATATTTTTCTGCTAAACGCTAATAATATTGTAGATTTTTTGTTTCGAGATAAAGTAATTTCACCCCTTTGGCTCTGCTTAATTTTAATCCGAAACAATAGAGCTAGGTTAAGTTTCAAATAAGACACCCTATGTTTCATTAAAACCGGAGACCTTATGCGCAAGTTGTCGTCATATTTCCCTAAAACTGGTTGCAAATTCATCTCATCGTTTTTGGCAAATTTTAACCCAAAATATTATAGATAAGAGCGAAACCTGAAATAAAATATGTCATTAAAATCAGATTATGTTACGAAAGTTTCATGGAAATCTGATGACTTCTCGGAAAGATACGAATATACTTAAAACATATTACTTTTTTTCAAAAGGAATAAGTTTACTCTTCTAACTAATATCAACTCTAAAAAAGTAAAGGTGATCTAAAATATAAACAAACAACACGCTTTATTTATTTCATGAACGTGAAAGAAATAATACGAAATTATCATGGAAGATATAAACAGCATATTCAGAATTGAAAAGGCTTATGCAAAATATTCACTATTTTGCATCAAAACTGAACATCTTACGTAGTATATTATGGAAAATTATTTTCTAATTATATTATTGATAAGAGGAAACGTCCAAGTTGCTTTATCTTTGGCTGATTTCTATTCCAAGCAACGAAGATAATCGGGAAATAACACTGAAAATGTACATCGTATTTCTTCAAAATTTTATAATTTTTATCAAAATTATACCAGACTGTTTCGTTATAACATTATGTATGTGTGGAAGCTTGTAACATGAGAAACTTTGCTTCCTCTTCTTCATAAACTTCAATCAATCAAGGTCTCATTTTCTAAGGTTGGAGGAAGTCACATGTCGTGTTTCATTAAAATTGGATAGACTTTACGAAAACTACCGTGGAAGAGAAAGAAATAATTTCTTAAGTTGAATAGTAAAGTCTTGCCATATTTGCTTCAAAAATTGTGAATATTTTAATATTAAAACTATTCTCAATAATACTCTTATTATTGCATATGCACGAGGGGGTGATAAGTTTTTGGCCTGGGCTTCTTCTGCGCATGTCATCCTGATGTTATTTATTGCATTTGAAACATTGATCTTTTGTAAGTTTAAATGTCAGCTGAGATGATCGTAGCACTAATGTTTCTTTCTTTACTGGTCATTGATTGAACCACGGCGCAGCCAAAAGTGAAATTAACCAGGAAAAGGTCGCGAGACATCATGGAAGATCTTCCTGCAA
Source organism: Thermobia domestica (assembly GCF_964235325.1). NCBI lineage: Eukaryota > Metazoa > Arthropoda > Insecta > Zygentoma > Lepismatidae > Thermobia > Thermobia domestica. Next base: position 211,232,476 of record NC_137458.1, read on the forward strand.
CAGAAGTCTCCAAGGAAAATTCATGCTTACATGCTAGAAACAGGAGGATCTAAGAAATATTGCGTCCAGGGCAAAGACGTACATCTGCCCTAATTTATCCCAATTTTGCATCGAAATGGCGCCCCCTACATACTCTCAAGCAGCTGCGCCCGGCGCAAATGCCCCGAATTGACCTCCCCTAGATCCGGCCCTGGCTAGAAACATTGAGTATATATTGTCCTTCATACTCCACTGTGAACAAATGGTGCTCAAACTTTATACGGGGTAATTTTTCAACAAAAGGTGCTAAAAATTTGAGATGCCAGTGTCAGTGTTAACTCTGGATGAAGCGAATCAGGTTCATGACCGATTTTTAGTAACAGACGCATTTCACCTCAAGTGATAACTCAGACCTTGTCCATATCCAAAGAACGTGTCTGGTTAATAATTCATGTTCACTTGAACATGCACAAGCTTTCCATGAAATAGGTGTCCAAACTTTAAATGCCGATGAAAAACGCAAACGTGTGACATCTTTTTAGTTAATTTTGCTGTATTTTGCGAACTCTAAGGACAATTTTTTGAGTCGTCTTGTATTCCAAGATGAAAGTTCGTTCCGGTCCTTATATCCTGATACCAGACAGCAGTCATGCGAGTGGCGCCATTCAGGATATCCGAGGCCAAAGAAATTCTAAGCACAGATATCCCAGGCAAGGTGCCTTAATGTCCTGGTATAAGGATGGTGTTTTGTTATCTAATTACCTTCCAAAGGGAGAAATCATAACATTAGAACACTATTGCTGTCTTCTGGCTAAGTTTAAGGACGGTATTAAAGAAAAACATTGTGGAAAGTTGAGAAGAAGTGTGTTGTTTCTGTAAGACAATGCTCCTATTCCCAAGTCTGGAAGAACAATGGATTTTTTGAAGGACTTATGGTTCCAGCACATTTACCACCACCTTATTCACCAGACTTTGAGCACTCTGTTTATTATCTATTTCCTAGACTAAAAAAAGTTCAGAAAGGATAGAAATTTAGATGTAATAACAAGATTATGATAGCTGGAAAACAGTGTTTTGTAGACCAGGAGAATCATGTTTTCGAAAAGTTAGAGAAGTTAGAGCAACGTTGTGCCCAGTATCTTGAACTTCGTGGAGAATATATTGAATAGCCTGAAACTTTTCTGTGTGTAGTTAAAGTTTTTCGGGGTCACGCCGAGAACTTATCAACGTCATATATCACACCATTTGAGAAAAATTGAAGTATCTAAAAAGATGAAGAAAAAAATATTTTTTACCTTGTAGTATCATTCTTGAAATACGCTGTGGTAGGTAGCGATACCATATCAACCAGTTCATCCAAAATATATTTGGGATACTTTCGTAGGTTTCCTGGCGGGTAACAGCAGAGAAGACACGAGAAGATTTATAAGCGATCTAAGCGACGAACAAAGCACAGATCCTCCTCATTGAACTCTTTTTTTTTTTTCTTTTTTCATCATGTTCAAATAGCTACAGATCGCAGCAAGAAGAAGAGGGCTGGCGGAGAACTGCAATTCAGTAACGGGAATGCAACTCGAAGAGCCATCCACTGTAACGGATGGTTTCTAAAAATAATATTGGACTTCGGCATGTTAATCAGTGTAGTTGAAACACTGACAGATGTTAACAAGTAAATCTTTTCACTATATTTTATTTTTTACTTGCATACACACATCAATACAGTGTTATCTACTGTAAGTGATGTCAATACATTTCATATATTTCATATATATATATATATATATATATATATATATATATATATATATATATATATATATATATATATATATATATATATATATATATATATATATATATACATATATATATATATACAGGGTGCGGAAAAAGTCCCGGAACGGTCCAATATCTCGCGAAGTATAAATATCAGCAAAACAAAAATAACACTTGTTAAACAGTTCTGAAATAGCTATCCAATGATACCAAACGCACCCGTTACTCCACCCCTTTTGGGGGTACGGGAGACAACTTTAAAATTTTAAACGGGAACCCCTATTTCTTATTGCACATTTGGATTCTCCAGAAAAAGTGACAATGATTTGACCCAAAATTGAAAACAATGCCTTCACAGATGGCGCTTGAAACGACACACAAAAAATACGGTGCATCAAAACGTTGCGAAAATTGGGATTTCCAGTCCCGTGCTCTGTAGCCATACGGTTAGCGTATTGGATTGCGGAGTCAGAGGTTCTGAGTTAGATCACCGTTCAAAGCAATCTTTTTCCTTTTATTTCCCCAAATAAATTCCATACATTTTAACTTCAATTAGTACTTCAATTTAACTTCAATTACATAGAATACTAATTTCGATAAATGTTTTGCAAACGAGCTTTCTGAAGTAGTTCGTAGTAATAGGATTATTAGGGTTAGAGTTCATAGGGTTATTTACAACAAAAATAAACTATTTTTGTTGCCATTTGTATTTTCTTGCAAATTAAAAATATGGACAAATACATTATTTTTATGGAAGTTAAAATGTTTGAATTCATTATTTGGGTATAAAAAATCCATATAAAGATGTTGCCCTGAGCGGGAATCGAATTCACGTCCTCGGAGTCCGCAGCCCAGTACGCTAACAGTATGGCCACAGGGGTCACATTTTCATAATGTTTTGCCGTCCTTTTTTGTATGCCGATTCAAGTGCCATCCGTGAAGGACCTGTTTTTAATTTTGGGTCAAATCACTGTCACTTTTTCTGGAGAACCAAAATGTGCAATAAAAAAGTGGGGGTTTCCATTTAAAGTTACCCCCTGTACCCCGAAGAGATGAGGATAAGGGGTTACGTTTTTTATCATTGGATACCTTTTTTAAAAATATTTAACACATGTTATTTTTGTTTTGCTGATCTGTATATTTCGCGAGATATTGAACCGTTCCGGGACTTTTTCCGCACCCTATATATATATATATTTATATATATATATATATATATATATATATAAATATAGATAGATAGATAGATAGATAGATAGATATGCCGAAAACATGAAAAAAATGAACTATAATGGTTCATAGGTTCAACACTATGGGACCTACCGTAGTCGGGTCAAGGCTTCACTTAGGAACTAGTATATGCTCTATCTAAATATTCAAGTTTCACAATCCTGCGATACTTCCGCAACAATTTATAGATGTAATTCTGAGTACTTCAAATTACAGTACCATTTCTTGAGAAGTGGTGAGTCTATTACAGCTACGCAGCGATTGTTTCGTGCGCGGTTTAATGTCGGTTAACATGGAGTTGTTCCGAGCCGTAACACAATCCTCAGATGGGTGAAAAACTTCAAATCGACTTGAAACACACTGGATAAGAAGAATCCTGGCCCGAGACGCAGTATAACGACACCAGAAAATGTTAAAAGGGTAAGGGAAGCGGTACTCAGAAGCCCAGGGCTGTCAGCTAGACGTCATGCTAGTGAGCTACGAATCAATCGTGAATCGGTTAGACAATTCTTAACAATTTTTATAGAGGTAGTTGGTGAGTACTTCAAATTATATGCCCATAGCCAAACTCCCTCTATAAAAATAGTTACGTGAGAACCTTAAGATTCTAAAACATGTATTTTTGGATAGCGCACATATTAGTTCGTAAGTGAAGTCTTGATCCGACTACGGTAGGTCCCATAGTTTTGGAGTTATGGACCTTTAAATTTCATTTTTTTAATGTTTTCGGCAGCCTATAACTCCGAAAAGAAGCATTTGTGCACCCAGATTGGCCTATACTTTTTGTCTTATCTTGGTATCAGGAATCACCTCCGAAATATTGTCGGTGTTGTTTTGAAACACCCTGTGTGTATATATAGGGAAGAGTCTGCTAAAACGGAATAGTACGGTAAAACGGGATACCGGGCCTCATTCGTAAACGAGTGCTTCTATCTGGAGTCTAACCTCAGAAGTAACATTGCAACGTAAAGCCGCCATTCTGCAGCGAGTCTTGTTGCAGAAAAGAAGTATTGGTGGCATTGAAACCTGAACATTAAAAAAATAGATGTATTACTAAATTGTTTTGAGTTGGAACAAGTAAAGAAGTTGTGGCTAGCATTTCGATTCTTTGAAGGTGAGTACTTATAGTAAATAAATCTTTAGATATAATTTCACTTAAAATACTTTCTGTCAGCTTGCTTATTTTTTGAAAGGCGCCATATTGTCTAAATCGTTACAGAGTCGGACAAAACAGGATACCATTCGGTACGGCAAAACGAGATAGTACCTCGTTTTACCCGACCACTTCTAGATAAAAATTGATTTGCTTTATTTACTTAAAATGGCAATAAGAAAACAAGTTACAGGTATTACAGTGTTAATAACTGTATAAAGTGTTAATATAAAGCATGACCAGTTAATAATTACCATTCGTAATGCTCTATAACCAACGGATAAACAACACTAACCAAACAAAGCAGGTAGGGAGTCTAATATAATTGAAGTAGTTCTGTGTGCGTGAGTACTATAAATCTATTTTCGCTTTATCTTCCAGGAATAGTTTGAGATGGGAAGGTACAGACGAACAACCGATCGGCAATCCTGGAACCAAGAAAACATGAAAAATGCTGAAAAGACATCATTAAAGGAAAGACGGGCTATCTGAAAGCTTCCAAAAAGTATGAAGTTCCTCGTTCTATATTGGTGGCAAGAGTATCCAGAACCAGAGGATTGTGATGTTTTCAAATAATATATTGAAGTTTTTCAAAAGAATATATAAAAAACTCACCAAGACAATAGTAATTATGTTTGGAATCGACATTTTTCATTTTATCTTGTTTCCCTGATGTCTTTGGTTTTATTTTCATGTATATATTCTTAAACGTTAAAGCTTATAATAACACATAAAACGTATACGCTTAAACGTATACTCTTATAATAATATTGTAGAAAATTAGCGATACATTATACCACTCAATATTTCACATAATCTTTTATTACTATTGGGGAGCGCGGCGGCTCAGTCGTAGAGCGTTCACCTCCGGTGCTTGGGGTCCCTGGTTCGATCCCAGCTCGCGCCGTGTGGACTTTGTGGTGGACAAACACCGTGCTCGTGGGTTTTCTCGGGGTTCTCCCGTTTCCTCCCACTTTCTTCATTCCACCATTTCATTCATCTCTCATTATCACCGTCTCCTTTAGCCTAACCGGCATAACCGTGAGACGTAAAACTTAAAGATTTCATTTCATTTCTTTTCTTTTATTACTATCCTTTTTTATCCTACTGGTACGGCAAAACTGCCTACTTTGAGCTAAATGCCAAAACTATTAGTATCATGTAGAAAGTTTTTTTTTAGCTACGCCAAATTGACAAACTGAAGTAGACATAGTTGTCGAGAATTTGGCTAGGTTTGAATGCACTGAGTTAATTTCGAAGTGAGATATCTCAGATCTTGACCAACTTTCCGCTATCTAGATAATAGCCTTGTCTGTGAACAGACTTTTTGACCATCATGAACCATCTGCGTTACCACGGGTATGTGCGCCCTCACACTTACGTTTGCATAAATGAGATGGTTCACAATGTTAATATACTTTATAGATTTATTTTACTAAACTAAATTTCAGCTGAAAGTTTTCACTGTTCCACATCAAAATATGACGTCTTAAAAGGCGTACCTTATCCCAAATTTTCCAGTTAGTGCCATAATTGATGTTGAAGAAGTGATGATGATTATCATGAAAAATAGTATCTGTCTTCCAAAATTGCCACCACTCGCCTTCAATATATACACCAGAATGGCTAATTAATCCGTGATAATAACCATACAAATATAAAAGAGATAACACCACTGAAATATGAAAGAATATTGATACCATATTAGAATAAATTTATTTTGTTTTTTACAAGATTTGTCCAAAAAGTATCCGACCTTAAGTTTTCGATGTATACAAATGTAGTTGGGAACACGTAGTTTGATGCACGTGTTAGGTGATCCTAATGCACATTCTTGTCTTTTCCCGCCTGCAAAAACAGTCAGTTATCAACAGATCGCCGATTGGTGAGGACGTGTAAGTGAGTAGCGTCACATCGAAATTTCATTTCTGACAAAATGACTGAATAATGCTACTACATTAACTATCATTCCAAGCTTGGAGATCAGCAAAACTCTACAGGCCTTTGGAGGCGAAGTAATGGATCAAACAGTATAGTAGAACTGCTCATCATATTTGCAGACCAAACAAAGCACGCATGTGACTTATCAGGGTTCCTACTCCATCTGAGTTCTGGCTTTACCCCAAGGTGAAAATGTGGCAGACCAGCTGCGTCCTATTTCAAAAGTAGCGTTCCAGCGCTAATTGCAACAGCGGAAAAGCCATTCAGAAAAGTGCTAACTCAAGGGGACTACCTTAAAGGAGATTAATGTAAGGTTATGGTATATGAATACACCATTCTTTATGGATAAAAGTCGAATACTTTTTGAATCAAATCTCAAAATCAAGTAATCTAGATTAGTTATATTGTTACCAGCAAACACTTGTAAAGTCTTAACCCAAGTTCTGTATCATACATTGTTAGAACTAATTATAATAAATTTGTACCAATGTTTGTCTAATAGTTCATTTTTAAAACTGAAAATATTGTTTACTGTAAGAGAGAAATACATAAAGTAATATCATTCTAACTTAAAAGTTGATTGTAATTAATTCACAAGCCTAATATTGCCGATACAGAATATGCTCTGAGAGATCTTGTCTGCTTCCTCCGTAGAATAGGCCCTATCGCAAAATTTCTTGTAGCAGCAAGTGTTTCAATAGTGTTCTGTTATAGGCATTGGATACGAAGGTATTTATAATTTTAAAGTAAGCAATACTAAGAAACAATTAGTACATAAAATGTACATAGGTAATACAAAAAATAATAGGATTCAATTCACACCAAACACAAGGGCACGGGACGACACAAGACAACGCAGAAGCATCCTCACAGAGGCAATGGCGTGTGGTGTGCTAATAAAGTAGTGGTGTTGTGTGAAGCCTAATGGCGCCTAAAGTGAATTGATTGCGAGAAGTCTGCATTTTAGCATTCTACGATCCACCCTTCAGTTGTTCGGGTGTACTTAAACAGTGCAAGGAACATTGATTTGCTATTGAATGCTCTGCTATAAACGTTACAGTGCGATGAAATGCAGTGCGAACGTCCTCGGGCTGTAGGCCACATCCAAATTAAATTCCAGTACAGTTCGCAACATCAATGTTGCGCAGAATTCAAAACATTGACAACGTCGGAAGTCAACTGATTCAGCGTACTATGGCAACTTGGTTTCCTCTGGTTGAAGGTAATCCATTTAAGGAGAATGTTGATGACCAGAAATGGCATGCAACGGGCGACCAACTGCAGAAAGCTGTACAAGCGTAACCTGGTGGGAGATCAGTGAAGTTTGTGGTCACCATAAAGAGGTATTGCTATATATATGAGCAATTATGGGAAAGTTTGAGACATTATGGTATGGTCTTAATTATTCAAAGGCTATGAACATACTATGAAGAACAAATAATTACACACACATTATATCGTCTCAAGGTCACAGACACTTGGGCCGCTCAAATAAACTTCACATAAAGTAGGATTACCAACCTACGCAGAACACGAAACTTGCAGCGCATGGAATACAATCGTTCAATATGTAACCCTGTTTATCTAGGTGTACATTTACTTCTAGAACACTGTTACGAGAGGACACTGCAGAGAGGAAAATTTATGTGACTTATATTCAAATGTCCAGTGAATTTTCTATTGTAACTCATTTTCAAGCTAACATTTTAAAGGGGTATTTCGATTGAGACCTAGACAATTGTGTTCAGTAAACTGAAAAGGAGTATAAATTTATCAGTTTGTCGAAATAATGCGTGTTGACATGAATTCAAACCAGGTTAATAGTGAATTCTTATACTGTACTCTTTTATTCCAGATTGTGAGGGAAATGGCCACAGATGTCGAAAGTTCAGAAATCTAATTCCTAATCATAATTTTAAGAATAATTATATAAATGCGTATGCGATAGACGACGCATGTATGGTATGCATATAAGGGAAATTAAAGACAAGAACCAAGGTTTAAAGTTAAAGTGCGCTCACCGGATTAGGCTTATTATGGCCGTGTCTATCTGATAGGAGATGGATGATGTGAGGATAATACGAAGACTTGTAAAGGTTTTTTTTAAACGCCTGTAAGGGTATACAGGGTTTTCATAAAGTCTGGACGGATTTAATTTGCTTATAATTTTCATAAAAATGCTCATAATGAAATCAAATAAAGTGCAAACGGTAGCGGAAGGATTAAATTTCTAGTTGGCAACACTGCTAGATAAGCAGCAACTCTGAACACGTTGAGAGAGGGAGAGGGAGGGCAAGGGTCAGTTTCTTACCAAATTCCATCCATTGTTGTTTTCATTGTTGTTTCAATGCGACTTCTGGCTTTGGGGTCATGTGAAAACGGAAGTTTATGCAAAGAAGCCAAGTGATTTGGAGAACTTAAAGGACGAAATCAGGGCGTCTCTGGCTGGCATTTCGAATCAAACACGGCGGAACGCTTTGAGTGGATTCCAGCGCCGCCCACGCGAATGTGTGGACGTAAGTGGCGCCCAGTTGGAGGTGAATGAACTGAGCTGGTGCAGATTACAGGTAAAAAATTAATTCTTCCGCTACCGTTTGCACTTTATTTGATTTCATTATGAGCATTTTTCCCGGGGTTTTCATAAAGTGTGGACGGATTTAATTCGCTTATAATTTACATAAATATGCTCATATTGAAATCAAATAAAGTGCAAACGGTAGCGGAAGGATTAAATTTTTAGTTGGCAACACTGTTAGTTGGAACATGTTGGCAGTTGGAACATGGCGACGTTCTCCTTTCAGCCATCATGTTCTCAGATGAGGCAACCTTCCATGTCTCCGGGAAGGTTAACCGACACAACTGTCGCGTTTGGGGCACGGAAAACCCAAAGGAATTTGAGACACATGAGAGAGATAGCCCTAAAGTGAACGTTTGGTGCGCTGTGTCCTATGATCATCTGATTGGACCGTTCTTTTTTGAAGAGGAGACCGTGAATGGAGATTCGTACCTGGATATGTTGGACGTAAATGGCGCCCAGTTGGAGGTGTGGCGGTGAATGAACTGAGCTGGTGCAAATTACAGGTAAAAAATTAATTCTTCCGCTACCGTTTGCACTTTATTTGATTTCAATATGAGCATGTTTATGTAAATTATAAGCGAATTAAATCCGTCCAAACTTTATGAAAACCCTGTACTTTTTTTTTAGTAAATGTAAAGAAAACTAAATACATGGAAATTCGCTGTGACCGTAATACTGCAAATTATGATCTACATTAAAATATCAAGTAATATTTTCGACAAAGGGGACACTTCTAAATATTTAGGATCAACATTAAGGGTTCAAAATCATGTCTACAAAGTAGTTAAATGTCATCTGAAAGCAGGGAAATAGTATTATTATTCAGTCTAAATTCTTTTGTATTCGCTAATTCTGTCGAAGAATTTAAAACTTATGATATATAAAACGATAAATATACGTGTTGGGCTGTATAGTTGCGAAACATGGTAGCTTACTTCTAGCGAAGAATGCAAATTGAAAAAGTATTTGAAAATAAAATTCTGAGGTGGATATTCGGACCTAAGAGGGGCGTTAATGGGAAATGCTGAAAACTGCATAAAAAATTGCATAATTTACATCGTTTACCTAAATTGTTAGGGTAATTAAGTCGAAGTGACTCAGGTGAGCAGATCATGTAGCCAGAAGAGAAGACAGTTGAAACGCTTGCAAAATTTTAACTTGAAACCTGATGTGAAAAAGAGCATTAGGAAGACCTACACATAAATGGGAGGACGATATTACTATGGATCTCGCAGAAACAGGAATTCAAAGTAGGAACTGGATTCAGTTGGCTAAGGATAAAAGTCAACGGAGAGCTTTCGTGAATGCGTTATTGAACCTTCCGGTCCTATAGGCTGTATTGTTAGTTAGATTTATATATACATTTTTTACAATTGCTTTAATGTTAATATTGTGTGATTAAAGTGCTGTGACGCTTCAAGAAACAGAAGAGAACTAGAAATTTTATGATTTTAGAAATGATCTTTGTTCTTGAACTGATAATAGTCTTAGTAGCGAAAATATTACCATTTTTTGAGCAACTTTGATTATAATGACTCCTTGACACCCAAATTAAATATGATATGTAAAACTGTACAATATTTTAATATAGATATTGAAACGCTCCTCTCCTTCGTCACCACCACTGCGTTGTAGTCACATGATCTTCTTTCGATGCATCTTCTATTATCAGTGGACTTTCTTCAAAGCAGCAGAAGACGAAGAGTGGGGTAAATATATATAACACGCAACGGAAAAGAATAGAACACGTCACACTGCGTGAAGCACTCACGAAGGCGACGTGAATGGCCCGAGTCGCCAGCTTAGGATGACATCCCAAGCAAGAAAACACAAACAAACGCTTCCAGGTGCGGAATGGGGAGAGTCTGTACCCAAGGAATCGAACAAGGAATAATCAGAATAGGCTGAAAAAGATCTTGATACAATAATAATATTGCAATGACCAGCAAACAGCTCACAATTCAAATTATTATTACAAAACAATAATCTGAAACAAAACAAATGAGTACAGAACATTCATATAAATAATACATACAGAAAATCACATGCAAAGATATTATCAAGACACATATTATCTGGGTTTACATATAGAAATTATTTCTTTCTCCTGGTTGTGGCTGTTTTCCAGTGATTCATCCAATTCATCATGAAACTAGGACGATAGTCTGCATCACTTACCAATACAGATTGTAATTATAGTTATTATGCTTGTAGATATTTTCAATCAATCAAATCTAGGTATATGCTAGCATCATTTAGTAGTTAGGTTAGATTTTCTATATATCATTCTTTGTATATTCTGTAGTTAATAGATTTGTTTATAAGTTATTAGTTTCGTTGACTATGCTTAAGGGTATTTCATAATAGCTGTTAGTTTGTAAGCAGTATTATTTCTTAGGCGTATTTCAATCTTCCTTTGTTTTATAAACTTATTTTTTTTATACTTGTATTTCATATTTTATCTTTAATAAAATGTCATATACCTTTTACTATTTTATCAATAATAGTTACATTTTTCACACTTATTTCTTATTATCTTTTCATTTATTCATTTTCTCGACGTTTTCCTGATTCTTCATATGTAGAACATACCTGAATTACGCCTAGTAACATATTGTAATCAATCTTATAAATCAACGCATTCAACGGATATCAATCTCTGAAATGTTGTTATCAGCAGCAGACTTACCTACGTAGCATATCCTGGTAAAATGCTTATGAACGTCCATAACATCAGCAGTCCGAATAATCCCAAACGTATAACAGCCATCAGATACCAAAAGAACAGATAACATGTTATTTTCACTGAGAATTTTGATGAGGCTTCTACAGTTTTAGTACATAAAGATGGTCATCGAAAATTGCATGTGAGAACCCGGAGTGGGTCTACTAATTAGCACTGCATAGTTTTAAACTCCATATTTCTCATAATTAACACTCTTAAGAATACCATTTAACTTCCATTTTTTTTAAACTTCCCTTCTCACTTAGTAACCATTTGTTTAGTATATAAGATGACTTCCTTTTCTTTTGACGAAGAAATTTAGAGGTGCAAAAATTGTACCATTTAGCCAATATATGTTTTGCGTTGAAATGCAAAATAAAATTGACGACAAATTATTGAATAATTAACTGAATGAATAAAAACAATAAAATCATAAGAATAATGAATAAATAAACGATCAGAGTTGGAATGCCATCACATAACGTGTGGGGCATTACAATTTGCCAGTGGTGGCTAAAAAATTTTATCATGAGATAAAATTTTTAAACATGAAGTATTTGTACGCTATATGCAACAATTTCTTCAGATCTTCATAATTATATAGAGCCCTAATTTCAAATGCTCTCGTATAAATATAACGAAGACATCGAACAATTAAACTAAAATTATTAAACTCCAAAATCAACAAAAAATAATAATGATCAAATACAAACACAGAATTAAGTCAAAAGGTGTTTCCAATTCTTTATCCTGTGTCCCTAAAATATTCCTTCTTGATTAGCTTTTTCTTTTTATATTTCCTATTTTTGACCAACTTGATATTAAGCCATTTCATTGATCCCATGATCATCCAGTCCTGTTTTCTTCTTTTAGATTTCCGATGATCTCGATATTTCTTTAAAATGTCTATCTTAACTCGACATTTCACTCGTTTCGGAAGATTCATATGCTCGTTCATATGTTTCTCCTTTAATTCTTTCCAATACTGATAAAGTTGTCTCATCTTAGGTGCCGATCGTCTTATCCTGATGGGACATTTTTCGTTGGACAATTCCACATTATATTTCTTTGTCCTCCTTTTCCAACCAAACCAAATCCTATTTCTCGTTAGTTGAAGCTTGGGAAAGACATCTGTACATTTCATTTCTGCAGTTCCAGTGTCGCGATCTCTCTGTTTCACTTCATTATTTGACGTATTATTTTCTTGTCCTGTTTCTTCCATTTCACATTCCTTTTCCTTAACGTGATATCTTTCATTCATTACCAACTTACTTTCAGTCACAGATGTGGTTTCATTACAATCTTCTGTTTCGTCTTCTCTGTTACATTCTTCTATTTCCACTTCTTTGGCTTCCAGTTCTTTCATATCATTTTGGATTTCTTCGATTTTAATACCTTTCCCGATGTCAAACTCATATTTCAGAACAACTATTTCTTGTTTTTCTGGACATTCTTTAGGAATTTTTCCCTCTAACCTTGCGATCGATTGGCTGGTAATTTCTCTAAATTCTTTTAGAGTCTCGGCATTTTCTCTTTTAAAATCTTGTGCAAAATTCTGAACTTCACCTCTCAATTGGAACAGTTCTCTCAAAATTAAGTCAAATTTATCTTCTATTTTTAAATTCGGTTTTGTATTTTTCGTCACCGACATTTCTCCATCTTCTTCATTCGAATTTTTCACAAATAGATTCTTTTTATACTGACATTGTTCAACATCGCTATCACTAACAGAGTTCTTTCTCTTATTCACTATAAGCGGCATTATTTTATTTCATCAACTACCCCATTTGGGTTCTCACTCACAATAAGATCCGATGATTCATAAAAATTTGCTACCTTGTAGATCACTGACTACTTACTTATTTACTGTAATTTATTATCCTTTGGACGTCAATTCCCCAGTCGAGGACTCTCCGCATTCTAGAATTGAATCCTTCTTCCTTCAGGTATAACCTTAGAATCTATATCAGCTTCAGTAACAAGTTCTCTTGAAAATATTCACCACTTGCGCGCCGAATGGAGAATATTCAAGTCTTATCAGTACCATCATTACCAGATGTTGAGTTACACTTCTTAAAATTATGGCACTAAGTTGGTAGTCTTCACGGAAACCATCTGGTTTCATCTTACTTCTTGAAGGCTGGATTCAACTTCAAATCCTGGATTAGGGTCGCCAAACTTGACACGCTCCTCTCCTTCGTCACCACCACTGCGTTGTAGTCACATGATCTTCTTTCGATGCATCTTCTATTATCAGTGGACTTTCTTCAAAGCAGCAGAAGACGAAGAGTGGGGTAAATATATATATAACACGCAACGGAAAAGAATAGAACACGTCACACTGCGTGAAGCACTCACGAAGGCGACGTGAATGGCCCGAGTCGCCAGCTTAGGATGACATCCCAAGCAAGAAAACACAAACAAACGCTTCCAGGTGCGGAATGGGGAGAGTCTGTACCCAAGGAATCGAACAAGGAATAATCAGAATAGGCTGAAAAAGATCTTGATACAATAATAATATTGCAATGACCAGCAAACAGCTCACAATTCAAATTATTATTACAAAACAATAATCTGAAACAAAACAAATGAGTACAGAACATTCATATAAATAATACATACAGAAAATCACATGCAAAGATATTATCAAGACACATATTATCTGGGTTTACATATAGAAATTATTTCTTTCTCCTGGTTGTGGCTGTTTTCCAGTGATTCATCCAATTCATCATGAAACTAGGACGATAGTCTGCATCACTTACCAATACAGATTGTAATTATAGTTATTATGCTTGTAGATATTTTCAATCAATCAAATCTAGGTATATGCTAGCATCATTTAGTAGTTAGGTTAGATTTTCTATATATCATTCTTTGTATATTCTGTAGTTAATAGATTTGTTTATAAGTTATTAGTTTCGTTGACTATGCTTAAGGGTATTTCATAATAGCTGTTAGTTTGTAAGCAGTATTATTTCTTAGGCGTATTTCAATCTTCCTTTGTTTTATAAACTTATTTTTTTTATACTTGTATTTCATATTTTATCTTTAATAAAATGTCATATACCTTTTACTATTTTATCAATAATAGTTACATTTTTCACACTTATTTCTTATTATCTTTTCATTTATTCATTTTCTCGACGTTTTCCTGATTCTTCATATGTAGAACATACCTGAATTACGCCTAGTAACATATTGTAATCAATCTTATAAATCAACGCATTCAACGGATATCAATCTCTGAAATGTTGTTATCAGCAGCAGACTTACCTACGTAGCATATCCTGGTAAAATGCTTATGAACGTCCATAACATCAGCAGTCCGAATAATCCCAAACGTATAACAGCCATCAGATACCAAAAGAACAGATAACATGTTATTTTCACTGAGAATTTTGATGAGGCTTCTACAGTTTTAGTACATAAAGATGGTCATCGAAAATTGCATGTGAGAACCCGGAGTGGGTCTACTAATTAGCACTGCATAGTTTTAAACTCCATATTTCTCATAATTAACACTCTTAAGAATACCATTTAACTTCCATTTTTTTTAAACTTCCCTTCTCACTTAGTAACCATTTGTTTAGTATATAAGATGACTTCCTTTTCTTTTGACGAAGAAATTTAGAGGTGCAAAAATTGTACCATTTAGCCAATATATGTTTTGCGTTGAAATGCAAAATAAAATTGACGACAAATTATTGAATAATTAACTGAATGAATAAAAACAATAAAATCATAAGAATAATGAATAAATAAACGATCAGAGTTGGAATGCCATCACATAACGTGTGGGGCATTACAATATATATAATACTTTAATATAGCATAGTTCCTAGATGGAAAAAAGTGCGAGTTAGTTTCATTTTCTTACTGCTCATGTACATTCAGGTTACTTTGTATACTTGATTTATTTTGAAAAATATTATTGCATGTCTAAAACATATTCTGGTTCACAGAATAGTGACAGAAATTTCAAATACATTGATAAATGTAGAATGGAAGCATTTGTTTACTGTAGTAATTATTATTAACTAGTAAATAAATAGAGCTTTTGAAATTGAGGTGGTGATTTAATTCTTTTTAACGTCACTTGTCATTTACAAACATCTCACTTTTTTGAAAAAATGGCACGTGTAAACTTCCATTTTCTGGACATTATAGTATATATTTCTCAAAATGGTATTGTAATTGAAATATGTTTGGAGCAAACAAGGAATGGTCAATACAAACTACGTTAAAATGAATGAAAGTTTCTCACGGGTATTTCTACGGATCCAAAATGTCAATTTTTAAATCTTCAGAATTTCAAAATATGGCATATGTGTTTCCGAATTAACAAACCATGAATGAAATATATAGAATGAGTCATTTAATAACATTTAGCTCAGAATTGTTAAATTTGTAATATTTCTTGATTACTCTTGACGTAATCCGATTGTTTTAGATACTTACTCCAGTGAATTGGAAATAAATACATTGGGGACATGTATATTACTTGCAAACTGAGCATTTCCACTGGGTGAAGTGCTGTCGCGCAAAATGGAGTTGGTTGTTGGAATTGGTGGTGCACTTTGTGAAACCTTTTGTACATAAATGGCCAGTGATAGAGTCGATGCAGCCAATATGTTAGATATTCCTGAAATGAAAACATTGTATGAAGGCAGATACAATTGAAATGTCTGAAGCCAGACCACACTAACTTGTTTTTGTGCTACGGGAAATTGACTTTTATGAAAACAGTGACTAATTGACTCGAACTTCGTTCCTTGAGAAATGGGCTTCACTTGACTGTTGCATCCATTTCTATAACTAGCTTGTTGTGGCACCCGTTTCGGTGGGAAATACGCGAAACGCAAATGATTTCATGCTTAAACTCAGAAATTAGTAAAATGTATTTAGTGCACTCTGGTTTCAGACATCTCCAATAGTAATAGTATCATTAAGCATAATTATGTTTTACATGGATGTGAAATAACAACCGAAATCATTTTCATATATAATATTTGCTTTTGGCAGCAGTTCGTGTCAAGTTACCACTGTTTCCATAAAGGTGAATTTCCTCAGTACGAGAATACAGTTAAATTGGTCTGGCTTCAACAACTCAATTAAGGTTCTATAAAATTTGGTTTGTAAAAACAATTAATGATAGCATATTTATCAGTATATAGCTACATAAAACGAGTACTAAGAATATTGATCCGGTTCTCGTGCTTCTTATTAATTTACTTTAATCCTTTCGCACATAAAAAGTCAATACTCTTCCACGTACGACCTCTTTCCCTTTTTGTGGTTTAATCTGAAGTTAAAATGCCTCTTTCATATAGTGAAGGACATACAGTAGGAATCACAAGAAGTCCTTGGTATGTTTCGAGCAAATTACTTACTCCATTTGTTTCAGGTTTGGATCGCTGCACAAAGGGATAGTGCCAAAACTATAGCAAGTAATGACGTTCTCGCTTGTGGATTCAGTCTCTGAGCTTAGTGATAACCATTGTGTTTATAAATTGAAATGATTTAATTGTTACACTTATGGACATATATGCTTCATTGATGAAATTTAGAATATAGTTTAGCCTAGAGATGTAGAATAGCCGATATTCGGGAACGAATCTTTATATATATATACCTGTATTAGCAGAATACCAGTTTTCCTGAGGAAAAACAAGGTTAATGGAAAATATTTTAAAGCTATATACAACATTTTTCTAATTTCAAATACTTGTCAATGCAAGTTCAATTTCGCTGAAATTACATACAAAAGTGCTCACTAAATTGCTCTAAGTAACTTCTCACTGCGTTAGGACTGAGTCAAGTCTTTTTCGCGCCTTTGGGAACAGTCGAATCAGTCAAATCAATAGATATTATTAGACAAATTTTTAGTCAATTCCCATATCCTGAAATATATATATTTTAAAGGCACCTCTTTTGTCAAAGTTATGTTGTAAAATTGCTTTCTTACACCTGAAATCGGAAAATTTTCTACGTTTTGTGGAAATTTACTTAAAATTTGTATCCCTGAAACTGAGTTTTCCAGAAATCAGCCTTAATTATTTTCCGACTTGATACTAACCAAGTTGTCTTCTTGTATACGATATTCATCTTGTTTATATCAAAATTTATAATATATAAATTTCACGATTGTAAGGTGAACGCTTTAAAAGAAATTCGTAATAATAATAATAATGTAACATTTTTCAATAAACCTATGTACGCCTCCAAGTGCAATTACTCAAATCTCTGTCTTAGAGAATTTTAACGTGCTAGACCAAAAATAGGTTTATCTCTATTATGTATCGTCTTAGATCTTGAATTTCAAAAATTTCTATCTTATCCACAGTCCAAAGTCTGAAAAGATCATTTTAGAAAATTTCAGTTACCTACGCCCAACTGTTTCGGAGATCTGATTAAACCGTAAAGAAATTCAAGTCCGCCTTACCCACTTAGATCCATTTTCCGTAAATCTCTATCCTATCCTCAGCCTAACATTCAATGAGCAAATTTGTTCAAAATTTCAAGTTCTACACTCAAGATTCCCAAAGAACTAGTAAAAGTCCAAGAAATTGAAGTCCCGCCTTTGACCTCTAGGAGCAGTATTTCGTTCCGTTTCTTTCCATGCGACCGAAGAAAGTTCTATTTGCAGCCTAGAATGTAAGGAGAACATTTATGTAAAATTTCAAGGTTCTACGCTTATAGGTTTGGAGATATGGAGAAGATATATTTATAAATCAAGCCTCTCTACCTCCCTATTTCCCTTCGAAAACTCCCGACTTTTCTATACTTAAAGCTCAAGGAAAATATTTGTACGAAATTTCAAGTTTCTATAACTAATAGTTTCAGAGATGTGGGGAACAACTATATATATATATATATATATATATATATATATATATATATATATATATATATATATATATATTAGAGCCTCATTGTTCCTTCTTAGGGGCCTCACTTCGCAAAACATTGTTTTGCCCATTGTTTAAATTGCAAGGAGAATATTTATACAAAGTTTAAAGGTTCGCCTAATAGTTTAGGAAACCTGTCTTACGGGTCATGTCCCAAAAAGATCCATCTACAACTTAAACTACAAAAAGAAGATTTATACAAAATTTCAAGGTTGTACGCCTAATAGTTTGAAGGATCTGACGAACAGCAAAATTTTTTCAAGAAACCCCCGTAGGAGCATTAAAAACTGATCTTATTTACTGCTTGAAATGCAAGAACATTTGTACAGAATTTTAAAATTCGACACCTAATAGTTTTGGAGGTCAGACGAACAGCAAAAGTTAATTCAAACCCTGGTATCTTGCTTTAGTTGCTGCACTTCGAGAAATCTTGTCTTATTTGTAGCCTGGAGTGCAGGGAGAACGTTTATATAAAATTTCAAGATTCTACTCCTAATAGTTTCGGAGATCTGGCGGGCGGCAAGTAAAATATTCAAGATCTGTTGTGCTCTCCAGGGACCACATTTCAAAAAAACAAAAAAAAAAGAAAGAAAGAAAGATAAAAGAATGAAACAAAAAAAGAAAGAAAGAAAGAAAGAATAATTCCACCTTATTAGCAACTTAAATTGCAAGAAGAACATTTATACAATATTTCAAGGTTGATACATAATAGTTTCTGAGACCTTACAAATTATACGTTATAATTCAAGATATTACTTACCTCTTTAAAATTTTTGTCTCCGTTACTAGACAATAGTATTAGATAATAAATCTTACTGAAAGTAAAGCAAGTAGTACAACTCCTTCTCCTTAGAATGTATCACACTAGTTATAGCTATGATCTATTTCCATTTGGAGAGTAATAACAAAACACACATAGAACAGAGAGTTTCAATTTGAATTATGTGACGTTTCCTTGACACTAAGAAGTTTCATTTATTAAATGGCAATCATTATATTATACATATTGTCGATTATCTAAGAGATACAATTATTAACTGTTAACATTAAGATAATAAACGAATTTGCTTTCTACTCACCTGCAATGCAAGTGTAAATGGATACTGTAAGATTAACCAAACCCAAGTATATTCTTCAGCTTTGTAGTAAACTGTTGTCCATCCATTGTTCACAAAATAGAAACTGTTGATGGAATTAACAAAGGATCCTAAAAATAGGTTTACTGTCCCCAATTTAATAGCTTCCCTTTGAAGTTCACGCGAAAGCCATTTGTCAGGTTGACATTTCCATTTTTCTGGCTTATCCCTCTGATTTACGTAATAATACCACTGGAATTAAATAATACATAAGTAACAATTCAGTAATATTATTTTAGAAGTATCATTATACTATCAATCAATTTTCAACATAATAAATAGTCTATAGAAGGATGCATCAATTTATAAGATCGGCACTCATGAGTTCGAAACTCACGCACACTTGACCTCATCCACACGAAGTGATTATGAAGTTGAATGAGTGCGAGTTCCAAATCATGATGTGAGCTTGATGTCGAAAGGATGTTGAGCGTGCGGTCGAGTGAGTGTGATGTCGAGATGATCTGAGCGCGAAGTTGAGAAAAAGGTCCATAAAATGCGTCATGTGGAGTATTGTACTATATGGGGCAGAAACATGGACATTACACAAGAGTGATGAAAAACGACTGGCAGCTTTCGAAATGTGAGTGTGGAAAAGAATTGAGAGAATTAGCTGGGTTGAGCGGAAAACTAATAAGAGAGTGTTAGAAATGGTGGAGGAGAAAAGAACAATTTTAGATGTTATTGAAAAGAACAGAAATTGGTTGGGACATTGGCTAAGAAGGAACTATCATGATTGACATGCGAAAAGGCATGGTGGTACGAAAGAGAGGGAGGGAGTGAAGGATGCTACAGTTGATGGAAGGTAGCAACGCAGAGAAATTGTTTGTGAAGACGAGAAGATAAGCTGAAGACCTTGGAGCATGAGTTTCTCAGTTGTGGAAAGTGACCTATCAATAATGGCAGAACAACTAGATGATGATATTTTATATGTTCTAATTACATAACTAGCATGACTGCAGAACATAATATGTTTAATGAGATATAGCATAATATTAACACTAAGTCTTAAATTTTAATTTCTGATTAATTAAAATATTGTTTAAATATAAGTCATATGTTAGTTAATATATCACATGGAGTTGACAAAATAACATGTTTGAGGTAAATTATTATGTGTACTTTTTGATTTGCTAGAAACAATTATTACTTTGTTTGTTTACTGTATATATATCAAAATGCAGTGTTAAGGGTCTTCACTACAGCGAAATTGAACTACCGCTAATTTTAGAGTTTTTCTATAATATCTTCATAACTAATAAAAATATTCGAAAAGCAGAAACGTAGTGAACTAGACATTACGATTTTGTTTGTGATACCTTTACGACAGTTCACCTATCTGCTTTTGGTATGCCGCTATTTACTGAACCCGCAAAAAATGCTAAATCTATCTACAGTTGAAAATCGAAAGCAAGTAGATGAGCTGTGACAACGGTATCACATGCAAAATCGTATTGTCTAATTTACTACGTTCCTGCTTTTGGAATATTTTTATTTCTTTTGGAGATATTACAGAAAAACTAAAATTAGCGGTAGTTTAATTTCGTTGTAGTGACGACCCTTAACTGAAAGATCTTTGTATTTTCCTAACGTGATACACATGCTTTTTACCACATTTTATTTGTAAACATCAAGCTAAAAGTACATAATAGACTTCTAATCTCTGATTTACATCAAAGGCTCTAAAATATGTGGAAACATTTCCTCCTCAATTAGAATAACTTAACAACTATAAAATATATGGAGTAAATTTACAAATCTATGTGATAGACTTATAAAATACGAATCAAGAAGTGTTAATAAATTGTAAATATTTCGGTGAACTTTGTATTCTGCTAACTTTACATTGTTAAAAAAATGAATCTAAACTAACGTGAATAAATCCTCCAATGCAGAAATAGATTCCTAAAGAGAATGCAGCTGTTGTGAGAAAGTAATACAGCCATTCCCAGAAGTCGTTGTTATCCGGACCAAATATTTCAGTAATAAAACTGAACTTTTTGCCTCCTACTAAGCCAAAGCCAATTCCTTTCATCGCAAGAACTATTAGTAATATCCATTCCCCTATAAGAAAACAAAAGAAATTTTAAATTAATTGACTTTCATATATATTGTTCTACTCGCTAAGATTTTTAGTGCAAAAATAAAATTAACTTACAGCTCATAAAGTACTAATATTTGATAGATTTGTGCAGTCATTATATTTGGTCACTTTAGAAAGGTTTCCAATTTTATGATGATTTTAAAATAAGTGCTTGTTTCTCATTCATATATATCCTCAATTACTCATCATACTCCAGTTTAAACTATGGGTACAATATGTTCCCTAAAATACACTAGGGATTGGAAAATTCAACAAGTAAAGACCATGATATATATAAATTTAAAATACAAACTTGTTTTAAAAAGGTATTAAATAGTTTTGAAGACCTATTCCGACCAATATATTTATATTTATGGTACATAGCTCATTGTATCCCACTTTTAGAACATCACTAAAACAATATTTTGCCTTGTTTCTTAGCGTCAAATTTTGACACTACTATGTTTATGCATTATTGTATAAGTTGAATTGCGTAGGAACCACACTGTGAGAATCGAAATATTATATTTCATGATAAGGTTATTTCTTACGCTTGTTATTATATTATGAAGAAACATTTCGAAGAGAATACTGTAACATAGTTGCTCAGCATTAATTAATGTGTCAATTTCAATTCGACTGAATATATTCCTGACTAAAAGGTTGACTATTTTCGTAGTTATCTTAGTTAACCACAAATTTTGAAAATTTTCTGTTGGTTGACAACTCTCTGACTTCATAAAATATGGAAATATAGTTCGTAAGATAAATATGTTTCTGATGAAAGCGAAAACAGGCTTGGAAAGTTCGGGTACAAACACAGATAATAAATATTTTCAGTAGTGGCTTGAGAGATTCTCTCAATAACACAAATTGAGGAATGCCTAATCATCTCTACTACTAGCTAGGAGAGTAATAGTAAATGTAAGGGTAATCGAGATCAATGGTTTTCAACTTTTTTCAATTGTCAATACACTTTACTGAACAACAAGACATTGCGACATACTTGTTTGATTTTTTATTATTCGTAGTATAAGTTATCAAGTGTAAGCCTATCAGTTTCTATAAAGTAGTCATTCTATGTAGTAGGCCTACTGAGCATCGTCGCTGCCACTGGAGGCGTTAACTGGTCCCGAAATTAATATTAATTAATTACTAAATACTTCATAATTTTTAATTTCTAAAATTTCGCGACACATTCTCTGAGTCTGCGCGACACCTAGTGTGTCACGACACACCAGTTGAGAACAACTTGTCTAGATTATTGAATTATTTTATATTTACATTTATAGTTGTAGAGTGGATGCAGCACTCCTAAATCATTCAGGCTTTTCATCTGTGTATATAACCAACTGTTAACAATTCCCTATCGATTGATTTTTAACTTCAAGCGAAGGTACTGTACAGGCATTGTCCTGAGAAAGTATGAATGTAAATGTTTATTATGTGTATTCATGAAATGGATCAAAATACAAGGACTTTATAATGTACGAATCACTTTTTTTTAAAAAATATTTGTATCTTTAAAACTGTATACGATACCGATCAAGAACATATTGGTACATTGTGAAAAGTTTATATTATCAATCCGTTGTGTAACAACAGAAGGAAGATAAAGTTCTCTAACGTTAATTATGCTTCATTTTTCACATTGGCATACACATTTCCTTACAGAAAGTGATCTACAATCTCAGAATTAACGGTGAAAATAGAACAGGTGCTGATCATATAATATTCAACTAAAATTGTAAGCCAATAGCATTTCGTGAGCTGTAACGTAAATGAGTTTAAAATTTGCACTCGCAGAAATCCTTGAATTTTGTACTACTATAGAAAAAACATTAACTTGTAACAGAATTTGAAAATTGCTTTTTAAAGATAACATAATGACTAATGAAAGGTAAAGCAAATAATTGAACGGCTAATAAGTAAGTACTTAGCGTAAAAATTCACTCAATTTGTGTAGCTCGAAAATTTATTTTGTTTCAAGACAGACAAGTTCCTAATCGTACGCATTATTATCAGTAAAAACAGTTGTAACATCTCGTAAAGAGAACAGAATGTAATACGAAATTTATAAAATATGGATTTTATATCTAACACATATATTGCCAGAAATGTGCTTACCTCATCTATTTCTTTTTTTACTATGATTCACTATATAGAAGTACTTTCACCACTGGTCGTTTATTATTAACTTAAAATTGTATACCTAATGTGCAGCACTCAGTTTAGTTTCACATTAACGTGGCCATCTTGTCCAATCACGCTGGTTACGAGATTTATCTACACAGCATCGTGGAACCGTCTACGAGGTTTCAAGATAAAGGTTAACGCTCAGTTTTGCATCACGCAGTTTCGTTGAGGGTAAGTTATCTATCATAATCTCAATGTTACATGTCGTATAACGAGTTAGTTGTGAATATTGAATTTCAAATTACCCAAAATGTATTTATTAGTTCAATATTTCTCAAACGGCCTAGTACTTTTTGATTTTGATAATTGAACTAGAAGCTTGTTTCTCTTTGTTAACTTAATATTATATAGAATTCAAGTTCTTCATTCTTCATAAAGTATTAAGTAAAACAAACTATATATATAATGTGTGTGTGTGTTTACAAGGAGAAGCTGTGTATATATTTTTTCAACATGAGCTCTCCCAGAACCCTTATACTCATCTTCAATTAGTAACTTTGACTCGCTGTACTAGTTTTCAAATCTACATGCATTCCAAGATAAATGAATAATATAATTTTTAGTTTCTTTAAGTATTCCCCTTACTGTTTCATCATTGTAATCTCGTTCGCCTACTTTACCTTGCTCCGGTTAAAACGTAGAATTGAAATGTAGCATTTCATTTTTTCTTTTCCTTCTAGACATATAAAGTGAATGATATAGTAGTTTTAAGATCTTGTAACTTCTGCTTTCCTTTCCAAATGTTCCTGTGCAGTTTTTCCTGTTTTCTGCATACGTTTCTGATTACTTCATTGTTCACTGAATTCTTTCAAATTGTAATGGTTGACATACAATATTAAAATATTTTAACTTCGCTTTTAAAATTTCTCTTACTACTTCATCATGAGCAATTTTAGTATAATATAGGAGCACTATAACAAATTTATTATTTTCTTATCACTATTCCACTGAAAAATTTTGATTTTCGACGATATCATGCTTTTAAAAACGCAATTGTACTTCTTTTTCGTTTGCGTGAATTTGGAAAACCGAATAAAGTTGTATACACATATGAGCGCATTCAGTTGTAAAATGTGTCTTAATGATGCAATCATAGAATTCTAGCATAATTTGCATAAATATGCAGTGTCAGAAGTATAAAGAACTTTAAGAATATTTTCGTATTTTTTCTATTGTATCAGGAGAATCAAAAGAATATAGTTGAGCAGTAAGATTTTGGCATATTGCTTGTGGATATAGTTTGATTAACGCAATTTCGAATGTCTTGATTTCACTTTTATATACTTTTTGATTAGAAAATTTCTGATCGTTTTTCTTTCAATATATCATAGTTGTACCAAACTTTGGAAGAGATTCCTAATCTCATTGCATTTTCTTGTGATCACAAGAAAAGCCAGAGAAAATTGCTACTGCAACACAATAAAACACAAAATTTGAGACAATTTTTCCTTTATATTATAACATGCTCTATTGCAGGTGTGTACGAACAGAACAGGTAGCGGAGCAATCACAGAACCTCACTCTCATTGAGGGTCATACGAGCCAATGTAAAACATTTTTACAAGAATTGAATAGTCATATTCAATGGAGAAACACGTTTTTTGTTATAACGGTAACCAAATCATTTACTTACTTTTAAAAATCTTGTTTATTTACCATTTTAGTTGGAAACTTGACCCTTCATGTTCTGAGCTAGTCAGTCTATGTCCGAAAGTACACTAGATGTTCCAACGCGGAGGATATTTTCAAGGTGAACATCATTACCCAAGAAAATTTTCCAGTTCAGTTTAAGAGATTATTTAAGAAATAAATTTTGAATACTGGTCAGGCGGACCGGATGAAAGGGTTCAGTGGGCCGGGACAGAGATGGGGACCGTTGTTGCACATGGTTGCTCTATTGGTTTCTTTCCTATACCCTGGCCGGTGAACGATGATTTCTGACAGCTTTGTACATGGCCACGGCGAGCGAGCAGAAGACAGTAGGTCAACCAACCTTAGGCTCGGAACCTGTCGCGTCTCCATGGCAACCACCACACATTGCCAAAACTTTCACTCACCCCTCTCACCCTCAACGAGGAAGCAGACGATCCTCCCCTTGCGCGAGAAGCAAATGGCAACAGCGCACTCCTCAGTCGTCCTCGCGAGTTGAGCTGTCAGAAATCATCGTTCGCCGGCCAGGGTATAGTTGGTAAATTTTATACTGATTCTATGATGACACACTAAATGTATAATTGTGTAAACTTCATATCTCAAAGTGAAATGTTATCCTTACGTATGCATTAGAAAAGAT
The DNA here is from genome assembly GCF_964235325.1 of Thermobia domestica. Classification (NCBI taxonomy): domain Eukaryota; kingdom Metazoa; phylum Arthropoda; class Insecta; order Zygentoma; family Lepismatidae; genus Thermobia; species Thermobia domestica. The sequence goes on from NC_137458.1 coordinate 211,258,474, forward strand.
TATAGATTGCATGAACTTGAAGAATTGGTGTTTCTTGTTATTCACTATCATTACTGACAGCAAAACTGATAGCAGTTATATATTTTCTCATATTTGAGTATAAATTAGATTTTAAAATTCATAGTTTTTCAATGATTTACAACTGATTATTATACAACATTCATTTGGCGTATGTTCGAAGTACGCAGTATGTTGTATAAATGACCAACATTAGAATAACGTAACAATTGTTTAAAATACTGTATAGAGCTTGAATATTTGTATTGCAGTAACTGAGAGGAAGATTCATTAGGTAATTTACTATGCGTAATTCTGCATTTAGTATATCTACATATACCATATCGAAGTCTTAGTATTTTGTATAATTCAATGTTGAAACCTATACAAAAATAATTATTAAATTAAAAGTTAATTTAACCAGAATATTTTCCCTAATACTATTTAAAAGATTTATTTGGTAAATATCTTTAATCTCGTTAATATGATACACTTTTAACCAGTGTATAACAGTTTCCGTATATCGGATTAATTAACTTGCAAACATACATATATCATTTTAATGTATCAGTACCCAGTAGACGTTGGGTACATCAAAAAATGCTGCACTTTTTGATTGGAATATGCCACTTTCTGTGATCATAGTTTATGTCAAAATTTGAGCCGAAGCTCCACTTCGAAGATCCGTGTAGAACACCAAAATGGCGGCCATGAGTGACGATATTGCCTTTTTTAAAATGGCTGTTGCTTAACACTACTCATCCGAATTTAATCATTAGTACCGCATTCTTTTAACAATGGAACAGTTCTTCAACTGCATAATTGCACATATCAGTTTGCGTATGAGAAAAGGGAAATTTGGGGTAAATAGGAAAATTTCTCAAGAAAAATACCTTTTTAAGTTTGGGAACGCCTAGAGCGATCCCAGATAAGAGTACACTGAGAAAAAAATGTAGATGCGTACTTAAAACGATAGGTTACATGCGTAATTCCTGTAGTTTTTGGATTTAACGTACAGACGTATAACTGAAAACGCATGTTTTATAATACTTTCTGTATAAGTGTTCCATCTATACGTACTTTCCGTATGAAACAATGTAGGCGATCAGGATCTCACATACAAATGGACGTATATAACATATAGCTGACGAAGGTAACATAAATATATACATGTGATATACGGAAAACTGTTAGATGTCAGACATCCTGTAACGGCATGATGTAACATCTAAGGGCAGTGCAAATGTAGCATACGGATAACGTATGCTCCGTACTGATTTCTATAGTAAGCACGAGGATACCGTATATTTCTACAATATACCGCTGTCCGGAGAACGGATTTTTCTCTGTGTACGCAATCACATTGTATCTGGAAAATACATTTATTTATTGGTAATGTTTTTGCCAAATATGATTTTGATATCTTAAATATACTGATGTGGGAAAAATATTTCCCAATCCTATTTGATATTAGAAAACATATATATAAATAGGGAAAATTACGATCTAAAATTCCTTGAGCGGGTACAGTACATTCAAATTTTTTGATTTGTATGCCATTTTCTTTAGAATGATGCAATCTTTCAATGCAATATTCTTTATGTCCCGAGAAATAATGGAAAGGGAAAATTTTGGGAAAAGCGCGAAATTTCTCTGAAAAATTATATTTTTTGAACAAGTTTGGATCTTCTTAGTTCTGGTGAGGTTCTGCCCCAGGTGAAAATACGCAACCCTAATATACTGCAAAATATGCGCCAAAATATTGTTAATGCTTTCTGCAAACACCATTTCGATATCTCATTTAGTGACGTCGTAAAAAAATCGAAAGTTCTATTAAGAGGGAACTTTTCTGTCCTTACACATTCAACTCTATACCTTATGAGGGGCGCGGTGGCTCAGTGGTAGAGCGTTCACCTCTGGTGCTTGGGGTTCCTCGTTCGATCCCAGCTCGCGCCGTGTGGACTTTGTGGTGAACAAACACCGCACTCGTGGGTTTTCTCGGGGTTCTCCCTTTCCTCCCACTTTCTTCATTCCACCATTTCATATATTTCCCATCATCATCATCTCCTTTAGCATAACAGGCATAAATGTGGGACGTAAAACTTAAAGATTTCATTTCATTTCTATACCTTCTGGGTTCTGCACATTTTTCAAAACCAGAATTTTGTCACTTACAAATTTCATTGATATGTAACTTTTTTTATTATTTCTTAATATCTCCCTTTCCCCACGTGTAAAGAAATACTCGTGTTTATAAACAGCAGTGATTTTAATTACTTTTAGAAGAAATACTTCATTAATGTGATAAATGTTTACAGACAACTGAAAGATTAACTGCCTCTGCACAGCTCTCATGATTCTTGATTATCTTCTTTCAACGTTTCATTATAATTATTGTCTCTGTCTTTTATGCAAAAGCAGCGTGCATGGAACTTTGGCTTTTGAACAAGAGCATCGTGCCATACATCCAGAGCAACCGCATTTAGCGAATACTCTATAGGTTTCCATAATAGGGAGAAGAAAAGACCAGACGAGTGTCCACTCCCCATCAACAATGGTTCATCCCCAACCTTTGTTCTTCCCTGGACACGCACGACCCTAATTCACCTGCCTGGAATGCTGAACGAAGGCAAGACAATATTGCCTTAGTACCTTTTTTATTGGGGGAAGACTTTGTGGAATTCGACTTTCTGAAGTAAAAAGAAACTTTCCACGGTGATTAACTAAGAAATCTGCGTCTTTGTAGTACAGTAAAACAGTGAACTTCTCCAGAACTTGAAAAGTCTCTTCAAAAATAGACTGCCGTGGTAGAGAGATTGCTTGAAAGGCTGCAGTAGCTTCAGAGAATGATTTCCACACTTTACAGGCAGTCTGTTTCCCTTTCGTTATTAACAAGGATGTTACTTCTGTTCCAGTAAATGCATGAAAGCCCCTCAATGCAAGAACTGTATGTTCTCCCATAATTTAAAAGATATCATTAATGATCATGAATCTGACATTTTGGAAAGCCACATGTCCTGAAGTCCAGCAGTTTTAAGAGTGTGAAAAAAAGATATGGCCAAAACTACTACATCATTATCTATTGTGCAAAATGGTAATTTTTGGCTCCATGATTAACACTGTCTTTAGCGTGGAGGAGAATCCTGCCATCACCATTCTCCTGTAGCCTGCATTGTATTCCAGCAATTGAAGTTTCATCCGGCAGAGAAGAACAAATAATGCATCCATTTCAGTATTGATACAAACTCAATGAAAATTTAAAAATGTATGTTTTCCAAGTTACTTGAAGAGCTATGTCTTATTCTGATCACACCAGAGGAAATCATTCCAAGTTTTTAGTAGCATATTTCCTTCTGCTACTTGGCGACGAAAACCAACACCTCTCACATGTTACTTCAGGCAAAGTTTTGAGTATGTGTCCCGCGAAATGTGTATTTTAAGTAGCTGAGATTTCTGACATAATCGCAGAACACCATTTGATGGAAATGAAGAAAAGCTCTACACCATCTACTTCAAAAAGTTGCAGTCAACAAAGTCTTCCCCCAACAAAAGACGCACTAAGGCAATATTGCCTTCGTTCAGCATACCAGACAGGTGAAGTTTGGGGTCATGCATGCTCAGGGAAGAACAAAGGATGGGGACTCCAAAACCACAAGGATGGGGATGGACCATTGTTGATGGGGAGTGGACACTCGTCTGGTATTCTCTTCTCCCTATTATGGAAGCCTAAAGAGAATTCATTAAATGCGGTTGCTCTGAATGTGTGGCACGATGCTCTTGTTCAAAAGCCAAAGGTCCATGCACGCTGCTTTTGCATAAAAGACAGTGGTGGTAGACAACGTAACAATAATTACAATGAAAGGTTGAAACAAGATAATCAAGAATCATGAGAGCTGTACAGAAGCAGTTAATATTTCAGTTGTTTATAAACATTTATCACATTAATGAAGTATTTCTTCTAGAAATAATTAAAATCACTGCTGTTTACAAACACGAGTCTTTCTTTACACGTAGGAAAAAAGGAGATATTAAGAAATAATAAAACAGTTACATATCAATGAAATTTGTAAGTGACAAAATTCTGGTTTTGAAAAATGTGCAGAACCCATAAAGCCTACAACTGAATGTGTAAGAACAGAAAAGTTCTTTCATAACAAGAACTTTCGATATTTTTTACGACGTCACTAAATAAGATATCGGAATGGTGTTTGCACAAAGCATTCACAATATTCTGCCGTATTTTTGTGGTATGTTTGGGTTGCGTACTTTCATCTCGAGCCGTTCTAAGAACATCTAAATCGAACAATTAGTAGATAAGATACAAAAGAATTTAGTGAACGTCTTAAATGACCTGAATAACCCCATAAGATTTACCTCTCGATAAATTCAGGGGCATAAACTTCCCTTTTTTCGTACATAATGGGCTCATGGACAATATTGCATTTGAAACATTTCACCATTCTAAAGAGAATGACATACCAACCACAAAGTTTGGAATGTTAAATTTCTGTCCAGAAATTTTATATCATAATTTTCTCTACTTGTATATATGATCTACTTGCAAACAGAATTGGGAAATATTTTCTCACGATGTCAGTAACTAATCGGAATGGTGTTTGCAGGAAGCATTAACAATACTTCGGCGCATATTTTGCGGTATATTAGGGTTGCGTACTTTCAGCTTGGATCGCTCTAAAAGGATCCAAACTTCTACACACATAATAATAATTTTTCAAAGAAACTTCGCGCTTTTCCCAAAATTTCCCCATTCCCGTACTTTATCGGGACAAAAACAATATTGCATTTGAAAGATTGCATCATTCTGAAGAGAATGGCATACGAATCAAAAAATTTGAATGCACTAAACTCGCTCAACGAATTTTAGTTCGCAATGTTCCCTATTGATATATATTTTACAATTTCAAATAGGATTGGGAAATATTTTTCTCACATCACTATATTTAAGATATCAAAATCATATTTGGCAAAAACATTGCCAATAAATAAATGTACTTTCCAGGGTACAATGTGATTGCGTAATCTTACCTAGGGTCGCTTTAGGGGTCCCCAAACTTCGAAAAAGGTATATTTTTCCTGAGAAATTTCCCTATTTACCCCAAATTTCCTTTTTTCCATGCATCATACGGATATGTGCGATTATGCTTTTGAAAGACTGTTTTATTGTTAAAATAATGCGGTACTAATGATTAAATTCGGATGAGTAGTATTGAAGCAACAGCTATTTTTTTTTTTAAAGTCAATACCATTGCTTATGGCTGTCATCTTGAATGAATTTTGGTGTTCTACACGGATTTCGAAGTGGATCTTCCGCTCAAATTTTACATTTTGACATAAACCATGACCACAGAAAGTGGCATATTCCAATCAAAAAGTGCAGCATTTTGGCTTTTCCAGCCCTGTACCCAACGTGCTATCAATATAATTTATATTGATTCATTATGTCACTTTTTTCTTACAAGGTACATTCGCGAAGTGTCCCCTCGGGATTCATGTAAAACTGATTTAAATGCAAAGTTCTCCATGGCTCAATGTGTATTGTACTAATTTTAGCGGCCCATATGGGTAATTTGCATATTTATAAGCCTTCATATACCCGGAATTCAATCATACACTACTATATCGCTCGGTCACAAAATTGCTTTGCTTCTTTAGATGTAACTGAACATGAATGTGGGCATATGCAAAACAAATTGGATCAAGTACTGCTTCTCTGACACGTGTTATCCACACCGGCCGCCATCTTGGATCCGCCATATTGGATTCAACTTTTGTTTTTTCAAATAGGAATAGGTGCATGTGATACATCAAATTCATATAAAATTTTCTCGGAAATTCATTGGTGTAGTAAATTTTACGGTAGCTTGTACCGTTTGCGAGTTATTACATGTTAAATCCCTCTAGGCAGTTCACGAAAAGACATTGCAGAGTAGTATCAGTTACGATTACGTTTTTGATGTTGACAAATCAAAACAATTTCTAACTGGAAAAGTACTGTAGGTATAAACAACCTCTCTACAACATTGGTGTCATAATCTTACAACATTTGTGTGAATGATTGTTATTACTTCCATGTTATACTATAACAAGGAAGTATTGTATTACGAACAAAATACCTAATGGAAATCTAGATACGACTAGATTTTGGTGAAGATCTACCATATCTTATTTACGTACGTTCAGAAAACATTTCGTCAATAATAAATCACGTAAAAGATCACATATACACACGGGGCGCTGCACTTTTAAATGGTTGAATTTATGAAGTGTCTCACATTTAACATGCAATATCTTGCAAATGGTACAAGCTACCGTAAAACTCACTACACTAATGAATTTCCGAGAAAATTTTGTATGAATTTAATGTATCGCATGCACCTATTCCCATTTGAAAAACCGAAAGTTTAATCCAATATGGCTGATCCAAGATGGCGGCCGGTGTGGATAACACATGTCAGAGAAATAGTACTTGATCCAATTTGTTTTCCATATGCTCACATTCATGTTCAGTTACATCTAAAGAAACTAAAAGCAATTTTGTGACCGAGCGATATAGTAGTGTATGATTGAATTCCGGGTATATGAAGGCTTATAAATATGCAAATTACCCATATGGGCCGCTAAAATTAGTACAATACACATTGAGACATGGAGAACTTTGCATTTAAATCAGTTTTACATGAATCCCGAGGGGACACTTCGCGAATGTACCTTGTTAGAATAATCAAGATCAGTACATGGTTCAGATATATTTATATCCATATAAATAAAAATATCTTTTGTTGAGTCCTTTATCGCAAACAAATCTAATAAATGCAGAGTTTTATGACTTTTAGCATAATAATTGGACCGAAAAAAAGTTTTTATTATTATAGGACTTTGGTGATTCATATGTAATGTTCGCAATAAGTCTCCATCAGTGTAGAACGAATTTCAATGAAAAAAGGCACACATCTTATTAATGCCACAATGAAAATTTTCTGATGGGAATTGCTTTAATAATTTTAAAAAAAGGTGTTTATTTACATTTAGTTTTAAATCAGCTAGCGATTGGTCAAATTTTGAACGTAGCTTAAGAAAATCTGTTCAAATGTAAATTAATTAGACCAGAAACATCGTCTACCTCATATTTTGACATAATGATAATATCAGTAATAAACGAAACAAAATGAACTGGTACAAAATCCTACCGTGATAAATGGTACTAGAATGATATGTACAAGTTGAGCAAAGTCATGCATGTTCTTTAAGAGGAAACAATCTAAAAATTTTTACAAAGCAATCCTTATATACCGGAGAGGAATAAACCGAACATTTTGAAAATTTGGAAAATATTTTTTAAAAAAACTACAATTTTCTTCGTACGAAATCAGTATGGATGATAAAGCCAGTGGGAGTAAAGGAGGAGAGCGCGTAAAACATTGTCCGTAGCAACACTGCACTAGGGCTCTAATACGACATATATATATGCTAGCAAACATATTAGCAATATCAATTTTGTGGTCCATGTAAATGCGTCAAAAACTAGTTGTGAAGTAAGTCCTTTTGTCAAATAGTGGTCAGATTCAGAAGTGATGCAGACCTACACACATAAATTACGCGTTAACCAACACAGAACATTTTTTTTCTAAATTACAAGTATTCATGTGAAATACGAAATGTGAAATATTATATACGATCGCTGCTTTGGCGAACATAATGGCAAGTACCACTTCTGGTAAAATTGAGTTACTAGATAGAGTGGGATGTGATCGAACTACAGAACAGTATGTAGGTAGTTTAATTTTGGAAAATGTACCTCCAGATAGCAGAGGAAGCTTATGTATTATGTATCTTTCTATTGAAATGCTTGGGAATGGTCAATCTGCTTTTCCAGTCTAGTTGAAATTTTAAACATATGGCATATCATTATATTCACAATATTAATATTTCATATTTCACATTTCATATTTCACATAAATACTATTAATGTATGTTTATTGTTGCTTATCGTGTTATTTAACTAAAACTGATCTACACACAGTAATAAACTATGTACTTTGACATAACTCATCTTTATTGACATTGTATTGCTTGTTATTTATCTAAAATGTCTGAATAGGGTACTAAGTAGTATCTAACTAGTTATTCTATGCATAATACGTGGAGGAATCAAAAAATGCAATTTTTCGTCAATTTATTTGATTAATGAGTCATATTACAAGGAAAGGTGCAAAGCAGATGATTCATTCGAAGTAGATGCAGCCATATTCCACTGCCAGAAGGCGTCTTTCAGTCAGTGTTTCGATTCCACACCCATAACAGTTCTTGCCGTTCGTAATGAAAATACAATTTTTCTATTTAACATTGCATGATCCCATGATCATTCCCTTTAGGCTAATGGAGATCGAGGATTAAGACAAGTGAATGATGATAGAAGAATTAGTGGAATAAGAATGTGAGAGGAGATAGGAATACAACAAGAAAACCTATGAACACGATGTCCACCACAAACTTACTTCGAGAGGGATAGAACAAGGGACCTCACACACCAAAGGTAAGCGCTCTGTAAATATCTTAACGTTGTAAGTTGGCCTAGTGAGAATTTCCATGGACAGAAAGACGGCGACACACAAATATCGGTGGGTCAAATTGTAGACTATCTTTTTCGTGTCCTTGATCGTTATTATGATTATGATTGAAACTTTAAACTTTTAATATTATGGTTTCACGAAAAGATTCAAATTAAGGTTGTAAAATGCGAAATTGTTACAAACAACAAATACCACTTTTGAAAATTACAATTATTAACATAGAATAGTTTATTTATTATTCAGATTATTAGTTGACAGATTTGAGTGTAATAATAATAAGTCTGTTCCACTTTGAAGTCTCGAAGTTACTAATTTAAATTACATTAATCATGTTAATCTGATCCCAAAAATTGATTGATACTTCTTTTTCCAAACTTCAAGCATTTGTGGAGTTCACGGTGGGCGTACGTACCTTCATTACAGGAGATCTGGAATCGATTTCCAGCGAGAGCTCAGGCGGTTCGAGCTAAGCTAAGTAATGCTAAGCATTTAATACATTCTCATGATCCCTGTAGATTCATGTCTAGCTCAAAGAGACCCTGAACTTAAAGTCAATCAACTTCAGGAGTGCATTGAGTAAATTGTCGTGGAGCGAAGTTTTAATAAAATTTAATAATGATGATCGTCTTTTAGCTAGTGATTTAAATCCTTTTGCAATGGAGATATGTCATAAAGAATGCTTTACTATTGCAGTAAGACATGAAACGGAAAATGAAATAAAATCTTTAAGTTATGCCGGCCAGGCTAAAGGAGACGGTGATGATGAGAAATGAAGGAAATGATGGAATGAAGAAAGTGGGAGGGAACGAGAGAACCCCGAGAAAACCCACACGCACCATGTTTGTTTAGTACAAAATTCACTTGGCGCGAGCTGGGATCGAAGCAAAAACCCAATACACCAGATATTAACGCTCTACCATTGTGCCACCGCGGCCGTTGCAGTAGGACCCGAATCAGGACTCGAATTTTTCATTTCAAGATTTATACACGAGAGCTCGGATCTGTGAACAGATGATCAGAGAAACGGTAGACCTATCCCTGATCAAATAACTATAGAGTAATAAAGTAAGAGTATAGAGATATGTTTTTTTTAAGTATTCAGATATGTTACAGTAAGATATATATAAAAATGACAGTAAAAATCAATTGTGCTATCATACTTATAATGTTGAGAGTTTTATAATTGAACCAGTAAATAACTATAAAATTCCGCAAATTTTTATTGTTTATTAAAACACACATTCACAAGGTACAAAATATTATAACTAATGTATATATATTTTTGGTTAAGTGGCACTTTCTTACTATTCATAACCAGTGATAATTTCGTGGAGTAAACTTGGGGGAAATCACCTCTTTAGTTGTTAAATTCCCTTCCCTTCCGGAACAAATCTCCTATCGTATTTTATGTGTGTTACCAGTAATTTCGCAGTACCTTTCCCTCCCGTGAATTGAAATTCTCCTAGGGCGAAATCACACTGTTCATAACTAAAAAATATAATAATTAAGAGCACATAATTATTACCTAGTAATAGTTTATATTTAAAATACACGAGGCAAATAAATCATATTTTGAAGTCAACTGAATAAACTTTATCGCTATCAAGAAACCGTATAAAGTATTCTCTGTTTGAACTCAACAACTATGATTTGCTGCTTCTTGTGGTGACAACAAATTTTATTACCACAATTAAGTGATAACCGGAAAGAGAGAAAAAACAAAAGGATATTTTAAAAATTTTATGAACAAAACAAGAAAACAAATAACATTGATGGCCTTGAACTAAAAATAGACAACGTTGATGTTTGCAAGACGATGGCTCAAGTAAATAGTACACTGCTGGTCATTAAAAGTACAAGACGAGGAAGGAGTCATCCGATTGACTCTACATTTTCAAATATGTGTGAAGAGCGTGGTAGGACAGTGATTAGGAAGCCAACTAAGCCATTTGTCAGCAGAAAACAGACTAAATAACAGAAAACCATTGTAATGAGTGGAAGCGTGCCATACTCGAAGTTAATGTGTCTTGGCGGTTGACACATGCTTCGTCAGTGAATATGTGAGCCATAACATTCCGAGAGACAGAAGAGTTTCCAACACTTTTACTATTCATAGCTGAAGCCGGTTTTACACGCAAAAGTGTGTTTAATATTCACAATGCTTACAATTGGAAAAACAACAGTTAATGCAATACTTCTTATATAGAGACATGCTCGCCAGCGGCGATTCTCAATTTTCAGCAACTACTGTTCAAACAACGAGCCATGACTAATTACATATTTCTACCTGGATACTACGAGAAAAGTTAACATGTTTTTTCAGAATTGGAATTTCTTATAGATGTTCAAGGAGCTGCTTGACGTCACATGTTATTTGAACATGCTTCAAGTAAAGTAGATATCAGCGCAGGTTTGATTAATTAACTGCATACTACCTTTCAGGAGCGACAAATTGGTAGAAATTTGTTATCTGTAGGCCAGAATTCTATTGTTTTCCGTACGACTTCGTCATCAAAATGTGTCATTGTTGACTCTTTTCGATAAATATCTGATACATTCGAAAATGAACGGCAATCATTTCATAGATTCTGTGAGGCATGCATTATTGTCAGTGGCAATCCTTTTCAGCATTTATAAGACAACATGTAAAATTGCAGTGTACAATGTCTTCTTATTTTTCGGCCTACTTTTGTTACTGAATATCTTCAAATATTCTCTGGGGTTCGCCCAATTCACCGAAAACTAGAAAAAAAATGGCTAGCGATGACGCATTAAAACACCGTTTTCCGCAGTGCAAAAACATATACCGACAGGATTTGGAGTACCGCTCAGGTAAGTTCCGCGGCCAGCCGCTCTGGTGCTGCGAGAGTTGTTTGATTCATCAATTCCGCACAGTTGACTATAAATGAAATACTGGACGTGTAAACTGATATTTGTATTCATTGTCAGTGTCTTGGATAATTTATTTGGCTTAACTTGATTTCAACAATAAACTGATTTTTGTTTACCGCATATGATAGATACTATGCTGTAGCGTGCCTTAGTGCCAACTTTATGCTGGACAGCTGATACATTGGTGACGTAATCTTTTGAGAAAATATTGGTCTCACTCCTACCTACAGAAGGGGGACAACATTGCAATATATATTATCAGAAGATAAATTACGAATACCACGTCGTTCTTCATTGAATTTCGCACGCATGGGAAAGCGTTTCGAAACAGGTATCATTGTTCAATTTCAAGGTGGCCACAGAAGAAAGTGATATTTATTTAAATGACAATATAGTCGAAGAGGATTACCAAAACATTTTCAGCCTATCGACCCGGTGTGCCAAATGAGATGCAATTTGCAAGTTGTAAGACACTATTACTCTTCACCCCTTCCCAATAAGTGTTCTTGTCTTGCAAAATGCATACGTTTTCAATCACCACTGTGTTGGGCACCCAAGCAAACCCCGATACCAAAAGTAAAGAGTCTATCTCAAGAAATGGTTACTTCAAACTTTCTGCAAAATCTGTTAAATTTTGAACTTTTAACGCTCATAATTCGAACACACTTGGAATCGAGGATTTCTTCGGTAGCCGAAGTGTTTCATATGTAAAAGGAAGTCGACTAAGCATAGTATCAATAGAGTAGCATAGTTAGAGTGGCACACCGCGACCTTCCCTAATGGGTGAAGAGAAAGAAAGGATTTTCAGTTTCTCGCATACATAGATGATGGAGATTCTTCCTTCTCAACTGAACGATTCAATTGGACCACTGAATGCTAAGTGCTGTAACTACAAAATGAAAATTTTTCAGGAGAGAACTTTAAAGTTCAATATCTCATGAAAAATTCATATTTCTTTTTTGGGTGCAACCAAAAACATAATTGAAGAGTTCGGGGGGAAACAATGATAACCCTCATTTTAAAACCAAGTGAGTTAGTTACAGAAAAAACAATTATAACACTCATGTGAGTTGAATTGTCGAAAGAGTTCGAGTTTCAAACAACAGCATATTCAGTATGCTATTTTTTCTATCTTGAATTGTTTCCGCAATTCAGCTTACATTAGGGGTATTATTGTTTTTCTGTAACCAACTCACGCAGTTTTAAAATGGGAGTTATCATTGTGTTCCCCCGAACTCTTCAATTACGAAATTTAGTTTCCAATACTGATATTGAATAACATTCGCTTGATGCGATTTACGTGGGATGTTGAACTTCAAAATTTTCTCCTGGAAAATGTTAATTTTGGAGTTAAACTACTTGGTGCCTAAGCAGTCCAGTGCATCTCATTATTTTCAACTGATTTCAACTTTATGCAGTAGAGATAAAACCTTAGCCTCAGAAAAAAGTAGCGTATTAAATGAGAAACTAGAAAAGATAGAAAAATTAAAGTAGAGCTTTCAAGTTCGAATGGTAACAATCGCTTTCAACTCCGAACGATAGATACCAAGCCTCAAAGAAAACCCTTATATGCTTTATGGAAAACGAATTTTTTTTTTTTGGAAGTCATCTAGAGACTATTCTTTAAAAGTTATCATGCGATGACTAACATCGTTTTACTTCTACCTTATAAATTTCTAGAACTATTCTACTCCTTATACACTGGATATTTCATCTTTCTGTCTTCAGTCGTTTAAGATTTGTAAGCAATGGACGTTTTATCTAACTGCAAGAACTCACTTCGTTAATGGTGTCCTACACAAAAATTTCAACAAAAATTGGTTTCTCATGATCTTTTCAAAGATATGTCAAATTACATGCCTTCCATAATTATAAAAGTTCAAGTAATACACTCGTGTTTTATTTATTTTACTTTAATGCTGATGATGACTGATAATGAACGCTGTCAGTGTGTTCGAAACATAAGTTTTAAAAAATAAAACACGGATGAAATTCCAAAAATTGAACTTTCTTAATTATAGATATGTTGTTGAAAATAATGGGAAATATGTAACGTATCTTCCTATTTAACATTTTAGAGGGACCCTCCAGTATCCCATGACAGAGACACCGTTCAACAAACTGCACGTTTCATTCAACGTGCCCTATGACTTAACCCTATCTTACGTTTAGTTTCATGTTTTATCTTATATTTACTGCGTTTGATTACACTGAAAACTTCGAGCGTTCAAATGGGGAATATCATTTAGGTTCAACTGTATAAATCTAATTATCTTAAGCTTCTCGTAAATCATTAATAAATTCAGAAAGAAAGTATATAGGTGTCTTCCAGATATAAGTAGTTGGTAGTAATTTCTTAAAGTATGACCGGAGTTTCCCTGATTAACCTCGAAGAAAGCACCTATAATAAGATGATATTTTTCAATTTCAATTAACAATATAATATGTTCTTTAAAGGTATCCATATTAGGAATAAATGTTATATTGTGAACATTAAAATAATGATCACAAAGTACGTTATTAAACTAAATTTGAATTGATTATATAAAATAAAGTTTCTTTAAGAAAAGGCAAACAAAAATTGTTATTAGATTGCTATTTACTTATTTTAAAATATTGTAATCTCGTTACAGTAAGAAATAAAAGCATTCAAGATGTTAGAAATATTTTTGAACTGTTTATCCTTCTTTCTTGCCAAATAGCACAATGGTTGCAGGAATTATCGGATAAATTACCGGAATTGTTTTCGCTATGAAATTATATACCATATGCTACAAAAGGCTCATTTCAACAACTTCATACTATGTTAATATCATCAATATCGTCATCATAGGTATTCTGTCATTATTGGCAGATCACTTGCGCAACTGAAATGCTTCCATGCTTTACGGTCTTCAGCTAACCTCTTCGCCTTTGGGAACGATTTTTCTGTTTTGATACCGTCCATCAATTGTAGCCTCCTTTGTCCCCTCCCTCTCTTTTTTGTCACATACCCTCTAGCACGTCCCTCATGATACTGTTAGTTCTGTAATCATGTATACGCTTATTTTACTAACTTTTATTCTTACAAAATATATATCCTCACCTTACTCTTACATGTTTTGAGCTAAGATTGAACTTAAACCAATTTGATTTTACTTTAGAAGCAAAGCAATAGTGTTAATCGAATCGCAATAATTGAATTAATAAAGAATTGATTAAGAATTATTTAAGAATTGATTAATAAAGTCTGTTGAAATTAATAATTAAACAACATTTAACGATATTAAACACGATTGTCTCACGTATAATGAATTTATTTCAATTTTCATTGCAACACACCCTAGTAACTATTCAAATGAGAAGTTCAGAAATCTTTTAATTGATGCTAGATTTTTATATTACTCGAAATTGTTAGAAGGACCACTTATTATTCACAATTAGTGAACTATATTGTAATGTAAAGATGTTCGGATGATTTGTTTCATCGTAACTATTATTTTCAGTATATGTACATATCGAGAATTGAAATTAACTACTATTTTGTGGGAATATTTTCATGAAATTGAATTCAAATATATTTTTATAGATTTAGGTATCTAGAAAATAGAACCAAGGGTGTTATTGGTCTCATAATAGGCTTAAATAAAAGGTACATATTTATGTGGTATTTCATATAAAACTAATGACACTTATCAGCTATAGATTCAAAATCAACTTATACAATATCGTACTATCAACAAGAATAGCAATATTCTGTACAGATGTATAGACTATAAGAAAACAGATGAAGAAATGTTACATTTTAAAGTAATAATATACGAAAAAACTAGGATCCAAAAAATGCATGGAAGATGGATTAAAATCAACTAATAATGACTTTTCTATGTATTGGTACACAGGAAACAGTAAAATTTACAAAGGCAAAACATAAGATGACCCAACAATATAAATATATCACAATAGGCTTCCAAGGAGGAAGTTGTGTAATAGAATCTACAGAATAAGTGATAGTTCTAAGTAAGCTTGAAAGAAGAAATTACTTAAACACATTACAAATAAAGAACAATAGCGAAAAGTTAGGAATGGAAATATTTAGTTAAGTAGACCAAAGTTCACTTGAACTGTGAAACGAAGTGGTATGCTATGGATTTCTTAATTAACGAACAAGTTCATTATAAAAATCTTAAGTTTCTCTAGCAAATAATTTTAAACTATTTTAATATGAAAGCAAAGAAAAATTATGATTCAACTTAATAGAAATGCAAAGCATTTGTGAATAAAGTAATGTTTATAATCTGCCAACCTTGATACTTCATAATATATAAATTAAGACATGATATGCGACAAACAAATATAATAAAACTACTGAAGTTAGGAAACAAATTACGCGTAGTATTGTGATACTATTTACCAGTGACTGAGCAAAAAGTTTCCATATACTTCGTGAGACAGCCCACTAATTAAGGTAGCTATTTTTCCTTAACGTTTAATTCATATTCAAACAATTGTTAATTAAATGTTTCGCATACTTTTGCGTATAGAACCAAGTTTAATTATTTATTTTAAAATATTGTATTTCCGTATATTCTATAAACTACACTGCAATTATGAATGTTGAGCAAACACATGACTAGTATATAAAAAAGTTTTCTTTATTATAATGAAAGGTTGTTGGGTTAATTTCACACGAATTTTCCTCTAAAATTTCTTTTCGTAAATCACTGAAACTGCCTATGCATTACTTTAGATTAAACACCAGGTTACAGAGTCCTATAAATCTCGATCGCAGATGCTCTGTAACCCTAGGTTTTTTTTTTACTTGTTATGACACAAATGTTTGTACTATAGAATTGGATTCAAAGCTTGAACGCTGAACTGATTCTAAAACAATTATAAAAGAAAAGTATGTACTCACCTTTCAAAGCAGACCCCAACAAAATCACCATCATAATTATACATAGTGCCCTGAAAAGATCCAAAAGCCGCTTCCACATATTGACCGAGTGTACATACGTATTCTTGCCAATAGCTTGTTTGATCGAAAGAGCTAATGTAGCGAAACTATCATGTGAAACGGAGATGAACTTTGAGCGTTTTACGTATCTGTTTCCAAAACTTAGGCATACAGTCCATGCCAGAGATTCACTATGAAGATTAAAATCCATAAATTTAATAAGGAAAACAATATCTTGCAATAGTTATACTCACTCCACTCATTCAGAGACAATTTTAAAAAAATTCAATGTCATTTTTTGTAAACAACTGACTGTCTAGACATCGTCTTCCATTTTGAATTTAAGTAGATAATGTTCACAAAGTATATTAATAAAATGCATTTTGAATAGATCGAAAAAACTAAACAAAATTTTATTTCAAATAAAGATACGTACAAAATTGTTATTCTCTCATTTCCTGATTTAAAATAATACAATATTGCTGTAATTTAAAATAACTTATCATAATAAAAACACTTTCTTGTTGTTTAGCTGAAAGAATCTATCTTAACAGATATATATATATATTGTACTATTATACTCGTATTTTGTCCAGGAAGAAGGGATAATAATTATCGTGCAGCGCGGCGAAATAAACTGTTAATGAATTATGTTACATGTCACATAAGTGTTGAACATTCTCAAAGCAGAACTGAAACATAGAAAAACACAATCCAAAATGTTATTCCTAATCATTTTCATGCCCGGAAACTGGAAAACATACAATGACAAGAAAAATAATATGTACAAAGAAAACAGATAAACATGGGATAACCTGACAAAAAAATATAAAATAAATAAGTTTTGGAGATTTCGTCAAACCAAAGAGGTAAAAGTGAAATTAAAGAACTAATTTTTAAAAATGTAAAATTAACATATGGAAAATTATTAGATTTAAGGATCATCTTCCATAAAAAAAACTAATCAGGCTCCAATCATATGGAATTCAGCAGAAAATGCATATAATAAATTAAATGTGAGGAATTAAATAATTGATAAGAGAAAATTGACAGTATTTCTACAATAATTAAAAACTTTTAACTAAATATACAGTTGTCAGAAAAACTAAGAATTAATTTAGAAGAGTCAAGGAGTAACTTGTACAGATAAAGAAAAGCAAATATGACATACATACAAATTAAATATGACAAATGTAAATGAGATTGAAGTTGGAAAAAATAGGATAATATTAACTATTAGAAGTGTAAAATTCAATATTAAAAAATTAAATAACATTATTTTAAATTTGACATTTAAATAAAATAAGTAATGCTATTCAGTAAAGCTATTCAGTAAAAATAAATGTTGCTCGTCGACAAACAGTATATTTGGGAATATATATATATATATATATATATATATATATATATATATATATATATATATATATATATATATATATATATATATATATATATATATAGAGAGAGAGAGAGAGAGAGAGAGAGAGAGAGAGAGAGAGAGTTTAATTTAGTATATATCATATCTATCTCCGAAACCTAAAACGTAGATCAAAATCACATTATTCAAACTTATTACTAAGATTTATATAAAAAATGAAACATGTTAAACTTAATATTTTAAGTCTGAAAATGTATCAAATTTGACGCAACAAGAGAAAAGTGAATGTAACTTTTTGAATTTCAGAGCAGGTCAAATGCAAAGTACACAATATGAATAACTAACAAATATTATACTATGCATGAGTTACAACACTACCTCTTAAGTTTTCGATGTATAAGAAGTAGGATGTACAGTAATATTAAACCAAATCTTTTAAAATATTTTCTTGGCATATTTTCATAGGGAAGTTGCATTAAAGTATACAGAAAAGGTGAAATTGTGAATTAATTAGTGGCGTGTATCATGTAGTGTAACTTATTTTACCTAGCAACTTAAAACAATAAATTTTGTATTTTCCTATCTTTCACCATTGTTTTAAATCATTATATATATATATATATATATATATATATATATATATATATATATATATATATATACCATATATATATATACCACAAATATAAGAAAAACATTGAATGTTACATTTTACATATTAAACACACACATAACTACCAAGACATGAATGTTCATAATAGAAAATAGATTAATAATTGTCATGGAGTGTTATAATTAACACTATTATTATTGTTATTATTATTATTATATTACAAGAAATCAAATTAATTAGTAATGTAAAGTATTAGTTATTTTCCTTGGAAGTATCGAAGAAAGATATTCTTTATTTATTTTGAAATTGCTGAGAAAAAAATTCAGTATATTGTGGTAAATATCCCATTTTCAAATTCTAGTTTCTTTCAGGTATATTTTCTTGTTTTATATATTTTCTTAGTCTACGAAACTTCTTTGCGTTTATATAAAATGTTGTTCTGCGAAAACAATTTTGTGCAAAAATATATAAAGAGTTTTTCAATAAACAGACATGGTATAAACTGATGTAGTTAAGTTGGTACATAAAATCCGGTTCTCAGATATTTGATTGAGTTTCCTAATATAACTAACTAACTAACTCTATGGCCTATGGAACCCGGAGGTTCAATGCCGCGTTCACAAAAGCTCTCCACTGACTTCTATCCTTAGCTAACTGCATCCAGTTTCTACTTTGTATTCAAATCTCTGCGAGATCTATCTTAATATTGTCCTCCCATCTGCGCCTAGGTCTTCCTAATGGTCGTTTTCCGATTGGCCTTCCAGTCAAGACTTTGAAAGCGTTTCTACTTTCTTCCATTCTAGCTACATGACCCGCCGACCTAAGCCTCCTAGACTTGACGACCCTAACAATGTTGGGTAAACCATATAAATTGTGTAGTTCCTCGTTATGAAGTTTCCGCCATTCCTCATTCCCGTTCCTCTTGGGTCCGAATATTCGTCTCAGGATCTTATTCTCAAATACTTTAAGTCTATGTTCTTCCCTCAGAGTAAGTGACCATGTTTCGCAGCCATACAGAACAACAGGCATGATTATCGTTTTGTATATTTTAAGCTTCAAATTCCTCGACAGAATTCGTGACGACAAGAGATTTTGAACCGAATAGTAACACGAATTCTCTGCTTTTAGTCGACATTTAATTTCTCCGTGAATATGATTTTCCTCTGTTAATATTGATCATAGATATTTGAAACTATCCTTCTTATCAAAAGTATTATTTAATATTTTAACGCATCCATAATTTGCCGTGTTACGGACCCGACGCACTTCCATGCATTTAGTTTCCTATGCATTTACTTCTAAACCCATGTCCTTGCAAGCATTTAATAAGATCTATGCATTTCTTTCTATTTTTCTCCTATCATCCCCTATTAAATTTACATCATCAGCATATGCCATAACCTGGTGAATACCGTTCAACTCTAGGCCCTGGGTATTCCTCATAGCGTATTCCAGAACAAAGTTAAATAATAATGGCAACAACGCATCTCCTTGTTTCAGGCCATTTTCGACGTGAAAGCTCGTGGACAAAAATTTTCCTACCCGGACTTTACTTTAGGATTCATTTAAACCTATCTTAATTAATCTAATTAGCTTTCTTGGTATTCCAAGTTCTGTAAGAACGTTGTATAATGTTTCTCTCCTAACCGAGTCGTACGCCTTTCTAAAATCAATAAATAGTTGATGCACCGGAGTATTGTATTCCCACTTTTTTCGAGTATTTGGCGAATGGTAAATATTTGGTCGATAGTTGATCGATTTCATCTAAATCCGCACTGATAATCTCCAATAATTTCATATGCGTATGGGGTCAGTCTTGCTAATAGAATATTTGAAAGGATTTTATAGGATGTTGACAGAAGAGAAATGCCTCGATAATTATTACAGTCAGTTTTGTCGCCTTTCTTGTGAATTGGAACAATGATTGATTCTTTCCACTCTTGTGGCAATTCTTCCTTGTTGTAGATAAGGAGAATGAGTTTGTATATCTTGTTCCACAATTTTTCGCCTCCAGCTAATATTAACTCAGCCGGAATTTCATCTACACCCGGAGATTTGTGTTTCTTTAATTTCTTTATAGCGGTTTCTACTTCTATTCGGTTGGATTCCGGAATACACGGTTCTGCGGTGTGAATCTCCTTTTCTCCACGCACACTAGTTTTTGGTTGCGTGTTAAGCAAATCGTCAAAGAAATCTTTCCATCTATTTAAGATGCTATCCGTGTCAGTGAGAACTGTACCGTCAGATTTCTTTAATATATCTAGACCTCGGCTGTATAAGGCGATAACCCACAGTTTCCTTATTTCTGGAAAAGTGGAATTGAATGTTTAAGAGCATTGCATGTAGTTAATCTGCTGCAAGAAAGTTCTCAGTTTAGAGCTTCCTCAAGAACATGTATCTCTTCTGCTTATTCTAAATTTTTGTCAATTTAGCATTCGAATTACAGATTATACAAAAAGAAAATTAAAATAGTTTGTTTGTACTTATTGATGGTTATCACCATTTACGTGCATATGCATTGTTAGTTATTGCCTTTTATAAGAAAAGTACTTTTATTGATGTTTCAATTCGAATTTTTATTTAAGTACCTCTGACACAGATCGGGATAGAGAGGAGGAAGGAATCAGCTTCGATCTATTTGAAGGTCCATCTCGGCATTTACTTGATGTGTCCAACGAAAATATAGTATTAAGAATAGCACTTATTACATTGTTTCGTAAATACGTTGATGGCAAAGCAATGGCTAGCTTTTGACTGAAAAATTACATTTAACAAAATGCTAATTAGAAATCCTTAATCTAGAACTAGTGGCACAGAGATACCTTTCATATTCTAGACGCAATTATAACACTACTCTGATATACAAAATCTGACAAATTTTCACTTCAAATTAGTACTATAAGCGCATTTGCATTTGTACTTGTAGCTGGATATTTAGTTTAAACCTGCGGCATGAGGTACTTTATATGCTGCTTAAGTTTACCCACTACCAAGTCATTTAACTCCCCTACTAAAACTACCTATCGCAGTATGAAGAAGCAAGTTAGGCTGTGTAACTCACAATATTTCAAATTCAGCACTTGATGGATTACAATAGTCAATAAAATCGTTAATACACCCGAGTCTATTAATATAAAATATATCATCGGGAGAAAAAACGAGTTTGAGACCTCTGCATTTCACTCTGTAAAACTTCTTACGAACACTTTAACGAACTGAAATCACTATAACAATATATCAGACATTAAAACAGTGGCAACTGGAATAGTTTACTCCCTCTACACTACGCAACCCGCACTAATTTCTTGTAGTTACTTGTAGATTTACGTAGGTACTTTTATCTGAAATCCACTATCAGTACCCATCACATTAATTGTCGTAAGTATGTAGTCCCGACAGTTCTATTCATCAGTAGAGTCGTCAGACTGTTCATCTGAATGTACTTCCTGGGAAAACCTTTGTTGTAGATAGAAGTCATGGTACGCTGGAGGAATCCATTTCAGACATGACATGACATTATCATATTTTATTTTATGGAGTGGAATTTTCGAAGTATACTTTCTCACAAGTGAAATAGACGACAAGTCAATTTGATGTCTATCTCGCTTTTCGAGACTGATGTTTACAAAATCGTTGGAATCTGGTGCATGAGAAGTTGACACTGCCAAATTATATGGATGATACTTCTCATATTTCATTCTTTCGACTTCACTCAGTTTGAAAGGGCTTCCACTTTCATATTTGGTTGGTTTTCGAATTGCGTCGAGAAGACTCGAATTTTTTTATAAAAATGTTTACGTACAACTTTAATATTCATGATTGCGGCAAAGAACAAGGATAATGCTTCCTATGGGATGAATCTGTTGCAGGTCGAGGGTCTGAAGAAATAGCAAGTTGTCTTCATCGTTTCTTTGAAAAAAAACTGACTTACGTGGAGAAACACTAACAGTGTTCTCGGACAATTGCTGTGGAGAATACAAAAACTGGGTGGCTGCATCTCTTGAGTAGCGGAAGGTTTAATACCATACAACATTACTTCCCTGTTGTTGGACAAACTATGTTGCCGTCAGATAGGGACTTTGCAGCTATTGAGAAAAGCAATTAATCATAAATAATTACGTTTATGATTAACATCTCTCATTTGAATTTGAATTCTATTTGAGGCCTTTAAGCATCTCTGCCACAGCCCGGGACAGGAGAGGGGAGGTTAGTCAGTGCTTAGTTTTGTGGGTATAAACCCATCATTTGACTGACTAGACTGAGGGAAACCCTAAAAAACCGTCAGTGAACCAATAGTCATTAGATAAAATTGAAGTAGGATTCTGTTCTTAACATTCATTCTCACAAACATATTATTATTATCATTAGTATTTTTGTTGCTGAAGCACAAAAGCACAACTCGCAATTCAAATGGTTGTGAGCTCAACGTACCGACCTCGCACCGCAAGGGTTAAAAATATATTTAGCAAAAATTGGCGTAGTTTTATTTTCCAGCGTTTTTTTACAATACTTCCATTTTGTAAAATAACATTCAAAGCTGGAACAGTATTAACGTATAAAATAATGAATCATACCTTATTTTCATAACCATACCTTATCAGATATCAAGAATACTATATCGCGTACCTTGTAAAAATGTAGAGAAAGTAAAAGAAACGAAAACGTTAGAAATAGTTACAAATTTCATTTTGGAGTGACCCCAATGACAGTTCCTAACTCGGGAACAGTACAATAAATGTAATCCTATTGTACCAAACATAACTGCATGCACTTTACACGTTGCAATAATCATTCTTGTACTGAAACTGAATCGTTTCTACAAACAAGCAAGCAACCATTTTTTGCCCACGCAAAAAGGATGTTCAGCTCTCAGAAAGAGATCCTTTTCTACCTCTCTCATTCTATTTCCTTGTCAACAGAGAAGCATAACCTAGTTGGAGGGGAAGAAAATTTTCAGACAACCATATCCATCTCACATGTTGCTTCTTAAGATCATTCGGATACTTATTACCTTTGTTCTGTTCCCCTGTCTCACTTTCTCCTCTCTTACCCCCACAAGAACAAAAATCATTGATTGCAAGTGTGAAATAAAACGCGTTCGTCATGTAGTAATCAAATCAAGACCTACAAATAGCTGATTGTGATTCTTTAAAAAGTAAACAGCAAGTCGATTTAATAGCCCGCGTAGTTTCTACCGCAAGACGGCTTCCTCCTATGGTGTTTAAATGACGTCATTGCTTCATATTTTTCGTTTCGTAGGCTGGGTTTGAGATCTACACATTACAGAGGGACCAAAGGGGAACATACCAAAAGTTGAAAGCTAAAACAAAATAACGTCAGATATGCGTAGTTACTGAATATACCACTTGCCTTATACTACGTATAATCCTTGGCATACATCCAGCACATTCTACTAAGAGAAATTCTACATTGCAAAGAAATTATAAAAGATAGAATACAACAAAGTATTTTCATTATGTATCTACACGTACGTTCATAGCTAATGTTTGTACGCGATTTAAAATAACAAAAATTTAATTATCTTTATATGCCAATAACTGAGGCGTATGCTAGCTACATATTCTGCACGTACAAGGAGATAACCAACACAGTTCGTGCATGTAAACTGTGATAATCCACATTGTATAAGATTTACAATAATACTTTCTGAATTCGCTTCAGATGATGCTGATGATTCCGCTTCCATCTCAGGAACATAATCCACATCGTCTGGATCACTCACACCACTAATGTCACTTAAAATGTCCGCCATATCGGTAATTTCTTTTGATAGAACAGCATGCTGCCTTGCGCACGACGCCATGTTTCACTACAGGTTGTCACCTTTTACGTGCGTAAGCTTCGACAAAGTGGCATGTCACCGTGCCCTTTCCTGCCAACTACATAGGAAAATCAAAGATCTCTCACCTTGAACAGACGAAGAAGTGGTTTGTCGCCTTGTTCATTCACAGAACTAAAATTTTCATGAAATGTGGGTTATCACCTTTTACACCCGAGGTCTTGAAAGCACGAGGTTGATAGCCTTTCTTAAATTTGTTGTTTCCCTCATACATGTCCCGGATGTTTTTATTATTACTATTATCTTCAAGTTCCTTAATTTTAGCTTTCAAAAAATCGCGCTTCTTTGTTCTAAAAGTTTTGGAAGTTTCCCGCCTGATATCTTGAAACTTTTGTGTAGTTATTTCATTCGGATTTTGTGGCCAGCGTAATTTTGCCTGTTTTCTCTTCTCTGCTAGTTTTGTGCATTCCTGGTCGATTCATGGTTTGTTCCTACGTATTTCCGCGTGTCCCAATTTTTCTTTTGCTGAAATTTTAATGCTATCTCTAATTTCAATCCAGGTATCCTCAACACTAGTGCACTCCGAATCTTCTAAAACCGAGAATCTATTCGAAACTTCAATCTGGTTTTCCTTTCTTATCTGGCTCTCTTCTAATTTCTTTAAATTGAATCTCTCCATTTTCGGGCAATGAATATTACCTGTATTCAACGATAACCTCTCTCGTATTATCGCTGCTACCAGGTAGTGGTCAGTATCACAATCAGCCCTTCTAAACGACCGGACATCAATTATGCTAGATTGTCTTCTTCTATCTACTAAAACGTGATCAATTTGATTATGTGTTTCCCGTCTGGTGATGTTCAAGTGTATTTATGGACGTCGCGATGTGGGAATTTTGTACTCTTCACGATTAGGTTTTTGGATGTTGCAAAGTTCATGAGTCTAACAGCGTTGTCATTACTTTCCTTATGCAGACTTTCGTTTCCTATAATCGGTTTGAAAATATCCTCTCGTCTTACCTTCGCATTGAAATTCCCTAATAGAATTTTCATATGGTATCGCGGGAGTTGGTCAAATATCCGTTCCATTTCTTCGTAGAAACTGTCTTTTATATCGTCATCCTTATCTTCAGTTGGGGAATGTACATTTAAAACAATAATATCACACCACCGTCCCTTAAGAGTAATAAAAGAAAGTCTGTCAGTAACAAATTCAACCCGTTTAATTGCTGGTAATATACGTTTATGAACGAAAAACCCTGTTCCTAACTGGTGATTTTTTATTTCCTTCCCCGTAAAAGAACGTAAAATTTCCGGAATTCACAGATCCATTTCCTTCCCACCTAACTTCCGGAACTCCTACTACGTCCATCCTGTATTTTTCTAACTCACTCGTTACGGATTTTAACGCGCCTGCCCTATAAAGACTCCTAATATTCCATGTTCCAAATCTCATGTCCATTTTCTTTTACTGAGGTCGTGCCAAGTTATCAGTCCTTGTCCGAGGCTTTTGTGAATATTTCTGAACAAGTGCTTTTTTTTTACAGGATGAGGTTGTTGGCCCTACCGAAACCCCCAAGCTGGAGGACCACTCCTAGTCGGCTGTCCGCGACTGCTTATTCAGTATATTCGCAGCTAACCTCTATATCTAGAGGCCTTCTCCTCGATCCGCAACCTGAGGACGCGCCATGCCGTGGTGACAGGAACCCACGTTACATGGAGTTTCCTAGTATACCATTATAAATAGTTAAATTAAATTTCTTTTGATGTATGAATTTATTCCGTTCCTTCTATTTACTTAGTAATTATAAGAATCATGATTTTACGAAACATTTAAAGATTTATCACATATAATAAATATTATCACATTCAAGGCAATTTATCCATACTCTTGAACTTTTTATTTCAGAATATGGACAGGTTGAGTAACAATATGAATCAGAAAGATAAACTTTTCTATACAGTCTTAAGGCACGAATACGAATGAATAAAAAGTATTTTCAGTAAGTACAAAAGTGTCGCTTTATTCGAATATTTACAAAAACTTAATTACACAATTAGCATTTTAATGATAAAGATGTGCATAACTTCCACAAAAGTATTTTAATATTTTCTGTTACTTTGCTTTGGCATGAATATCAACTAGTGACAAAATTAGGTTTAGGAAAAATGTTTAATAAGCTAAAAATTAATTATTTTTATATAAAACTTCCAATATAGGACAAGCAACTTCATATATATTTTAACATTTATTATGTACGCCAAAATGAGAACTATTGTTCATTCGAGACATAAAATATGTAAATGGATAAATATAATTCAATGGAACGAAATAAATGTTGATTTGTTTATTCTAGTTTAATTTCCCTTTAATATCAGCAATATTGTAGAGGATGAATCAAGTTTTCAAGTGGGATTCGAAGTATTGTTGGGATTTGCATCCAAGTCAAGCACCCCTACTATGAATGGAACCAGAAACCACACTCACAGGAAACACGGGTGTTAGCCATTCAAATGCGAAGAGGCATTTGAAGTATCATGAATTTTTGAAATTTTAGACTACATCATTCTGGTCATCAATTTATTGACACATACCAATCAAAAAACATTTAATGGAACGATGACCGTACTAATGTACGAGTAGTTTCCAAGTTTTGGAAGATTTCGAACATTATACAAAAACTGTTACGAAGAGAATTAGGTATTATATTGGGCTCTGATATGAATACATCTGTTCTATAGTACTAAACAGAGATTCAAAACTAAGAAATAGCTAGAATTGTTTTAGGACAATATGATATTCTATTATTAATTTCAGAGAAAGGGGATTACAACAAGCAACTTGACTGGGAATGGAAGATTGAATATAGTTAATGGATTGATCGTAGGACTGTACGTAGATTCCGAAATAAGAAATAAGCATAGATAAACAAGCTCTGCTTTTTATAACTATGTTAACTGATAGGCAAAAAATAAATAAAGATGTTATTACGTCTATTAATGGCGATTCCTTCATGAAAAGAACGGAACAGGTTATTATCTACCTCTTTTCGTAACTGTAATTTACGTCTTATCTTAATTCTTAGGAAACCTACAACGTTTGAAAAGTAAAAGCTTTTATTTGTAAGCTCATTATAAGCAAATACCTTCATCTTATATCGTCTGCAGTACGATGAACTTCTACCTGTTTGTCAGATGCAAGCTGAAGCGTACTATACGTGTTTTCTTTCAAGCAAGATTGAGTGTACACGTATTATATCATCAAGAACATACCAACTATATGTAAGGAGATGTGATTTTGCAGTTTTTGATCTCTTCCTTTCAATATAGTTGATTGTGCAATACGATAGCTATTCAGTTCTGTTTTATTGACGTAATTTTCTTTGTTTGTTTGTTTGTTGGCATAATATTGACTGATATTGAATACACTTAAGAAAATTGAAAGAGTTTCACTTTGATATTCAATGCTGCGTATATAAAATGATAATAGAACAGGTATCTGGTCTTTGTTCCAACGCAGAATTTCCAAGCCTATACATTTACCTGTATATCTACATTTTTTATTTCAATACGGATAGTAACATATTTTAATATCGTATAAAATATCTACATTTGTGTATGACAACGGTGTTAATTCATAAGTTTGTAACAGTCAAATGTTAAAGTTTGAACTTTATAAATGAGAAAGAAATCATGCTTTTCCCACTTCAACATTTACTTTTTCTTTCTTTCTTTCCTTCTTTCATTATTTACATATTTGTGTTTAAATAGAGTGAATTGAACCTAGCATTGTATCCTATAGACAGCTACGGCACACGTGCAGCTAAACGTGTAAGACTCGTATATATATCTCTCGTAAAGTCATTATTTCTTGCTTTCTTGAATACTTCTTCAAATTCCTCATGATATTGCATCAACAAAAATTTATGGCCTAAATAAGCATCAAGTTTGGGATCACAAAATCCACGAACATTCATAATAACCATTTGACTAGCTTATGGCCAGTTCGTTGTTTGAGTATCTCTGATTATCTGATAGAGATCAGAAAAAATGAAATGAAATCTTTCCGTTTTACACCCCACGGTTATGCAGGCTAGGCTAAAGGAGACGGTTATGATGAGAAATGAAGCAATGGTGCAATGAAGAAAGTGGGAGGAAACGGGAGAAGCCCGAGAAAACCCCCACACGCGGTGTTTGTTCACTACCAAGCTCACTTGGCACGAGTTGGGATCGAATCAGGGATCCCACACATCACAGATGAACGCTCCACCACTGAGCCACCACGGCCCCGAAAGAGATAAGATATATATTGATGCTTAAGGCCTGTTCCTTGCCTGAAAGTGACATTTTTTGCATCTGCTAACTATAAAATTGGTTTCATTTTAATCATTCGTATGTTGCAGTAATAGAAACATTAACTTATTATTCCAGTAACAACTTGTAAACGTTACTTCAATCTTTTATGTACTGTCAGTGATGATTTGTGGAAGTGGCGCAAAGGGAGGTGTGTTTTCCAGCTGATCGACAAGATTCTTGTATGGGGGACAAGATTCTTGCACTCAATCTCCTGTTGTGCTCAAGGTGAGTTACCAGTAATTTCGCAGTACTACTTTTCACTCTCCGTGTACTGAAAATCTCCCGGGGAAAATGTTGAAATTACCACTGTGTACAGCCACGTGTATTGCCTTGAGTTATATAACTTTAAGATCAAAAAAATTGGTCATTAATGAGAACAGCATAAACAAGAGACAGACATAATAGAAATTTAGTCACATCAATTTTCTTTGTAACTTCATAAATACTGCAGATTGATTTTGATGAGAATGTTAATTTACTTGCTGGCCTTATTGTGAATCCCTCATAACAATACCAATAAACTATGCGATGTAAGGATAGTTTATTTGCAACCATTTTAAATTTGCAAAGATTTGCATGTACAAATTACATTGGTCAAGAGGTTATCTAATTTGTTTAATGGTAATTATAAATAATGTCTTATCTGGAGATTTTTTATTAATATTGTTCAGACTATTATTGAACGAAAAACAGATAATTTTACAATATGTTGCTATAATAAATTATGAGTGAATACGAAGTTGAATAGAAGTAATAAGAAAGTTACATGAGATATTTCAAAAAGGATACTTCTTTATATTTTTTTTCATCCTCTTTAAGAGGTGAACCTTCAACACAGGGAAAGGGTGGAGCTGCGGAAAAATCTATATTTTTCATTCATTAAATTACCTTTTCATTTGTATGTTATTTGTCTCTCAAATTTTGTTGCATCGTATAATTATGCAATGATTATTAACCCTAGATCTGGAACCCAATTTAGTAAAAGCTTATTAGGAACCGAACGTCAAAATTACGTGTTATCAAAAAAGTAAAATTTATTTCAAATAATTGAGTGTGTTTTCATTTATATAAAATTTATAGCTTCCAATAGAAATTAATATAAAATTTTAAACACAATTTTCTGTCACAAAACAGCCGTATATGTTTACTATGAATTAGTCCATATGAGTTACAGATTTCGTGTCAGCAAATGAATAACACTCACACTGAAAAGAGCAGGGGAATTACTAATGGTGATTATTTCACTAAATGACTCAAAAGATATCAAACTTACCAACTTCCCCTTTAAATGATACAACAGATCATCTCTGTTTTCCATCCAGTTCATTGTTACTCACGATAATGCTGACAAATTTTCACTTGATGAGGATGATTTTCACTTCAAATTTTCATTTTGAGCACAACGTATTAGTCATCTTTTTTTCTTCTGCTAAGGGCAGTGCCCACAATGCTCCCATTTCCCCATCTTAGAACCACTAGATGTGGTTTCTTGATTTTCTGCTGACAGTCCCGGTAAAATTTTGTTCTGAATGCAGCTGTTGATCGCTCCAGACACTGTACGTGGAATTGTACTTCTTGCAAATCTGATCTTCATCCATCGAATTAATATTTATGAAATAGAGACTCCGTGAATTGAAAACGATTCAATGGCTTCATTTCAGATGTTGCAGAAAGCAAGCTATTGCTTTGATGAACATTGTCGATGTAAACTGCGAATGAGTTAATTACGGAAATATTAATCATGTTATAGAAGTACCACATTAGCCATCGTTTCGTTTTCTTATCCCAATTTGTTGATAGACAAAGTTGATCAAATATATCAACTGCATCCTTAGTACAGTTGTAAATTTATAATTATTTCGGGCTTTTCGCTAGAGTGTAGAGCCTTGTCATCACGAACTGTGGAAATTAACATAACTTTTATTCTGTTTTGCCTTGAATAATACAGCTGTTGGATTTTCACTGAATAGGAACATGAAAATCTTTCCTTTCGCTTGTTCAACTAGGCACATGTGAACTCACTAGGCAACTTTGGTTTATGAAATGAAATCTCTAAGTTTTACGTCCCACGTTTTGCCGGCTAGATTAAAGGAGACGGTGATGACGAGAGATGGGTAAAATAGTGGAATAAAGAAAGTGAAATGAAACAAGAGAACCCCGATAAAACCCAGCATACCGTGTTTATCCTCCACAAAGCTTACTTGACGCGAGCTGGCATCGACCCAAGAACCCCATCCACCAGAGTTGAGCGCTCTACCACTGAACCACCGCGGCTTCGCAACTGTTGTTTACTTTTCTTGGTAGTCAGTTTGTCTGTTTGGAGCAATTCAATTGACAAAAGGGATGGACGCAAATCAGTTGTCGAATGTTATATTCCAGTTATAGCCATCCTTTGGAATAAGTATTGTTCTAACAGAAAAAAGTGTAACAGCCTGCCCAGGTGAAGTAAAGCATTTTTATAAATATGGCATGGCATTCACCATGTGTTTGATAGCATTGTCACATAGCGTAATAACTTTATGTGATATTTATTAGGTTTGCTGGGCGAACACATTTTGAATGGGCAGTTCCCTCTAAATCCAATTCCTGAATGCGATCGCCTCTTATATCATCAAAGAAACTTGGATTTTGTTTT
This sequence comes from Thermobia domestica, assembly GCF_964235325.1. Taxonomy (NCBI): domain Eukaryota; kingdom Metazoa; phylum Arthropoda; class Insecta; order Zygentoma; family Lepismatidae; genus Thermobia; species Thermobia domestica. Next base: position 211,289,675 of record NC_137458.1, read on the forward strand.
AGAGAAATTGATGCTCAGTACTTAATTCCACATGAGTTAGTGTCGAATAATATATCAGCATTCAAACTATTATTTTTCATAGCTCCAGTTAGTATCAGAAGTCTGACGATAGCCTTTAATTCTTCTTTGCGCGCGTCACCGTAAGTAGAATTTTTTTTTTATGTTAACATTCTTCCTTTGGATTTATTCGTTTGTGTGACGCATCTAAAATATCTGGTGATAAGAATACAAAGAAACACTCGGATGGTTCTCTCTGTTACGAGGCGATACCTTGAGCTCCTGTCCTCACATGCAGATTTTTTAGTAGGAACCTTTGTACTTGCCATTTTCAGTGGTTCAGTTTTCCATATAAACCCATTTTTACCCACTAACTCCAACATGATAATCAACTTGATAAGTAACTTGAGAAGGTACCAGTTACGTGCAGCATCAAATATTACTTATAACATCACTTTTATAAAGCCAAAAAGCTAACCAGGATACTGTTTTTCGCTTCTCCTGCAAAATGCACATAGCAGGTTTTGAATTGCCGCCGACGATATACTACTCCGACCAAATTAGTCACTCAAAAAATAATCCTGTGGCTATTCCTACGTGCCAATGCACAGAAGGAACCATTCCTGATGCTGAAATTAAAATGGTCGAACATTTGTTGGCAGCATGTAACGTTTCCATCCTATGTGGCATGGTATCCAGTAAATCATCGATGATATCCTCTGTAAAACGATGGAATTCTTACAACCCCAACCAGCTAATCATTAACACAATGAGGATGTCGTAATAACAAAATATTAGAGATGTTTACATCCTCAGTCAATGCACGGTAAATACATAACAAACCACTTCACTAAGGTTATTCCAAACAGTCGGATTAAGATATAGTTTCCATATTTCTATTCTTGTAACTCTGAATTTTCGTTCTACAACTCTCTGATAAATCGGATCAATGACAAATACATCACATAAATTAGAGCGTGCACTCCAAGATTATCAAGATACAATATGGATATATGTATCATATATAATTAATATTTTTTAAGTTCCTAACAAGGAAGTCAACTAGTATCATAATATTAAAGTTCCTTACGACACATACCTTACAACATGTTTCCCCATTGTGATTAAGTAGATGAATGTCTACGGGACACTTACATTCTCTCATAGAGTGTCTCGATACCGCCAGTGCCGTTTCCATCCCTGATCCAGTTAGTAGGCTTATGTGAGGCCTCGTCTTCTTCAGGTATCCATCGAAGGTCCTCATTATCAATGATTGTTCTTGTTGTTGGTTTATATGTATGATTTAAATTTTAGGAGTCTTGGAACTATTATGTTCGTTATCATTTGAGGAAAGACTTACTTCTTGAAATCCATCTCATTGTAATGTTTATGTTACCCAATTTCTCAATAGATGGTTATGCATTCTATCCTAAATCGCTAGAGTGATTCAGTTGAAACGTTGGCAATTGGCAAAAATATCATCCAGCTTTGCTTTACCGATGATGATGTGATAAAGTTTGTCAATCGCAAATATGATACATAGCCAACCAGAAAAATGATGGCTATGTAATGAAATATAAACAACATCGATCTAACCGTTTTAAAGAAAATCACACTTTTTATATTTAACTTTCAGTTAACTGTGACAAGCTAACATGACCATAGATGCTGCAAGCCTAGAAATCTAATTCCTAATACTAATCTTAATCCTTTCATTAAACTCTTCCTATTTTTAGGAATCGGGAGAAAACAGTTATAGCCTCTAAGGAAATGTGCATCAGGATGAATAGACAGATAAATGTCGAAAAAAAACTTTTTAGTATCTATGGACCATGAAACCTGTAAATCCGCTGAAATTGCGAATTCGGTTTTTCACCATTACTGTACTTTGTTCTTCCCTTTTCTCGCTTGAAAGTAAAACAATGTGCCCCATCTTTTACTTGTAGTTATGTAGTACGCTAGTAACTTCTTGTATGAATTTCCAGTTTTTAAAGGAAAAGACTAAAAGCTTTAAAAGCTATAGACTTTTTTCTCGTTGGCATGAATAACGACATTATCAAATAATGCCAGTTTGCTGAGAGTCCGATCTTATTATTTTCTAAATCTGGACACATTCGTTGGATTCACATACTAATTACAGGATGTCAACATTCTTTTAAAAGTTCAACTCTGAAACCCCAATAAACCTTCAGGTTCTTCAAAGTAGCATTTGAACAACATTTATTTCCTTGCGCTTTCATCGACTTTCAAAAAGAGCTGAAGGAATGTGATATACGTATTGTTGGTCTTGAAAATTATGAGCAATAGTAGAAGGGTTTAAGGTCACCTAATGATAAAATAGGATATACTGTATAATGCAAGTGTACAATGATGTAATAACCTCTATACAAGCTCCATTAAGGCTACACCCTTAGCGATAAGGAATTCCTAATATTTAAACTATATATGCAATTTTCAGATCTGGAAAATCAATGCGGGGAGAATGTAGCCTCTAACATTACTTTGATGAACACATAGTGAATTCACTTCTTGTAACATTGGGTGTAATCGTGAGCGTTAAAATTCAAGATTTTATTTTATTTTACCTACAGAATTCCAGCCACAAGCATTACTCCACTAATTACACCTATTTCATTCATGAAATTGTAATTTTCGGTTACTATATTGTAAATACTTATGTTAGGCAAGAATTATATTCTAGTGAATGTACATAAAATGTTATGCTTCGTACATAGATTATTTTTTGGTAATTGATTTTGTTCCTTTCTTTTCACTGCAGAGTTTATATGGGAAGGAGCCTACTATTCTCCTCTAAAGAGCGATCCTAACGATTATTAATTTGCATCCGAACAAAGTATACCCACCGGAAATTCAACCCGGAACCCTGTGTGCACAAAGCACGTTTACCAGGTATTTAGCACTAAGAGACACTAGATAAGTTTACATTTTTATGAAAATTATAACCATTGGCAAAAGTATGAAGAATAGATAATAACTGAGGGGTGAGGAAGCGGCACAAAACTATGTGCTCTAGTTTATCTTTTCAGTTGGTATACGCTATATTTTTGAACAGGTCAAATCTGCCAAAAATTATTAGCTACCATAGTTTCTCCGAGCTTGTGATAATGCCAATTGATACCACACACAACTCCCTCTTATTTACAAAAATAGACTTGGATTCAAGATGGCTACCAACTCGCCGATGTGGTCAAAGACTTCGCTGCCACTCACAATAAATATTGTAGTGTTTGCCCGGTCGCCACATGCATACACCATATACTTTAAGCATCTGTACCAAATTTATGGATCATGCTGTATAAACAAAATATTTATTAATAAAGTATGAGCATTAAAGGTCGTTTCAAAAATACGTTCCGGAAAACTCACCTCCCCAGCAAATACTCTTCCTGGGTATTTTCAAGATAAGCTATTTGTGTTACATATATTGTAACTTCATTTATGAATATGAATTAATTGTTATACAAAATTGTTTCTGTACCCCTGTCCGATAAAATATTTTTTAACCACAAGTAAACAGTTGTAATTTGACCAGTAGATGTAGCAAGTCAAGATACAATTTTCATAATATAGTAAGTCACTATTGATATTTCCATCAAGGTTTTAACATTTACTTGGTTGTAATATTAACCTTACAATTTCCAGAAATTTAATACGTCCTGTGTTATATTCTCAATACCAAAAACTTACACAGAACTTATGAAGTTCCTGATACTTTTTTACTATGAAGTTATGTCTCTTCATTAATAATAATAATAATAATAATAATAATAATAATAATAATAATAATAATAATAATAATAGACGACATCAACAGCTCTAAAGCACGAAATAAAGGGAAAGAGTAACATAATCTATCATATATATAAGTAATTTTACTACCCCTCCTTAACATTCCCTCTTAGCGAGAACCTACTACCTGCCACATTTGAAGTTCCTAGGTAGTTTAAAATTTCAGTTTTCTTTCGAAACATAACATTTCACAATTTGATTATGAAAACAAAATACGTTTTACGTACCTGCTAAGATGTAATTTCTCGACATAAATTTCAAGTACGTAGTCAGGAAACTGAAGACCTTCATTGTCTGTTCCTTACTTCCGTTGAACGGAAATACGAGAAAGCAGTAAAGGACTTTAAATACATCCCTGTGAAATACAATTTTAAGAAAGTTAAATTACACTCTTGTGGTAATTTATGACTTTTAATCTGAACTATAATCTATAATAATAATAATGACAATTTACAACTTTCGTGATTTGTTATCTGGTATTGAAAGTGACGTCCCAAAAGAATTAACTTTATATTTGAAGTGAAATCAGGTATGCTACCTACCTAATTCAGATTACAGGTTCAAGTACTCTCGATATAACTTGCCCTAGATCTTTCTTCACCAAGATTGTTCCAAGTCAAATGGACACCAATGTTCTCATATTCTGGAAACATCTCCTTGATACTTTCGTGAGCTGCGCTTCCCAAGTCTGCATGAATCGATCTCAAATTTATTCCAGTCCCTAAACTACTTATCATTTCCCATATTACTTTATAAGGTTGTTTATCCTTCCCTAGCAAAAACACATACCATAGAGGAAAATCCATTTTCGTACGTGTGAATAGTATACAATTGTTGCAAATGATAAGGAGTATACATAAAGTGCCGTCAATATAAACCTCAACATCACTTGTTTCACACATAAATCTCTAAAACCAAACGGAAACTGTTGTTACTATAATTGCATTATAATTCTACAGGGTGTCCGAGAAGTCCTTCCCTGATTACAGAAATTGATAACTCAGGCTAGAAATAAGATAGAAATATGAAACTGGTGTTGAATTGTTTACAAACTATAAAAGTTTTGGTCACATCAGTACACTTCCACATGAGCACCCTTGGTAGCACGTAGCACATCTAGGCGATATTCAATTTCCATCATGCAATAACGCGCACCAAACATTCACCTTTGGACTGCCTCTGGTGAACTCCCTGACCTCCCTGGGGGGTTCTGAACCCCAAATGCGTACATTATGGCGATTCACTACTCCACTGACAAAGAATGTCGCTTCGTCGGAAAAGGCAATTCGTCTGAGATAACCATTATCGTCCTCAATACGTGATAGCATTTCGACCGCAAAGTCATATCGACGTGTACCGTCGTCGGGCAACAAGGCCTGAACGAGTTGCACTTTGTAAGCACGAAACAATAAACGTTTGTGTAAAATGTCATGGATAGAGCTTTTTGGCATCTGTAATTCACGTGAGGCCCTGCGCACCGATTTCTTAGGACTTCTCAGAAAAGACTGCCGCACAGCCTCCACCGTGTCTGCTGAGGTTCTTGGTCGACCAGACCTCGGAAGGTCAGCAACCGACCCTGTGTTCTTGAACTTCTCATACCAGGCTTTAATGCTCTTGACATCAGGTGGAGTCCTCACAAATGTTATCTGGAACTGTCTCTGCACCGTGGTTGGTGATCGTGTCTCATGGTACCACAGGACACACTGTGCCTTCTCCTGGTTGGTTGGCATGGCTTCTTGGGCTTCTTACTTACGTACTACAAACCTAAAACAAACAAAATTGAGACTTGGTAAAACAGAACAAACCTAACACAGACAAAAACTTTTATAGTTTGTAAACAATTCAACACCAGTTTCATATTTCTATCTTATTTCTAGCCTGAGTTATCAATTTCTGTAATCAGGGAAGGACTTCTCGGACACCCTGTATTAGCATTAATAGTACAGTTAAATTATTATAAAAATCTGATAACGGGAGATACAAACACTCATTAAACAAGAAAAACTTGTAAGTTTGAAATAAAGATAGAAAGGAAAAAGAAACAATCTCAAATTAACTATGTATATATATAATCGGAAATGGACGAAATGGTTGATTGTAATTGGTTGATTATTAAAGCCTCAATGTGTCTGTCAGTTATGGCTATTTTCACCCTTCAAGATTACTCCCTTAACAGAACTAAAATGGCGCACAAAACGTAAAATTGCTTGCAATTGTAACGGATTAAGAAACAATGACAAACACTTCTTCACGAAAAACCACGTGTGATGATGTACCTTTGCTCATATGAAAAACTAGAACAAAAACGTCTATTATAATGACAAGGACCCTGAAATGTCTTATGCCCAAGGACGCCCATGTTGTGGTTTCCAAGGGGGGTCAAGTATAAGCGACATTTCAAATATAGTCTCAAATTTTGCTGTAACTAATGTAAAAATTCTATTGGGTTTTCGATATTCCCAAGTATAATTTTCTCTTAGGGGGGCGAGCGCTCCACCTTGCCCTCCTGATGCGCGCCCTTCCTTAAGCCGAAACTAAGTACTACATATACGTAAATTTCATTATTTACAGTGAGAATATGCACGTAACTGATATTACCTATTTATCAGTTAGGACGATAATCTTAGCTTCGTCGTTTACAAACATAAACTTTTCTCCATTTTGAGTAATCTCATATTGTCTTTCAACCGATTGCTCAATAGTATCTGTTATATTTCGCGGATAAACAGGCTTGAGTTTTCTTCGAAATCAGTACATAGCTTGTCTACTCCTCTTCATATCTTTATGTGTTGTTTCCTCTGCATTTTCTGACTTTGAAAGCTCACTTCTGATAATTTTATTTGATCTTTCATACGGGTATTTCGCTGTCCTTTCTTACACATTTCTTGTAAGTTGTACCTTTCTTCTTTTGGAAGTTGTTCGAGTGGTTATGCCGTCTGTTCTCCCAAAATAACAGAAGTGAGAAAATTTTTCATCTGACATCGCTTCATTCTTTTGTACGCAATCCACTAATTTATGACAGCTTATCAGCGGCTCCGGAAGCAGCTTATCACATAAACCGGAAGAGTGTAGGTAATTCGATTGCAGTCCACGATTGCTGAGTATTTGAAATGAAGTTGTGTTTGTGAGGCACATTACGAAAATTAACTAGTAAAAGTTTGAACAACGGTGTTTCATACAATTTTGTGCACAGCTTGGCGAAACCGCTACTGTGACTTACGAAAAGTTACAAAGGACTTATGAAGAACATTCCCTATCCAGGATACAGTGTTCAGTTGGCACAAGTACTCTTCATAAGGAAAAAACAAAAAAGAGACGAATCTCGTGCGGTTAGGCCATCAACATGATAAACGGATGACAGTATGGAAAGAGTGAAGTCTCTTGTGAGGTTAGATCGTTAGAGAGTTAGATTGACAGTAAGAACGATCAGTATGAGTTGCATTTGAACGTGTTTAGTGTCCATGAAATTCTAACACAGAATTTCGATATGAGAAAAGTGTGCGTCAAGAAGGATCGAAAGAACCATGTCACACTGCAGTCTTCCATTTTTTTTTGGGGGGGGGGGAGAAAAGACTTCCTCTGGTTTCTCCGCCTTCCTATTTGCCGGATATCACTTCCTCTTGCTTAGAAAGCACTTGAAAAGGCTTGATACAAGTAATTTTGGTACTTTGGATCATATTCAGAAGCCCGTAACCGACGAGCTGAAAGGTATTTCAGCAGAACCCTACCAGGATTCCTAAGGAGACAACCATCGCTATGTAGTTACCCAAGAGTACTATTTTGAAGGAGTAATAAAATTCATCACCTTTCTAACACACATTATAGGTATAGAAATTGAATACGTACAAACATTGAATCAATATATTTTATTCACTAAGAATGTTGTCTTTTCTGAATTTCTTAAACCAATTAATAAAATGTCAATCCACCCCCTCCGCATTATTATTTATTATTGAATAATGAATAAACACAAGTCTAGAAAATGAAGTGAAATATTTCAGTTTTACGTCGCATGGTTGTTATGTACGCTAAAGAAGACAGTGATGATGAGAATGAAAAAATGATGGAATGAAGAAACTAAAAGAAAACGGGAAAGCCTGCGAACCTGTCTGCCCCCGCTCCCGCATGCATACACACACACTTCACGTGGCACAAAAGCCATTAGCATGAGCCTGAACAACGAATTCGAAAAAAATAACAGAAAGAGAGCAATTAGTACAACTGTTGGAAGCTATCTTGAAAACTTCTTGGTGTTTCTGGTGTAATTTTTTTTATTTACTATTGGTTGTTACTCAACTTTTCACCTTGTGGAAAAGCTTATTATTTCACGTGAATTTGAGTTATTGCAAACTAGTTGCTAAATTACCAATTCTGTACTAACCATCGTATTTTGCATACCTTGCCATGCAATGTTTGTATTTTGATTCGAGGAGCTGTGCTAAACACCACTGACCTTTACATCGTTGTAGTTGCTGCTCTTTCATATATGTTATTTCTATTGATAGTTTTGTTTACAATTTCAGCATTTTCTTGCCTAAGCAAAATTATTTAAGCTTTTAATACATTATAATTAAACTATTGTAAGTGTTGATTTTATGTAAAGCAATTTCTTTTTTCAAGTATTGGGACACAACATTGCAGCTTTCTTAAACTCTCATGTTTACTTTTGGAGTGACGCTTCATCGTTGGATTCAATTAAGAAATCATTTCAAATATAATTGTTCTCTTTCTAGTAGTTAGGGATCACTACTGCGGTGTAGTGATGGGCAGTGGGAATATCCCGGTGGGAAGAAAAATAAAAAATGGGAATAAATTTATTCCCGGGATTTTTCCCTGGCACATAAATTCCCGGGAAGGAATTTATTTCCATTTCTTTACTTTATCTTCCAAATTATAAGAACAACACGACTAATTTATTTTCATTTATGGAACAGTGGAACAGTAGGAACAGTGGCGTATTTAAGGACGGGCTTCCGGGCTTAACCCCCCCCCCCCGAAATCTTACTTACTATAGTAAAGTAAATGAAATATCTTGCAAAATTTTCACATTTCCAGGCAAAACTCTCCCCGAAAGTTAGCAAAGCCCTCCCCCCTCGAAACAAAATCGTAAATACACCACTGGGTAGGAAGAATGGTCGTGTGTGGCAATGTTACGTCCAAAATTATAAAGATAAGTCGATATCTTTCAAATATTGTGAACATAAATATGTATGCGGAAATGTTGATAAAATGCTGAGACATGTGTGTTCTGGCAGTTACCTAACCTACTTTGGTTATAACATTTAAAAATTTAATGTTTATAATATCAGTAGTAGAGTCAAGTTTAGAAAATCCACTTACATATAAATTTAAACTGTTTAACGGTGTAAAATTATGTGTACTTGCTATACTATTTTTTTCACATATTTACTTGCATAGAACATATTGTAAGTAAATATACCTTTATGTGTACTCTCTAAATATAATAGAATGTTAATAAAATAATATCGTTAAGAATATACATTTTAAAGAATCCTCTGGAGACAACAGTAATAATATACTGTGATAAGTGAAAACGAATTTAACTTTGGAATCACAATATAGTAATAGAATGCAATTTTCTTTGTGACTGTACATAAATTCTCAGAAAAATTCCCATTTTGGGAATCTTCGCGGGAATTTACCCATCACTACTCTGGTGTCATCATTCTTCTTGACGCATTCCTAACAAATGCGTGAGTACTACTTCCAACAAATATAAATTTAACACTTTCAATTTTCAGGTATTTTTTAACATCATACCTATTAAAACATTCAGAAGATGATAAGTTAGTTGTTTTAAAGCTTGACTAAAGAGTAAATTAAAAGGATCTTAAATGATGTCAATTTGTAAATTTTGCTAGAAATAGAAACACATATGTTATGTTATTATTATTATTATTATTATTATTATTATTATTATTATTATTATTATTATTATTATTATTATTATTATTATTATTATTATTATTATTATAGGTGGTATGCAGAGTAAACTTGAGGGATTTTCTTTCTTCTCTTTCAGTTCCAAACTGTACGAATAAGTCTAATAACTAACTGGTTTGTATTAGCTTTGCTATCTTCAATAACTTGAACTAGAAAATCCAATCACTAAACCAAGTAACGATTATTTTATAACAATAACTGCGTGATAATTTCGCCAAGTAACTGAGGATATTTTCATCATCACACAATGATATGTCTGATAAAGCCAATATGTTCAATTAATTGGCGAAACTGTCACACGGTTATTTTAAAATAAACGTTACCTCATTCAGTGATTTGTTTTTCTAGTTTAAGTTGAGTAAGTCTAATCAAGAACAAAGCCCATACTATATTTTAGACAAATTCAGTGTATTTTGATGAAACGTTCACAGAATATATTTAATATTTTGTTTAAAATCAGGAGTGAGACTCACTCCCTTATGATTGACTCATTAACTCCAAGGAATAAACATAGAATGCCCGCAGGATTTTTACAGCAGGGGAAGGGGACAAAAGACCGCACGTAAGAAAAGTCGCAAATATACACATCTTGATGCACATAATTTTCATGTAAAAATATTTTATTGGTGCATGTTGTATAATTTTATTAACGACAATTAATACATTAAATATTGTATTTGGTCAGTAAGCAAATTTTATATATATTTTGGCATGCATTTCGAAGAACGAAGCCCCTTTCGAAAATCCAAAGGGGGCCGGATTATCTGAGAGCCTCAATGAACATATACACTACCTTGTGTCGAAATTCGAATGATTTCTACGGAAGTCACTGAGGAACTCATTTCTTAAATCGGAGGAGATAGATAGACGTCTCAAAAGACAAAAATCTGCATTGCATCAAAATCAGATCTCTTTCTCTCTTTATATCTATCTACCTATCTATGTATCTATCTATCTATGTATCTATCTATCTATCTATCTATCTATCTATATATATATATATATATATATATATATATATATATATATATATATATAAGCGATGTTCAAAATATTTATGAACTTGAAAAGCAATGCTGTGAAGGATCAGGGGAGCAGAATTATTTTCAGTGGCGTATTTAGGGGGCTATTGGACTCGGCTCAAGCTCCATCCGAAATAAATTTGTTAGTTTCTCGCATTCCACACATAACAATAATGCTTCTTACCATTTCTAAGAATGTCATTGACTTTCCATTTTCTTATGCTCTTTGTTCAGAAATGCTGTATTTGTCAAATTTCATTCCATGTAAGAACTGTGTCCTTTTATTCTTTCTTTCGTCCTTTCTACTTTTCTGTTTCTTTTTCTTGATGTTACTTTCTTTCATTTCGCTTATCAAACTTTATCAACCATTGCCAGTTGTGATTCACAGTAACACCAAAACTAAGAGGAGTTGATAAGCGAAACATGTATAAAGGGATCAACGAATTTAAGAAAGGCTATGAACCTCGTGCTTATATTAAAGAAATCTGATGGAACAGTTCTTACTGATACAGATAGCATTTTACATGGATGGAAAGATTTCTTTGACGATTTGCTTAACACGCAGCCAAAAACTAATGTGCGGGGAGAAAGGGAGATACACACCGCAGAACCCTATATTCAAGAACCCAACCGAATAGAAGTAGAAATCGCTATAAAGAAATTAAAGAAACACAAATCTCCGGGTGTAAACGAAATTCCGGCTTAGTTAATTTTACTTGGAGGCGAAAATTGTGGAACAAGATACACAAACTCATCCTCCTCATCTACAACAAGGAACAATTGGCACAAGAGTGGAAAGAATCAGTCATTGTTCCAATCCACAAGAAAGGCGACATCTCCTTGTTTCAGACCATTCTCGAAGCGAAAGCGCGTGGACAAAACTTTTCCTACCCGGACTTTAATTTGGGATTCATTTAAACATATCTTAATTAATCTAATTAGCTTTCTCGGTATTCCAAGTTCTGTAAGATCGTTGTATAATGTTTCTCTCCTAACCGAGTCGTACGCCTTTCTAAAATCAATAAATAGTTGATGCACCGGAGTATTGTATTCCCACTTTTTTCGAGTATTTGGCGAATGGTAAATATTTGGTCTATAGATGAAATTATTGGAGATTATCAGTGCGGATTTAGACGAAATCGATCAACTATAGACCAAATATTTACCATTCGCCAAATACTCGAAAAAAGTGGGAATACAATACTCCGGTGCATCAACTATTTATTGATTTTAGAAAGGCGTACGACTCGGTTAGGAGAGAAACATTATACAACGATCTTACAGAACTTGGAATACCGAGAAAGCTAATTAGATTAATTAAGATATGTTTAAATGAATCCCAAATTAAAGTCCGGGTAGGAAAAGTTTTGTCCACGCGCTTTCGCTTCGAGAATGGTCTGAAACAAGGAGATGTGTCGTCGCCATTAATATTCAACTTTGCCCTGGAATACGCTATAAGGAAAAATCAAAGATAGCAACCAGGGATTAGAGTTGAACGGTGTTCACCAGGTACGCTGGTCATGTAAATTTAATAGGGGATGATATGAGAACAACAGAAAGAAATGCAGAGAAAACTAAATACATGGAAGTGCGTCGGGACCGTAACACGGCAAATTATGAATGCGTTAAAATATTAAATAATACTTTTGATAAAGTATATACTTTCAAAAATCTAGGATCAATATTAACAGACGAAAATCATATTCACGAAATTAAATATCGACTAAAAACAGGGAATTCGTGTTTTTATTCAGTTCAAAATCTCTTGTCGTCGCGTATTCTGTCGAGGAATTTGAAGCTTAAAATATATAAAACGATAATCATGCCTGTTGTTCTATATGGTTTCGAAACATTGTAGCTTACTCTGAGGGAAGAACATAGACTGAGAGTATTTGAGAACAAAATCCTCAGACGAATATTCGGATCCAAGAGGAACGGGAATGGGGAATGGCGAAAACTTCATAACGAGGAACTACGTAAATTATACGGCTTACCAAACATTGTTAAGGTCATCAAGTCTAGAAGGCTTAGGTGGGCAGGACATATAGTATGAACGCTTTCGAAGTGTTAGCGGTAAGACCAATATTTTTTGAAGGTATTGGAAGAAGAAATGGAGAATAGAACAATAAGGAAATGGAAGAAATAAAAAGTGATAAAAGCATTAAAACTGATATGGGAGAACAGTGTGTGTATGATAGGAGAATAATTAGTGAAAATAAAGGAAGGACTAAGTATAGGATCGAAACTAAGCCCAGTGTTATCAGAAATTGTGATGAATAAATGGGAACTGAAAGTTAAGGAGGAAGGAGGCGAAAGAATTATTATGTTTTGCAGGTATGTGGATGATTGCTTAGGTCTTTGGAAAGGAATGAAGAGACAATTCGAGGAATTTGTGGGAAGGATAGAAGATAAAGAAAAAGGAATAATCCTGGAGGTAGAATTTATTTTATTTATTTATTTTATTTTAGTTCAAGCACAACACAACAGGCTCTAGGCCCAATTATTGTGTTGTCTTTGACAACGAAATACATATTAATACAAAACAATTAGATATACAAATAATTAAAAGAAATACACATTACAAAATAGACAATTTAAAAAAACACATTCATATTGTCTTTAGCATATGAGCTCCTTATATGCCGTTTTCAAAACATGCCTGTTTAATTTTTCTTTTGTACACACTTTCCGACATGCTAAATATATCAATATTGAAGTCTTTTTCGACCTCAGTGTGGAGAGTGCTTATCCTCCATATAGGAGATTTCCGAAGGATATTTGTTCTTGCCTTTCTTTGATAAAACGTAGATGTGTTTCCTATCCTCGTTCTGGTTGATGGGACTTCAAAACAAAGCAACGAACGCAGCTCAATAGAGTCAATCTTATCATGTATTAATTTATATAAAAATATTAGATCATTATATCTTCTTCTTTCGTATAAAGTGGGTAGTTGATAATTTTCCAGTAACTCTCTGTAAGATTCATATTTCGGGTAAAGCCCAGTTTTCCTGTACGTTAGAAGTCGTAGGAATTTTTTCTGTATTCCCTCAATCATATCACAGTATTTTTGCATATTTGGTGACCACACAACAGTAGCATATTCTAACTTTGACCGAACGTTAGAATTAGAATTAGAGATATTTAGACACGAACAATATATTTGTATTCAGTATAGTTATGTAATTTATACGTAAATATTCAAGAAAAGTCACGAAGAACTATTTTTGAGGTACATGTTCATCTCAATAGATTTCATTTGTTCCCATCTAATTTTTCACATACTTAAAACTATTGCTAAGGTTTAAGAATAATCTTGCAATTAATCTTTGAGATTTTATATTGTATACCAAATAAATTTTGTATGCTAGGCTGTTATTATTAAGCAGGTCGGCACCGTATTTTCTTGACACTAAAGGATATTTCGACAGCATTAAATTTTTCCAAAACGTTTATACAGACAATTTAAAACTTATTCAAAATAGCATTAGCAGTACTGGATAAGAAGACGGTAACATACATATAACGACTAAATAAGCTTTATTCTTTAAAAATTAAAATATATCCTAACACCTCAGAAACTTGTTCTAAGAACATGTTTATTTTTGATAGGTATGATTCCAAAATGGGGTAGTTTTGCCAAACATTGGAGAATGCTGAAGGAGAAGTGAGCGAAAGGGGGCAAGTAGCGCAGGAGAAGACGAGGAATTAATTACACTCGGATGCCACTTTAAGTAAGTTTACAACCATGTATGTTGCTGTATGTGTTATGTATAATTGTTAAAATGTATAAATAGAGCTAAGTTGTGTTATAGTATTATTACATTATTCCTTTGTTTTAAGGTGAAACTAATATCATTTTCCTGTAATATTTATCCAAAAGATGTCTTTTACTTTGCTATGGTAATAGTAGGGGGTGTTTTATTATGTATCCATACCAATTCATTAGTGCCAGTTGTAAATTAGGTCCAAAACATACTCTATACATGACATAATACTACTTTGAACGAATATAAATTCATTTTCCTAGTACTCAATTCTTCTCGTGCTTTCAAACCATTCATTTGTGCATCACACTCTAAATATACAACAAAAAAATTTTCGTGGCCCCTCGTTGCTGGTCTAGAGGCTAGTGCATATGACTTCTGTGTACATAGTTTTGGTGCTCGATTTCCGGTGAGAAAATCTTAAAATTTGAACACGGTACGATGGTTTGAATTCCATTTTGAACTATAGATCTACGTTCATATAGCCTCTGTGTTGAAAAGGAACATTAGATTTTAAGAAATAATCATCTTTCGTGAAGGGTTGTAAGTATGACTTGAGAATGACTCCAACGATTACCATGAACTTCGGCGTAAGGTAGTTTCCCGATACAACAAATCGACTTGGTTGGGTTTCGACTTGGAAACGAAATAAAGTTTTTAATTTAGCCTTCTTCTATTATGGACTTGTGCTCAAAGGATACGGATGATGAATGAAACTGACTACCTATGAAATAATAGTTGGAATGAGAACTGGGAGGTTATGGAGGAACACGGAGAAAACTCCCCGACGCGGTGTTGCACACCACAGACTCACATAGCTTTGGACTGAACCAGGATCCCTAGCACCAGTGGTAAACACTGTTATACTGCGCCACCGTATCCACTATTTTGACTTTAAGAAAACTCGTTTGGCGACATCCGTTGAAACATACAACACTTACGATGAGTAAATTTTACCTTGGACTCTATTCTAACATGAATTATAAATTTATATATAAAAATCCGGAAAGGATGTGCATTGCGGGCCATGCATGCGCTGTTTTTGTCATAGATGTCCAAACTCACGAGCTCGGGCTCGCGAGCCCACTCGTGCTCAGCTGGGCTCGGGCTCAGTAATTTGAGCGCGAGCCCGAGCCTCAATAATATAAGTGAGCGCGAGTCCTACTGAAAGTGAGGCCAGTCATGAAGTAAATGCGAGCGCGAGCCCAGTTTGGGGAAGTGATTGCGAGCGCGAGCCCAGTTTGGGGAAGTGTTGCGAGCCCGAGTGAGCGCGAGTCCAGTTGAAAGAAGTGATCATTAGCGCGAACTCAGTCGAGAGAAGTGAAAGCGAGTTCGAGTGAACGCGAGCCCACATAGAATTACTGAACGCAAGTCCATTCAAGGGAATTCACTGCGAGCCCGTGTGATCGCATGCCCAGTTTGGGGAAATGATCGCGAGTCTAGTTGAGAGAAGTGGTCGCGACCTCGAGCCCGGTTGAGGGAAGTGAGCGCAAGCCCAAGTGAGTGCGAGCTTAGTTGAGAAAATTGAGCGCGAGTCCGAGTGTACGCGAGCTCACTTAGGATTAGTGAGCGCAAGTCCGAGTGAGCGAGAGCTCTCTCGAGAGAATTTAGTGCGATCCCTATGAGAGCGAGTCTAGTTTGAGGAAGTGATCGCGAGCCCAATTAAGGTAAGTGAGCGGGAGCCCAGTTGAAAGAAGTGTGCTCGAGCGCAAGCGAGCCTAGTGCAAAATGATTATCCATGATTTTTGTCCACGCTGTATTTGCATGCGCTATTTTTGTCCTCCCGCGGTTTTTGCCCATGCGCTGTTTATGTCATATCTATTTAAGTAGGAAGAGTGCCTGTCAATTATGCAACCTGAAACACAGTAAAGACATTTGGGTTGTCAAACTTAAACTTACTTCTGCTTAACTTTGTTTGACTTCTGCTGTAATTGTTCCTGACTCATCTTTCCTAAGGATGTCTATAAAAATTGTAAACAGTCTGTGAAAGTTGACTTGTAAGACAGAGTAAGACATGTATAGATCATATTTTTTAAGGCACCAAAGTCCACCGAATGTCACATCAGCTATGCTGCAAACAAGTATAACTGACCACTTTCTCACTAGTATAAATGTTCTCATTACGATGCAAAAGAGTGGAAAAAATGTAATATGAAACGACAATTATAGATTATACTTTACTAATTGAAGAATTGAAAAAATGTAACTGGAATCAGGTAGTACAGAGTAATTGTGTTAATAGTGCAACTTCAAATTTCATCCAAATGATGAAAAATTGTATAAGTAATTCACGTATTAACAATAAAAAAGTAAGTAGTAAATATCTCAAAATAAAACTATGGAAAACAAAAGGATTAGTCAACTCTATAAGAGAAAGAGATAGATTAAGTCGTTTGTTAATAAAAAAACAAAATGATTTAGAATTTAAGGAATATTACAGTAGGTATAGAAATAAACTTACACAATTAATAAAAGAAGTTAAAAATGGCTACTACAGAAAACAAATTATATTATAATATAACTATGATAGTAAATTATAGAAGATAATAACAGATATTATGGATAAAACTGACAAAAAATATGTAGAAATAAATGAGCTAAACATTAAAAATGGTCTAGTAACGTATGAACGTGATCCAATATTAATAGTTGAAAGTTTTAATGAACATTTTTCCATTGTTGGCAAAAAATAGTTAACAAAGAGATTGATGAGAAAATAAATTTGAATTTGAATTCCGAAATTAAAGTAGTAAACTCTATATTTTTCCCTCCAATCACTGAACAGGAAATTGAACGCTTCATAAATAAATTATCACCAAAAACAACATCTCGTATAGATGGATTATCAGCAAGTGTATTGAAACATACGAAATCAAATATACGAAACATACGAAATTAAAACCTTTGTAGTATATCTTTAACCTAAGTTTAGAAACAGGTCTATTTCCTGATGATTTTAAGACTGCTGTAATAAAACCTATATATAAAAAAAGGCTCAAAGGCCTATAACTGTAGATTTATATCAATCCTCAGTAACGGTGATAAAATGTTAGAAAAATTTATAAAGAGATTATTTAATTTTCTTGAACAAAATAAATTATTTTATTCAAATCAATTTAACAGAGATTGTTTGTGAAAATGTTGATAAAGCTGAAAAAGTAATTGTAGTTTTCCTAGACCTAGCTAAAGCATCCGACACAATACCACACAATATTCTCTTAAATAAACTAGAAAGATGAGGAATAAGGGGTATATCGCTATCTTGATTTAGCAGTTATTTGAAAGACAGAAAACAGGCCGTCCAAATAGATAATTTTCAAAGCAATTATTCATATGTAAAACAAGGAGTCCCACAAGGAACTGTATTAGGTCCAATATTATTCTTAATTTATATAAATGATTTGTGCAATTTAAAAATAGACGAGCATATACAATCATTTGCTAATGACACTTCTCTTATATTTACTGGTAAAACATGGACAGATGTATTCAAGAAAACTGAAGCAGAAATGAAGAAAGTGAAACAATGGCTTGAAAATTATCAGTTAGTATTACCTAGGTACAGCCACTCACAAAAGTATCTCCGCCCTAAGTGCTCTAATTCCACTACTTGGGGTCCAAGTCATTTGCAGATGTGAGAACGCCTAGACAGATGCAACCCAACTTACACGTAACTTTTCTCGGCACTGACATCAGTTGGTAGCGCTGTGTCAATTCTTTATGCAAGTAAAATTGTGAGTAGCAAGTAAAAATGTGACACACGAAACATTTCTCCATTCTGAGATCAGTCTCTCTGGTTCAGAGCGTGTTGTCCAATGAGCGCCATATGTTAATCTCAATACTGCTGTGTATGTAATGTATTATTTCATTATATACTGTATATTCAAAGAAATAAAAACACTGATCGCACATGAATCAGAGAATGCTTGAAAGTAGACGAAAATATCAAATCTAGAACAACTGCTGGAAATAAGTTTGCAAATGATTGCCTCCATTGGGAGCCCTTCTCCAATTATCCTTGTTCCAACATCTTTTTCTGTCTAGGGCAGAGAAGATCTTGCTTGTCACACTAAGTATGCATTGAAATTGAAATTGAAACAGGAACATTTGAAAAAGTTTCAACCTGGCCGGGATTCGAACCCGTGCCTACCGAATAGAACTTCAATGCGCTAACCACTTACCTGCCACGCGACTTAACCTTCCACCCAAACTATACCTAGTTAAAATCGTTTCATGGAAAAACATAAACAAGGTACTTGAATATAACAAAAACAAACAAATATAAACAAAATATAAATAAAAAATATAAACAAGAAAATATAAGCAACTTGCGTGAGTATCTTAATGAGATTTCCTTGATTAACACTAAAACAAGTTATATAGACGTTCCTCAATGACGAAAATATCACGAAACGTTCTTGAAGTCGAGGTTACGTCATCGGCAGAGCCGTTACTTGTAGTGGGTAGGGGGCAACTGCCCCCCAGAGAAGGTCCCCGCAGTTCGAGGGGGCCCATTTTGAGACAAAATTATCTTACTCTATATACGATACGAACATGAAATTAGAAATGAAGTATCAAATAGGGTCGCTACATTACATAAACAAAACAGCACACAAAAGCTAAATAGAGCAAAAATGAATCGTGGACCCATTTCAGTAAATATTTCTACTATTAGTGGCTCTAGAAATAATATTTATTCGTATGGATTTGAGATTAATCAATATTGTCCATTTAATAATTTTCTCATGTATGGAATGGGTCCAGGGAGTAACTAACGGAACAGCAGAACTTGCCGTGCGGAAGGGCCCACAGGTTCCATAAGGGCATAAAGATTAAGAGAAAGTTGGAAAGAGGGGACACAAAAATTAGAAAACTTTTTCTAGGGACCCAAATAAGTTTATTAATGGGCCGCCTCCAGAAAAAATCTAAGTTACGGCTCTGGTCATCGTTTGCAGGGATGGTCCCTATTTACATTACATTTCGTTTTTACCATAACTTCTAATTTCCAAAGAACAAAAGACGACAGAAATTATTTTCACATTCTTTGAATTGTATCAACACGTGTAGAAATAGACAGTTCTATGTTGATGTTCCATAACTATTAGTTTATTTTCTGATATTTATATGAGGAATTTGTGGCAAATTGCGCCGGTGGTACTAGCCAAGTGATCTCGGGCGTTCGGTTTCTCATCATGAGGTGCAATACACTAGGAATTCGAATTCCTCTGAAGAGCAAGGTCGGAATTTTAACTGTCCTCAGTATTTCTGTGTTCGTGTCCTTACAGTGTTTGGAATACATCGAAAGGACATGAGCTGCCAGTGGCGAACAATACTCTGGTTGGGGCGATTTGTTTAAAAAATATGAGAACAGGAAACTACCATTGCAGCTACCTGGATTCAAATCCCGTCGTGGCAATTATTATATTTTCTGAATGGAAAGATGTTTATGTAATTGGTATTGTAATTATGTTATTCCTTTATTATTATTATTATTATTATTATTATTATTATTATTATTATTATTATTATTATTACCACAATGGAAAGAAAAAGTAACATAGTCGAAGGTATTCATAGGAAAAGAAAAGATATACACTATGTCAGATGTTTCTTAGGTTTACACATGAACGCAATAATATTTTTACGTTTATGGATTTACAGAGAGAATTATCATTTTATGGCAACAAGAAATGGAATATAAATATTTGTTAGCTGATAACAGTAATGCATTTTGTTTCGCCCTTATTCTAGGTAGAAAGGTGAGGTGACATCTTAAATAGGATCATTCCCGTGACTAGCGTTGTAAGTTCGATCACTATTTGCAATTTGTGCACAGCTAGGAACAATTCCTTGAAACTCATTTTTGGCCCATACTACAGCAGTAAGGACGTGCTTAGCCCTTATGTATTCATCAATTCTTGTCCAAACACGGTACTTAACAGACAGTTACGAATGAAGTTGATATGAATGACGTAATTTTGTGTTGTTGGCATGTCACCTGTGAAGGAAGTCGTCTCAATTCTTAGGCCCAGAGAAATTGAATATTTTTTATGTTAGTATACACCAGAAGTATCAGTATTGCAAATTATAAAAATTTGCTGAATTGCCACAGCCGGTATCGAGTCGTGTTCCCAACATTATGAGACTAACGCTTAAGCCACTACTCTATTTTATTTTTTTAAAGTTAAGTGACTCATCGAACGTGTCTCAGTAACTTACCTGAACTACTTATTACTTAATTTTTACTTGCTTTACTCGTTTACTTGACTTCTTTCAATCACCTAGAACGACAGGGACACGAACATAGAAACATCGAGGATAGTGAAAATCACATAGTCTCTCCCACCGATAATCGAACCCGGAACCTCGTACACCAAAGGCGCACGTGCTAGCCACTAGACCAGCAGGGAGGGCTCTCTAATACATCACTGTTCTGAGAGAAGGAAAAATGGAGCTGCAGTGAATTCAGTAATTACACACTTTTCGATTCCAGTGTAATAATGCTGAAGCTTTCTTACTTCACTCATGATAAAATAATAAAGTATTATGCAGAAAGAATAGTCCAGAGAGGTCAACTTTAAATTGACAACTCATATGTACAAAGGCGCTGCCGTATGCTCTCGCCTCGGGCCCTGATTTTTCGCGGCACGGCATAGGACAGATACTCATATTTTTTGGAATCTGGTGTTTCAGAGCACTGCATTATTTTTAAGTCAATTAATTTAATGAACCTTCCTCACAAGTCAGTACCTTGCTTCCTATTTTTATGCGTTTTACTCACTTTTACAGTTTTCCACTAACTCTTTAAGAACAGGGACAAAACATAGAAACATTGAGGACAGTAAAAATCACAAACACTATTCCCGCGTTCTTCCCTTGCCTGAAGTAAAACATTAAAATATGGTGAACATGCAATTTTTGGTCTTCCATCTTCTATGTAGTGTCAAATCCAGAGTTGGAGTGGTTCAGTGGGTCAAATGGATCGAGCTTTCTGAGTGGGTCAGTCGGTCGTGGTCAACACCATGTGACCCACTGCGACTCATCATCCAGCGTGACTCACTGCGACCCACCACCCACCATGACCCACTCTGACCCACTGACCCACTCTGCTCACTGCATTGTAGGCAACATCTTTCGAACAACATATATTTTTCACCCTCGACCGTAGCCATAGAAACTAAAAACGCGTTTCTGATTGGTTGCAGCTTGCGATTGTCGAAACCTTCTGATGTATGTATTGTGAGGTGAGGTGATTTTAGTTTAGCGTCCCGTTCAGCAGCAAGGCTATGTGAGACGTGGACCTACTGAGTAACGTGGAATCAGAACCACATGAGCTCCCACAGGGAATTGAACCCGGGTCTCCCGCGCCAAAGGCGCGTACGCTAACCGCTTAGTTACGGGGGAGCTCTATGTATGTATTGTGTATTATAGTAGTAATAAAAGAACATTGTCACTTTGTTGGAATTGAAGAAGAAGGAAATTGAAGAAGCAGTTGAGGTTAAATTTACCTTCTTACAAGGAAACTTACTTTGATTGATCGACTTCGATCACGAGGTCTTACAATTTCATCAGAAAAATGTTACTCCTTTCAAACGGAGATAGATTATTTGGGACTTAGCGTAGGTGGAGGAACTATGCAAATGATTCAGGATCGACTTGAAGCTATACGAAATTTACCTGCTCCTCGTAATATGAAGGGTGTCAAATTTCTTGTTGGGTTTCTGTCTTTCTATAGTCGCTTTATTAGTAATTTTGCTGAGATTATGCGTCCCATAACATATTTAAAATCACCTAAAATTCCCTTTGTTTGGTGTAAAGAACAGTCTGAGATATTAGCTCATATTAAGGACACGTTTGAAGAACAGGTTATCTTAAAGATTCCGGATATGAGTAAAAGGTTTTTTTATAGAAGCAGATTCTAGTTTGCGAGGGTTAGGAAGTGTGATCCTACGAAAGGATTCTAGCGGTTTCTCTCAACCTAATGTGTTCTATAGCAGAAAACTGAAACCTTCGGACTATGATCGTCCTATCTTTGCCTTGGAGTTGGCTAGTTTGTACAATACTATTGCTCGTTTTCAGCACTATCTTGTTTCAAAATTTACATTAACTGATAACCATGCTTTAGCTTGCGTCTTGCGTAACCCTAAAAAATTCACACGATATAGTATTATGATTCATAGATTGTTGAATACTGCTTTGGCATTTTATGATGTAGAAGAAGAGCAAAGAAAGGATCCGGATATCTCAGATATTTATAAGAAAGCTGAAGCTGCAGGAAATATTTGGAGAGAATATCGTTTGTCACGTGGTTTATTATATAAAAGAACAAAAGCACGGAATAATCCGTACAAGGTTCTATTGCCTAAGTCTTTACGACCTTTGATATTGGAATATTATCATTCTGGAACTTAGGTGAGAACACATATTGGTAATTTTAAAACACTTAGTAAAATTAAATTTTATTTTCCTTCTTTTATTGGCCTTCTTTGATTCGTGACGTACATCAGTACGTGCGCCCATGTCATGAATGTCAGATTTCAAAACCACGCTTTGAAAAGCCCCAAGGTCTTTTGTCTTCTAAATATGTAACACAACTCCAGGGACATTTATACTGTGAATTAGCCGGTCCGTTAATCCTAAGCAATGACTATAGGTACACTCATATTCAAAATTATTGTCGCGTGTCTATAAACATGTAGTAAAAATATAATTTGATAACGAATTCGTCTGGCATTTCTTATAATGTTAGTATGTGTATAATCGGCAAAGACATGTATGTGGCAAATTTCATGTCAAAAGAGCAGTAAATAAGAATAATAAAACGAAAATAGAACTTTCTTGTCCATCTAGCAACATTTTGTTTTACTCATTCTAATTTTCCTATTTATAATTCTTTTTCTATGAAATTTACCACAAATATACATTTCCCGATTATACACATAGTATCAATATTAAAAGTACCCTCTAAAATCATTATCAAATTATATTCTTACAAGAAAACAGTTATAGATATGCGACAATCATTTTGGACATGAGTGTACATAATGTTGCTTGTGGATAACGTCCCCCATTTTTTTGCACTTAGTTCCATTACGTAATGCGACCAGTAGGATTATTATTAAAGCAATGAAGGAGATATTTTGTTGTTTTGATCATTGCTTTGCTTTATCCACGGATCGGGCTAGTTACTTTTGTAGCGAGGAGTTTCGTTGTTTTCTCTTTGGACTAGGGATCACACATATACGTAGTTCAGCTTTCTTTGCGTCTGGAAACGCAGGTGAAAAATACGTTCAGACGGTAAAGAATGCCTTAAGATGTTATTGCTCTGAGAATCAGACAGTATGATGCAATTTTTACTATATCCGATCCAATTTTCTCTTAACGTTTCTGAACATTGTGAATTAAAGGCATCATCATTTGAGCTGTATTTGGGACGTGAAGCCCTAGATCCCTTATTAGTTAAATGGTCTGTAAAGAATTCCGACCTGAACTTACATAATTCAGTAGAAGTATGGTCCAATGTCTTAAAAATATGCATAGAGCTTAGGAAGATAGAAGGCATCTTTTCCTGCAGCGTAACAATCCAGTTACTTTCCAGAAAGGCCAATTAGTTCTTTGGAAATCTCTTTTCAAATCGTCCATAACAGATAAAGTTAGTAAATCTTTGTCGCCGCCGTGGCTTGGTCATTATCGCATCGACTCCTTTGCTGGTTCGAATGCTCTAAATTTTCCTCTCGTGTTATCGTGTTAATCAATTTAAAAAGTATGAAATGCGTGAAACTTCTGAACCCGAATTGTAAATTTTGGTCTAATATTTGTGAGGTTCTTACACGTATTTCTTTTTCAGGTGTGAGGAAACTGTTTGAGATATATATATATATATATATATATAGATATATATATATATATACACTTCTATTTTATATATATATATATATATATATATATATATATATATATATATATATATATATATCATTCTGCGCCTTATGGATATGAATTTCATCATCTATGGATATTTGAGGTTTATTCAAGCCTATGTTATGTTTACATTCTATAATATGGTATAACTCTTCTCTGGTTTTTGTATTTAGTAATGTTTTACCAAAACTTTAACATATTTAATGATAAGCTTGAATGTATTGTGTCCACTTGGCTTTATATTGTTTGGTGGTCCCTTTCATTATTTAATATTTATAGTTTGTTGTTTAGTCTTTTCATACTTCATATTCATTTATTACCCTTACTGACAAAATCGCTTTCATTTCCATAAGTGTTTCATATTTTCGGTAATTCAAAAATGCTTCTTACATTTTTTGAATTCCGGGGGGACCCATTATGTAGTGTATTCTACTTTAATATCTCTTAAAAAATATGTCTTCTCATTCTCTTGTTCTATTGGTTTATTTTTCTGGTACTATTATATACGATATTGCGTCATATCTTGCTCCCTGATTTGAATTCCTTCTGCCGTTTGTCAGAACGACTTCAAATCGGGTGCGTATTGGTTGGAATTTTTAAAGTGTAAAATTGTGCCTCGCAATTCAATGGACAACGAGGTAATGGATCGAAGACGGAAGGGTTTAGTTATTTAGTTCTGTACTTTGTTTTTTATAGTTTTTTCCTCCAGTCTTTCTTTTTTAAATATATGTTATTTTAAGCTTATGAAAACTTCCTGCCAGTGTTTGCTCCCGAGTTAACCATTGGAAGTTTCCCTTTTCATCTACAGGTAAATGTAGTGTTAATTTAATGTATAATTAAATTCGATTACTTTTGTTAATTTGATATTAACCAACTGCTACTACCGTATTATATATAGAGAGAGAGGTTAATTGAAAATGAAATTTGAGGATATATATATATATATATATATATATATATATATATATATATATATATATATATATATATATATATGTGTGTGTGTGTGTGTGTGTGTGTGTGTGTGTTTCAGATAAAACATCCAGTGCTTATAAATCCGAAACGGCTGAGAATAAAAAGATGAAACAAAAACTGAGATAGGAAAATGTCATAGGGCGCATCACATGGTGTTGTTGCGGTGACCCACAGGGCCCTCCTTCAAGGGGGCCCAGGGACCAACTTCAAATTTTCAAATAGGAACATGTATTGAATCATACCTCATTCAATAGTACTTGAAAAACGAAACAACTTTTGTAGGAAACAATTTTCGATTTGGGCCACCGTTTTTAAATGGCCGCAGAAAGTGGGTCCTATATCAGATAAAACGTCCAGTGCTTATAAATTCGAAATGGCTGAGAATAAAAAGATGAAACAAAAACTGATAGGGAAATGTCATAGGGCGCATCACATGGTGTTGTCGTGGTGACCCACAGGGCCCTCCTTCAAGGGGGCCCAGGGGCCAACTTCAAATTTTCAAATGGGAACATGTATTGAATCATATTCAATAGTCCTTGAATACGAAACAACTTTTGTAGGAAACAATTTTCGATTTGGGGCACCGTTTTCAAAATGGCCGCAAAAAGTCCTGTATCAGTTTAAAGTTGACACCTGGGCCCCCTTCACTGAGTTTCCTGAGGGTCGCCACAACAACACCACTTGATATGCTTTATCATCGTTTCTATCTCAGTTTTTGTTTCATCTCTCTATTCTCAGCCGTTTCTGATTTAGGCCTATAAGCACTGGACGTTTTATCTGATACAGGACACTTTTTGCGGCCATTTTGAAAACGGTGGCCCAGATCGAAAATTGTTTCCTACAAAAGTTGTTTCGTTTTTCAAGTACTATTGAATGAGGTATGATTCAATACGTGTTCCCATTTGAAAACTTGAAGTTGGCCCCCTTGAAGGAGGGCCCTGTGGGTCACCACGACAACACCATGTGATGCGCCCTATGACATTTTCCTATCTCAGTTTTTGTTTCATCTTTTTATTCTCAACCATTTCGGATTTATAAGCACTGGACATTTTATCTGATATAGGACCCATTTTTTGCGGCCATTTAAAAACGGTGGCCCAAACCGAAAATTGTTCCCTACAAAAGTTGTTTCGTTTTTCAAGTACTATTGAATGAGGTATGATTCAATACATGTTCCTATTTGAAAATTTGAAGTTGGCCCCTGGGCCCCCTTGAAGGAGGGCCCTGTGGGTCACTACAACAACACCAAGTGATGCGCCCTATACCATTTTCCTATCTCAGTTTTTGTTTCATCTTTTTATTCTCAGCCATTTCGGATTTATAAGCACTGGACGTTTTATCTGAAACACCCTGTATATATATCTTGTTCTATATGAGCTTCACTCATATACATAATTTTGTTGTTTACTTGTTCTCTATTATCTCATTAATAAATTGTTCATTGGTATACCTTTTAATTGAGAATAATGTTTTGACTTTGAAAAGCCTCTGGTTTCTACTGTATCTGTCTAAGGGGAGTATCCAATCTAATAAAGTGCCTTTATGTATGTGTTCTATATGCTGTTGGTATGATGCTGGGGAAGTATTCCTTATTATTACATTATGTAACTAGTGGTACAGTGCTTTCCTTGACTTCTGGTAGGACGTGTATGATACACTACATCTTTCTTCTACATTCATCTCGCAAATTTGATGCATTTGTTCCTTTTTTCTAATTACGATTACGATTACGTACTAGAAGCAACAAATGCACCATATTTCGTAGATGAATTTAGAAGAAAGAGATGACATAACTGATGAATAAATGTTAAGATGAATCATTCATACATATGTGATCAGTTAATTATTTACGTGTGTTAGGGATAAAGAATAAAAACAGGGGTACATTTGACAAGTGCCATGTATATTCCTTTGAGGTACTTGAAATACATAAGGTACATACCAGGCACATACATAACATGTACTAAACAGCCCAAACACATGCTCTGTACGTGACTGGAATGTATCTAAAGTGTTGTGGATATATACGCTTTTGCCAAGAACATATCTAGAACATACTAGACATGTTCCCCAGATACATGTCAGGCATGTGCCTAGAGGTTGAAATAGACTGAGATTTCTCTCTCATAGGTACATAAGACACACACTGGGTACATTCCCATGTACCTGAGGGAACATGATAAGCATATGCCTGCTATGTAATTGTGCTGTTATGGCAATTAGGGATTCAGAGCTCGCACCATCTACTGCCATCCATTCATCGATGTCTGACTCAACTGCTTCCTCACAACCAGGAAGTGCCTGAACTATCTGTATTAGATTGTCTCGTCATTTTCTGCTTGGTTGTCTCAAGAACTCAAGGGTTGGCCGTAGTTTTCTAAAATTTGGTCTGTAATATTCTCCCAAGACTCAGCAGCCCAATAATCAACGTCCTTGATGCTTGTTTGTTTTATTTTTTGAACTAAAGAGACTGTGTTGTCTTCAATCAAGGTTCGCAAAAACTGCTTGCCGTATTTTAGTTTAAGTGACTGCAAAACACCCTGATCCGTAGGCTGCAGTAAGAGTGTAACATTTGGAGGTAAAAATGCTGCTTTAATTTTATCAAGAAAGTTCTTCAGTGTTTGGGTGCGATAGTGCATTGTCAATCAAAGAATCGCACGTGATGGTGAATCCTTGTCTTTACTGAATTTTTTGACATGGGGTAGAAACTCGTCATGAAACCATTCCTTAAACAACTCTCCATCCATCCATCCACACTTTCAGTTTCTGTAATAAACTGCCAATGACTTCGTATTAATGTTTTCAAAAGCTCTAGGCTTAGTAGATTTGCCTATCAACATTAATGAGAGATTGTGGCTACCAGAAGCATTAGAACATAGGGGAGAGTTCCCGAAGTTGGACCGGTTCCTAGATTGGACCGCCTTATATTTTGAAAAGTAAATATATTTGTAATATAAGAGTTAGCTACACTGTTTGCAGATAAGGGAAGGAACTCTTGTGTTTACAGTTTCGCGCCACCTGCACGCAGTGAAGGTGAGAACGGCGAACGTGTGTGTTATGCAGATCTGTTAGTCCTGGGATCGCAAGTGAACTTACATCATTAACAGGTTTTACTTACATCATTAACATAAGGGTTTTAAATTACACACGCGTCTAATGTGTACTTTTAACTACAACGTGATGCATGT
Organism: Thermobia domestica; assembly: GCF_964235325.1. NCBI lineage: Eukaryota > Metazoa > Arthropoda > Insecta > Zygentoma > Lepismatidae > Thermobia > Thermobia domestica. Next base: position 211,318,316 of record NC_137458.1, read on the forward strand.
GCTTTAATATTTCAATGTAATAGAAAATTTGAGAACACGTCTTTTTGTTTCAATGTAGCAGTTGCACAGTTTGAACCAGCACGTGTTGCCTGAATTGGACCGGTCCATTGCATGCAACCATTCTAAATAATTTCGTGTAGAGTTTATGAATAATTTTAAATAAATTGTATTACCTTGGTTAACTGCAAATATATTAAAGACGTGTTTCTCCATTATTTCAGCTCAAAAGTGGCCGAAAGAGGACAATATGACCAATGAAAGGAAGAGGAATTACAAATGGTCATTGCTGCTTATCGAAATGAAGATTATGGTTTAAATGAATGCAGCAGAGTATATGGGGTTCCTAAAGTAACGATTAGGCGGCATGCTCTTCAGAAAATAGTATCGTTAATGGAACTAAGGGACAAGGAAGGCAGGCTACCTTCAACCCAGATATGAACAGGACTCTTGCGGAGCACATGATAGCATTAGAAGGGTGTTCTTTTGGACTGACGATTACAGAAGTTCGGCGATTAGCGTTTCACTTAGCAGAAAAATGTGGTGCTTTTCACACATTCAATCGGGAGAAAGGTTTGGCTGGAAAAAAGTGGTTCTATGCAATTATGAGAAGAAATCCTGAACTTTCTGTGCGTTGACCAGAAACTACCTCGTTACAAAGAGCAAAAGGATTTAACAGAGAAAATGTAGGACATTTTTTTTTATCTTTTGGAAAGCAATGTGGACCAATTTCAAATCATAGCAGAGAGAATTTACAACGTGGATGAATCAGGATTCACTACTGTGCAGAAACATCTACCGAAAATAGTTGCTCAAAAAGAAAAACATGATGTAGGTGCTGTTACAAATGGAGGGGCGGAGTGAATACTACAATGGTTTGTGCAGTGAGAGTGGCAGGTGTCTACATAACCCCAATGATAATATTTAAAGCCAAAAAGTGGAATAGTGATTTTGAGATTGGTGCCCCTGTAGTTAGCATTGTCAAGATTTCGGATACAGGATACATGAACTCTGATTTGTTTGTGGTATGGCTTGAACATTTTAGAAAGAATACAAACTGCAATAAAGAATATAAAGTTCTTCTTTTGCTTGATGGACATACCACACACAGCAAGAACTTAGCAGCTTGGGAATTTGCAAGACAAAACGACATTATTTTACTGCAGCTATCTGGTCACACTACGCACCGTTTGCAACCGCTTGATGTTGCATTCTTTGGACCTTTGCAAATGTATTTCGTCCAAGCTCAACAAAAGTTCTTAAACACCTACAAAGGACATCAAAACAAACAATCAAATATTCCAGATCTTTTGAATGAAGCATACGGCAGAGAAGCTACAGTCGCTAATGCCCACAGTGCATTTCGTGCGGCGATGATTTGGCCGGTTAATCGTCAAGTTTTTGCAGACCATCTCTTTGCTCCATCTAATGCTTTCTATTCTGATGGCATTTCTCAACCAGGATGTGAGTCTCCCAAAGAAGACCGTACAAAACAACAAAGCAAGTTATCAGCCATGCGAAGTCTAGAGTCAGAGCTCGAATCAGAAGACGACAGTGATCGGGACAAGGATTACGTGCCACCTGCCTGAAGAAACTAAAGAACTTCAAAAACACCTTATTACAGATATTCCCTTTAACAAAAGCAATAAATCAACCAGGACAAGCCGGATCGCGAAGAGGCCGAAGTAAAGCACAGAAGGCTGCTGTAATCACAAGTAGTGCTTACAAACTAGAACTTGAACGTTCAGCCGCGAGAAGAAATAAGATGATCCAGAGGAAGGAGCAATTGTTTCGAATCAGTGAGAAGCAAAGCAGTTGGTTTTGCTCCCTATGTAAGAAAAACAGGCAAGAGGATATGATTCAGTGCTTGAAATGCCGCCGTTGGATCCACGCTGGTTGTGCAAAGGTGAAACCAAGTAAAACATTATACTATTGTTCAACATGTAACGTTCCTACCACTTCTTAAACACGCAGAGTAGATGCAATTTTTCGTTTTGCACAATAGCAAATTGTGTTAAGACTTATTTCACTTTCGTAATTGAGCAGTGAATATTACTTTCATTATGTTTTTTTTTTTATTTCTTCATTACGTGAAGGTTCTGTAAAGGTAATAAATTTATCCTAACATTTATATTAATTGCACAAGCACTTCTGCGTTTCAATTGTCAAGTATTTTCTTTCATGTTTGAGAGCAAATTTAATTTATTCGTTAAAGCCTCTGCAAGGTCCACTCTAAGAAACGCATGGTTCAACGTAGGAAACTAGTTTCCTTAAATGGACCGATGTGAATAATTTAATTTTTTGGTAATAAATATGTTAATAATGAGTTTTTTGTTACAATATGCACACCATTTTAAAGCAGATACAATATATTTTGAAATTAAAACATCATTCTCTTATTTAATTTTGTATTGTCTAGTTTATGTGGCAAATAGTGGTAACTGGTTCAAATTAGGCAACTCTCCCCTACCATTAATGGTACACGATGTTTGCTTATTTTAAAACTCGGATCATGGACTTCTTCTTATGATGGATTTGTAGAGGATATAGTTTAGGCCAGTTTCATCAGCATTATAGGTTTGCTGTGGAGAATAATTTCCCTCAGATATCAAATTTTCAAAGGTATTCAAGTATTCTTTTGCTACTTCGTGGTCAGAATAAAGCTATTCACCAGTAATTGTCAACTGACATATCCCATGGCGCTTCTTCCACCGATCTAGATACCCAATACTAGCACTAAAAAAGTCATCGCCGTTCATCAGTTTATTCAATTGAATAGCCTTTTCCAGAATAATAGGCCCACTTAGAGTTCTCCTCTCTCTTTCCTGGATAAACCAAACGACAAACACTTCATTAACTTTACCGTACAGGGATTGCTCCACTGTGTGTCTGTTAACAAGAGTCTGGCCAGAATAAGTAGCACAATATTGTTCAAGCTTTGCATGGCTTTTCCTCCAGTCACAAATTGTAGCTTTGCCAACATTTAACTCTGTGGCCAATTTTGTCACACTTTCCCGTTATTAAACGCTTTAGAGCGTCTAGCTTATCTTTAAGACAGAGATGTTTACGCTTGCTCGCCATAACAATCGGCTCTCGCACTGTAATACGCAAATGCTCAAAACAGAGGAAACAACGTTTGCAGTGAGACAACAGCTGAAAAACTTGCCGACCGCTATAGAGCGAACTATATCGTACAAAGATAATAATACCCCTAACGGAAAGATTTGTAACTACTGTATGTACAGTACGTGGAAAAATAAAGGCATCAAGTTTTTTCAACGTTTTTCCAATACAGTACATATACTGTAGTCAGAAAACTTGTTTTGAAATACTATACACACTATGTATTACAACACAATAGACCCGTCCATCTGCTTCAAGCCGCGATCTTACTGTTATTCCGGCCAATCCGAACAATCACGTAATCCGAATAGGGTTCGCTCCCAATTAGTTCGGATTAGCGGTACTCCATTGTATTTTCTTTCTTTTCAACTTTAAGCGTGAGTTGAGTTGAGCTTCTATAAAGATTAAATTTGTCAAACTTTGATATTATATACAAATGGGGAGTAAGAAAGTGTGTTTCAAGAGGAATATTTGCATGCCTTATATTATTTTCACGTTACCATTAGAAAAAATTCATTTATCAAAGTATGAAAAAAACAATACTTATCACCCGGATGTTTCTCATGTCATTATCTTTCTTCTTTATGAATGACAGTGCATAAATGATTAGACAGGTGTGATGTAAATCCCAGTAATTGTTATCTGGTTTCGTCTGGATGAACGTGACTGAATAATAATAATAAAATCGATAACATCCTCCAATGACTGATAAGAAATCTTGTGCACCTGTTACCAATCTTCCATTGTGAAGTACTTAGGCACTACAAAAATTAAAAAAATGTACAACTATGTTTTAAAATTAGACTTTTTAAATTACGAGAAGCATTTATTACAATTTCCATTGATCTGCCTTATTTAAAACATGTGATTTTCGCAAACCTACGTTTTAAAAAGAAAGAAAAATAACACTGACTTCAGTTGAAAGATAGAGAGAAAACCAAAGTAGACAGTTTCCACGTGTAACCAAAATTGAGACAGCAATATGATCCAATGAGATTTGATTAATTAAAATTTCATTTTATTTTTTAAAAACTTGCCAAAAGTTTCAAACTAAAATTTTATTTTCTTTAGACAAAATTTTTCGTCTATTTTTTCTTGAACAGTTCCAATTATTTAAAAAAAATTTATGACACTCGCGATTATTTTAACATCTAAAATTTTTCAAACAATCTCCTTTGTATCAATTTTTCCAAACAAAAGTGTGCAAAATTTTAAAACAAAAATGTTTGTATAAATTTTTTGCTCTAATTTTTTAAAAATTTATCTTGTGTAAAACGTTTAAACTAAATTCCTTCTTGAAAATAATTTCAAACAAACCAGGTCTGAAGTTTTTAAGCTCTTTTTGTACAAAAGGTTTCAAACGAAATTTAAAACTAAAAAATTTATTTTACATAAAAATTTTCAAACAAGTATTTCGTGTAATAGTTTAGGACAACACGTTTAAAGTAGCGAAAAACAAGGATTATTTTTTCAAGTAATATTATTTACATAATAACTTGATGATATACAGTATTTACAAAATGTTTTGTGCATAATTGTTTATAATCTTCATCAGAAGTTCTTGTTTTTCGCAATAATTAATTATTCAATCAATAAGATTTTTAAAAAAATAATTTGGTAATAATTTATAAAAAGATGTGTATATAAATGCTTATAATGTTAATTTTGATGTTGCTGAATTCAGCGTTTCCTTCAGCAACGAAGCTATATGAGACGTGGACTTGAAGTTTAAAGTAGAATCCGCCGCTTGGGCTTCCACTGGAAATTGAATCCAGGTCTTCCGCTCCAAAGGCACGTACCCTAACCTCTTAGTAACGATGAAGCTCAAAAATGTTTATAGTCTTCACAGTTGGCGTATACTGTCGGAAGTTCTTGTTGCTCTGAAACCTTTAATTCATACTTGATGCTTGATATGGCAAAATGATGTTCTTGTGAAAAATTCGAACCTGAAATTAAAAGATAAATTAGTGAATAAAATATTATTTTAAATTTTTTGCATTCACAAACAATTCTATTGAAGATATAATTACCTTTAAATAGCGTTGATGTCATGACTTAAGCCTTAAAGACGTCTTCACAAATCCATTTGTAGATTTGTGATTCAATTTCTTCATCCTTGTGTGAATCGAGCAGATATAAAACTGAAGTGTGAATCGAACAGATATAAAACACTTGTTAAGAAGATGGAAAAAGAACTGATTTGGAACGAAATTTGGGTTCGAGAACGTTTCTCTTTTAAGTTGGAAAGAGGAAAAGACAGAAAAACTGAAAATTGGCATTAGTGATAGTTTGTTGGTGTTTGTTAGAGGCACAGTTATGGAAAGACTTAGGGTTTGGGAAGAAGATTTTAGTATGAAAGTGCACAAGATATTGAAGAAGAAAGAGGTGAAGTTAGGGTGGAGGAAAGAAGGTAAACATGACATAGATATGAAAGTAGTAGTGATAGATGATGTGACGATATCGGATGAAGAAGCTACTGAGCTTAGGCTACAAGTTTAAAGTGAGGAAACAAAAGTTTTACGCAAAGGAAGTCATTTACTCTGTAGAACAAGCTTTAACTCAAGTACAAAACGAAGAGTTAAGCGAGAGAATAAGAAAGACCAAGGTGTTAGTGAATAGAAACATAAAGAAGGAAGCAGGGAACCTTTCAAAGAAAGAGTACAGGGTGTAAGAGAACATAAGGAAGAGGAAAAGCACATAAAAGATGGTGCAATTATAGTTATGGAGAAACAATGGTACAAAGAGAGATCGAATGAACTATGTGATGGAACTTATGAGGTGATAGGTGACAAAAATATAAGTGAAGAAATTAAAGAAAAAATGGTGATGTTCACAAAGTAAGTGTACAAAGAAGGTCTAAATGAAGAAGAAAGAATAGCTGTTATGAAGGAATTTCCGAAAATTCATAAAGAAAATATTAAACTAAGTCAAGTGTTGGATTGTGAAGGCAACATATTTGAACCACTGGAGGAAGAGGTAAAGAAAGTGGCAGAGATAATAAGTAAGAAACAAGATAATACTAGTGTCAAGAACTCAGTGAAACTGAAGAGAAGGTTGGAGGAAGTAGGACAGATTACAGTTAAAAACACCATGTTTAGTGTTGATGTAAAAACTATGTTTCCAAGTTTAAGAAGAAAGAATATAATGAGGGTGATTACAGAACAGATGAAAGATAGTAGGGTTAATGGCTGAAGTGGGAAGGACCTGAAACAGGTCCTAAACCTCATGTGGAAGAGCAGTTACTGTGTAATAGGTAATAGGTTAGTTAAAATTAAAGAGGGGCTGATCATAGGCTCCAAGTTAAGTCACGCGTTGGCAGCGATTGCCATGAATGATTGGGAGAAAAAAGTGAGGTCAAAAGGAGATGACAAATTAGTTGTTTAGTAGATATGTCGATGATTGTATAGGAATATGAACAGAAGACAATTGGAGAAATTTGTAAAAGAGATTGAATATAAAGAAAAAGGCATAGAACTAGACTTGCAAGTGGAAAACGACGAGACAATGTTCGTAGACATGAAGTTAAGAAATAAGGAAGGAAAGATATACAGGGAATGGTACCAGAACGGTTGTGCCTCGGAAACCTACTGCTATACTAGAAGTGATGTGGACTATTCAACGAAAATAAACTTTATATTAGTAACATTGGGAAAAGAATTAGGCAGGTGAACAGTGAGAGAAGAAAAGCAGAGGGGATAGAGGTCTTCTGCGAGCAGTTAGAGGGAAATGGATACGATAAAAGGAAACTATGATACAGGTGGAAAGGAGGAAGAAATGAAGAAAATAGAATAAAAGGACTGGAAGGAGAAAAAAAGAAAAGGAAAATGTGGTGGGGATAGAGAGTATGGGGAAGAGTTGAGTTGATTTTGACTTTAAGGTCCGTTCAACAGTGAAACCAGGGGCGGATCCAGGACGGACTTCTGGGTGGGTTGTAATACTGCTACTCAGAGTTACTTTTAAGAGCTGCAAACTCTGTGATGGGTTATATATATATATATATATATAAAAGAAAGTTTTTTTCTTCTGGGGGTGCGATTGGGGGTGCGATTACCCCGATTCCCCCACCCACCCCCACTCCCCGTGAATCCACCACTGAGTGAGGCTATATGAGACCTGGGCTTACTGATTAAATCCCTAACTACTTCCCGTTGATTATGCCCCATTTATAACCTGCCGTTGATCCGACCGTGCATTACATCATTTATAGATGTTCTTTGGGCCATCGTGTCTTCCTAGGATACTTTCACTATGATTGATATCCACTGCATATTCCAAAACCACAGCTCACTGATTACGTGCTTCAGCCGCCAAGAACGTTCTTCGTGTTATCGCAGTCATAGAGGGCACATGAGTGCTCAATGGACTTGTACCTATCTCATTTCAGTTAGGCGTGTCAACTTGATGTCTGGCATTTACACTTACAGGATCAACATGACATAAGGGTATTTTTTCGAAATTAACATTCTCTTAAGTTTTGAACATGAGAGTAAACTAGATAATCGAAATTTAAATTCAACAAAATAAAATAGAAAAGATAAAATAATCGAATAGCTTAAAATTGTCATAAAATCCAACAAATTATGTATATCGACAATAGCTTAATAGTTTTACAAAATAACATGGAACGAATTGCATAAAAGGTTAAAACATGGAACAGGAAAAATCTATGCAAAATACTGTAGTTAGATGTTTTGACTTTATTTTTAAACAGTTGATTATGCAGGATATTCATCGTATATTTAAGTTCAAAGTGTGTACTTTTTTATAGAACACGAATTGTCAACCTTATCAACCACAATACATTATCAATACAATGTATGACGCTTGGATTCATATTACGTCAATGAAAATAATAACATTTTCTATCTGTTTACTCTCATTATTAATCACGTAGTTTATTTATATTACTTCGTAGTTCCATATTATATTGTTTGTATTACTTTGTTTTTATTCTTTTCTATTAATTAAATTATTTTCATTATTGATTTCATCTCATATATTCATCCTTTTACTTCTATTTTCAACAAACTTAAAAAGTTCGTTACTGAATTCTCTATGTCTGTGTGTCTGTCTGTGTGTCTATCTGTCCGTCTGCGTGTCTATCTGTCCGTCTGTCCGTTATTTGCGATTCTTTCAATTTTGAACCGTGCATTTGATAGAGCTTGAAAAACTCTCAGAGAAAGTAATTAAATTTTTCGCGTCACTCTTACCGTTCCCGAGACAGTGGCCAAAAAATGGCCGACTTCCAGAGATTTAAGAAGCCATATCTCGAGAACCGTAAGTCATAGAGAGATCGTATTGGTGTTGTTCATTACCTAAGAGGATGGTGAACATTTTGGTAGCAAATAGTAACCGATGGCCAGTGGTTTGGCCAATGGTCAGTTCTATAGTGGCCACCAACTAATATTGGTACTAAATTTTTATCATCCTCTTAGCTATTGATTAACACCAATATCATCTCTCTCTATGACTTACCGTGATTGGCCAAAAAATGGCCAATTTCTAGATATTTAACGAGTCATAGCTTGGGAACCATAAGTTGTATAGAGATAATATTGGTGTTGATCAATACCTAAGAGGATGGTGAACATTTTAATACCAAATAGTAACCAGTGTCCACTGATTAATTGTCTACTGGCCAACTGGCCACCGTTCCCCAGATATTGGCCAAAAATGTTCAAATTTCTAGATATTTAAGCAGCCATATCTCGAGAATTGTAAGTCATAGAGAGATAATATTTTACTAATTTTTGCGAGAGAGAGAAGAAGGTGCGGATAAAAAGATTTACTTTTACATGTAGGAACAATGACAGTTTTCCTTCCCTCTCCATCTCTCCATTCTTTTAAAGTTCGTTTTGGCAATGCTTATGGAGCATTCTCAACTGGTCTTGTTTCTGTATTTATTCATTGTAGGATATTTTTCATAAAATTATGTTGAGACAGACTAGAATTTTTATGTATACTAGCTGAATCTCCGCTCTCTACACAGCGCATCGTTTATATATAAGCATAAATCTCCTTGTCATTGCTTATAACATTTCTACATGTTCCTTTACAGAAACAAGTGAAAGATGTCTTGATAAAAATCGGCAAGTGGTACCATAAAGGGGAGATTTTCTCGATTATTTTTTCAATATCTACGCACCATTTGCAACATTGAGTCTACTTCCGGTTGCAGTTTCTAATTCATGTATGATCAGGGTTTTGTTTCATCTTGCATGCAGTATGTAATAAGCAAATGCATTACACACACAATTAATTATAATGTCACAATTAATTACATGGTGTTCATTGGGAAAAACAATCCATACAATGAAGATTCATCTGGGCCTGAAGAAATTGTTATCCTTCGTTTTTCATTATCATTTGGACCTGAAACAAACGCCTGAAAAATATACAACCCCTGTATTCAAATACCTTGTCTTGGAATGTATAACTCATAGAATGCTTTACTTTTTTTTTAATTTCAACACTTTCAAAGTATCCCTAAACAATGTAATAAAGAAATAAAGGCAAGGTTTTTTTTAAAAAAAAAAAAATACTCAATTAGAACTGGACAATCTAAACAAAATTTGGTATCGACCAACTAAAACGGTACGTTTCTAGCACTTGTGGTTTTCGAGATCTCATTGTCGAAAGGACTGGAGACAAACATACAAACTTTTCTTTAGAGATACAACGATAACGTTGTATGTATTATTAACAATCTGTGCCAGTTTACAGAAAGGGATCAGAGGCGAATTAGTTGAGCAATACTATGTATAAAGAAAAGAAAGACATATAGAGATTTCGAGATATTATTATTGTAATCGGTAACTAAAATAAGAGAGTTGTTGTTACTATAGCAACGTCGTAAGTAAATGAACATGTACGTAGACATCTTGTCGAGAAAATAAGTGTATGTATAAAGGTGTAGACATCTGGTTGAATATGCAGAAAAGTTGTTTATGTATGCTTCTCAGGGTCAATTATTAAAAACCAGCTAAGAAAGTGTTAAAACGTTTCGAATTATTTTGAAGATTACTAATAAATACGAACCAGGACAGACCCCTTACAAATTGGTGCCTTACCACCGGGAGTTTAATTGTCGTTTCGAAGGATAGTAAAAATGGCAAGCTTTCAACGCGACCTCAATATTACCCTATTGAGAAGTGGAAAAGTAATTCATCGAACTATTGCCATGAATACGACAAATAATAATATAAGTAGTGAACAGAGTGTGTATCCTGAATCGACTCCTAGTGAAAATTTGATAGACATTTTAAAGGACTTGGTTCAACAAATAAGAAGCCAATCTGAGCAAACGAAGAACCAGTCCGAACAAATACAACAGTTTGAAGAAAAATTGGACCATAAGATAATACAGTTAGCTAACAACTTTGACGAAAAAATAGTGAAGTTAAATCAATGTAATGAAGACAGATGGGACCGTGTCCAACATCAGCTAAGTCAGATGAACACACATGTATCGGAAAAATTTGAAAAGTATGAAGAGAAAATAGAAAAGGTAGTACAAAGGAGCACAGAAATGCAAGAATCAATGGATGTTTTAGAATCAACGGTTAATGCCCATGACAACCATGTTAAGTTACTGCAAGACGAAATAAATTCCATCAAGGAAAGGTGTATTCCCGGAACTCCATTTCAAGATAACGAAAGCACGAATCATCCTACAGCCACAGGTTGGGTACCTGATCGTCCTCCCAGAACGACTTTGGAATTTAATGGATCTTTGAGTGGTACAGAAAATAGTGAAAGAGAAGGTAGAGTAAGGCAAACATCCAGACGCAAATACATCTCCAATAGAGGTATGAAGACATACACAGATAAACAGTTGCGATTTAGCGAAGTTAAGTCGCTTACAAAATTTAGTGGCGTGCCAGGAGATATACCCGCTAGGGCATTTCTCGAAAAATTTCAGGATGAATGTGAGCTCATGGGGGTAGATGAGTTTCAGTTCTTAAAACTATTACCGCACATCTTGTTGCCACCCTGCTTAACATGGTTTAAAGCCATCCGAGGTAGTCTTCATACGTATTCAGATTTTAAGAATGCTCTTCTATTAAACTATGAAAACGATTTTATGGTAGCGAATAGAGATGCCGTTTTGCGAACGAAGCACTACGATCCAAAGTTACACCGGAGTATTACTGAATTCGTAGTATCCACATATCATGAGTTAAGATCATTAAATCCAAACCATTCGGAATCCCGAATTATAGCTTCTATTAGAATCTTATTGCCATTTAGACTACAACAGTTGTTAATGTCGGCACAGTGCATTAACTTCAACCATTTAATTATGCTCATTCAGAGTTATGAGAGTCAGTCTGCAATACAGAATAACAATAAAATGCAGGATAGAGGTCAGGGTAATTATGCACGTAATCAGACACAATATGCTTCTGTTCGTAATGTAGATATTCAACCTGAAAATGATTCTAATGTTCGCAGTTTCAATAATAGAATGAGTAGTTATAATGGTACCGGAAATCAAACGCAACCTAATTATAGAAATGGAGCTAGAAATTTCAGAAATAACAATAGGAATTTCAGTAGGAGTAATAATTATCGCCGATCTTCACAAAATCAATTTGCAGATGGCAGGAATTCCGTAAATAGGAATCAAAATATGGTATCATCCTATGAAAGACAAGCAAGTACACAAGATTGTGCTATACAATGTTGCTTAAATGAGCCCTTCGAACGTATAACTTGAACTGTTAAAAAGGCGTCCGATGGATTTGTATTAAATTGACCTTTACTTACGTCTGTGGTTATTATGTTCTTTATTCGATTTATTATTATAATGTATGTTAAGTAATGTAATTATATTTGTGATTCATGTCTTTTGCAAAGTTATCTCATAATTACTTATATGAATATTATGAAATATCTTGTTAAATATGTAGAAAGCAAACAGAACATTGACAAAGGTAATTTATGGCAATTAGCTGAAAATGTTATTGAATTTGTTCCTTATAGTTTTGTTGCAATTTCCTTTTATAGCATTAATTGAGGAAATGTTAATTTGTGTTTCATGATAAGAAATTATCTAAAAGCTTTATTGTAATACAAGGATATACTGAGTTTGACAATTTATATTTTCTCCAAGAAACATATTTAATCTATTCTTGTTTTCCTGTTTTTTTTTATTCTATTCGAATTTCATGCGAATATTATAAATATTTAAAGATAAAAGATCGTAATTTTAATGTAAACGTATGAAGGTAATGACAGACTTATATAAGATAAATGCACCTTATTATATGGAAAGAATAAGAATAATGAATATCGAATCTCTTCATTTTTCAAAAGTTTATTAAATGATAATCATCAATATGTTTATGTATTCTAACTTTGTTGTCTTCTGATCCTATCAGTATTTAATGCTATGAAGATCTTTGTTTGTAAATAGTGTTGTTTGTATATGAAGGAATAGTTAATCCGTTAGGTTTGATTTTTGAATAGCCTCATTCATGATAATTGTAATTCGTCATAATTAGTATTGAGATATATTGACAAATATAAACATGTGTTATGTTATAATATATTATATAAAGGGAAAAGTACAATATGTGTGTTAAAGTTGATATTAAATATACGAGAGTTATTCAAAAGGTAAATGTTTCATGATATGTAACCCAGGGTTCTATCCTTCATAGTAGAACTATTATGGAAGTCCCGTCCGAGCGACATCTACAACGATAACGTTGTATGTATTATTAACAATCTGTGCCAGTTTACAGAAAGGGATCAGAGGCGAATTAGTTGAGCAATACTATGTATAAAGAAAAGAAAGACATATAGAGATTTCGAGATATTATTATTGTAATAGGTAACTAAAATAAGAGAGTTGTTGTTACTATAGCAACGTCATAAGTAAATGAACATGTACGTAGACATCTTGTCGAGAAAATAAGTGTATGTATAAAGGTGTAGACATCTGGTTGAATATGCAGAAAAGTTGTTTATGTATGCTTCTCAGGGTCAATTATTAAAAACCAGCTAAGAAAGTGTTAAAACGTTTCGAATTATTTTGAAGATTACTAATAAATACGAACCAGGACAGACCCCTTACAGAGACAAACATATAAACCTAGCATTTTAATATATAGATCGTAATTGCTTGTTTAGCAATTCGACGGATACCTAAGATCTAAGATCTGATTTTTGTAGTTGAATACAATAGCATAGTTATATAAGTTTAGATATCAATAAATGTAGACTGACTATAAAATCCGTGCTAAGTGTCAAAATGAAAATGTTGAGTAAATAGCCCAGATTTTACTTCAGAACTGGTGACATATAGGCCCACGCTCGTTCTTCTGCCGATTATTTGAACTACTTCCACAGTGAATACTAGATAGCCCGTTGTTCGCTGAGAAGTGTTAAGCACATAGGCCACATTTTGACATTAAACCAAACTTTTTCCATTTTTGCCACTTAGCACGGATTTCATTCTCAGTCTACAAATATTACGGCCATTGTAAATAATATGATTTCTTGTTTTTATTGTGCCATAAACTAATTATGAATATCGTTAAATTAAATGTATTAACTTGCACATTTCCAAGGGCACCGATCCTGGGGGCCGCGGGATCCCCCCAAAACTCATGTGGGCCCCCTGCATTTTTATGAATATGTATTTTTATATGTATTTTATCTTGTTATATGTATTTTTTATGAATGCCCCCCCCCCAAAGTTACAGAGAAATCGGCGCCCTTACATATTTCAACCAGAAATTTTGTAATTTAATTGTAGTTGATTTCTTACAAAACTGTATTTCAGGAACCTACAAAAATGGAGGCCTTTCCGGGATTAGAAGGTGTACCATTTATCTAAATACGTCCTTGTAACTTTTAAAGTAATAGATACAACACACTGAAATTTCGTACAGTGCAAATATCGAGAGGCAGACATTGTTTGATATACATTCCAATACAACCAGAGTATCAGTGTTGCCAACCGAACTTAAAGTTTTTTCTTTTCTACAAATAGCACTATATCAGGTTATTACATATTTCAGATCTACATATTGAACGGAAATTTATAATAGCACACTTGCTATGCAGTGTTGCAAACTAACAACGCTTCGGTATCACAAATATCGAAAAATAACCAAATTTTGCAGGTTTCTAAAATAGTATTAACGCAAGTGATGCTGACAGGTGAATGCATATCCAATCGCTAGGACCATCATATGATGTATTTCGAATAAGTAGGAACAAAGTTGCAAGATACTGAAATTTTGACTTTCTTCAAAGGAATTTATTTCGAAAAAGTGTTTAGATAAGTATCGTATCGAATTACGTAAGCGGTTTGGAATTGGTATAAAAATCATAATGCCATTTGCAGTAATTTGATATTTCAAATTGTTCTGGAGTTATGAAGAAAATGGTAAAAGTTCTGCTTAAAATGTCGTACTTGTGGAAACTTTTTAAAACGATTGTTCTTTTATTCTGCTTCTATAACACCCCTACAATACATTTTAGGAGGCATAATTATAAAAAGTTGTCCGATTACACAGGTTTGAGCAATGTTGCTAACTTTATCAGTGTTTACCACTACTTGAGAACGGTTTCAGATATAAAATTATTGTGAACGGCATTGTGATATTTGCATATATTGCAAATTACTTCTGAAATTGAATGAGGCACTTATCTAAATATTTTTTAAAAAATAAATGCTTTTGAAAGAAGTAGGTTTCAAATCTGTGTAAGTTTTACCCTATTAATTCGAAATCTATGCAATCATGATCTAAATATTAGACAGTAAAGTATTTTATATGTGCACTGACCAGTCCGTTTGAGTTGCGTAATTACTGCAGTAGAGATCACCAAAATATGGAAGTTTGTGGTGATCTAGACTTCTTAGTTTGCAATTTACATCCATCTTGACAGACGATTACAATTAGTTTAGGAGAAGCTAGGAAATAGCTGAGACTTTATACAATGCTTGAGAAATGTCAGTTATATCCAGAAGCTAGAATAATGAGCTATAAATTATACAAAATGTATTGACGATATACACAAGTATGAATATTCCACCTTGACGACGTGTTATTCGTTCAGAAAATAACAAGATGAGAGGGTTCTTCTTACAACCGCATTGGAATATGGAGCTAATGTTGTGTGTTTCACAAATCTCAAGGTTTTCTATGCTTTGGAGCTGACATATTTTTTTTCTTTCGATTTTTTAAGAGCCCTCACTACTTCACGAGCATGTCAGATTTCAGTGTTCTGGGAGCGGGGAGAAGGGTAGTGTAGGTGTGGCCATTCGTCTGTCAGTCGAACTCGTCCTGTAGTGTTTCCACTTTGCATTAAATATCGTTATCGGTACTTAAACATTTTCCTCTTGTTTTCTCATTTGTTAGGAAAATTCTACCACATTCTCATAGGTGACGTATTCACACAAAAGATACTACAAATTCCTTACTGTTCTTCTTGCAGATTTCGTACAGAACGTTAACTTTCTTGTCGAATTATTTTTTTTCCTTTAGACAATTCTTTCATATCAGATATGGTAACCTTGAAATTAGTTCTCATCAATAAAACGTGTAAATTTCGGTTATAAGTTTTCTTTAAAACTTTTCACTGCTTGAAAACAATCATAGTGAACCTTCCTGACATCCCTACAGACACTGATCTCAGCATAAACGATGAATCATATACTTCTGGGACAGTTTACTGCAATACTTCCGCGATGCTTGAATGACAATGAAGTTGCATTGTAGTCGACTTCGAAACTACCCTGTACTCTGCAACAGCGCTAGAGATATGAATAAGTGACATACCACACACACACAAATACACACACACACACTCACAACGTGTGAACACAGGTTCTTCTTAGAAATGCGCGCGCAGACTTTTGATACCTGCCGGACAGATAGTAAAATTATTCCCGCACTCCACAGTCCATTGACACGGTTTCCAGCTGTGGAGGAGACCTTTCAGTTTGTCAAAAAGATGAAGGGACTTCATAATGAGAACTGCTATGTTGAGTTTCCTGAAGATTTGTTTTTAGTCTCCCATTGTAAGAAAGCATATGCCCTATGCAATTTCAGAAACGTATATCACAATACTTCACACGCAAAAAATGCTAATACAGTGGCGTCACTAAAATATTTTGTTTGGGGGGCTGAAGATCTTTTGGGAGGCATACTCTCCAACAACCCAAAAACTCTGTTTAGTATTTTAGAATCATCTTCAATCAATGAAATTCGCTTTTGGGCGAGGGAAGGGGGGGGGGAATATTGTTGCTGCTCTACGCTTTCATATTTTTGTTATCATAGTCATGTTTATTTGTTTCACTTTTATCGTTGCGGAAATGCACATTCTTGTACTTCATCGATTCATTCAGATACGAGGGTCACTACGAAAGTTTTGAGATACACATTGTTGTGGCACAGTATTTGAATTCCAACAATTGCGTTCGGTAGTGGTATCCAGAGCGAAGAAGCGAAGCAAGTTTCAACTCGCCTCGCTTATCGGCGTAGCCGTATCGCCTTCACTTGTTTGTTGATGTGAGCAGTATTCGGCTGTCTAGAATGAAGCTCGAAAGGGATCATTTTCGGGCAATGATCCTTTACGATTTTAAAAGTGGTTTGAACGAGACACAAGGCCTTGCCCGTTTGCAGGGGGAATTTGGGTACCTTGCTCCTTTCCGTGCTATAATTTTTCGGTGGTTTGGTGAATTCAGAAGAGGCCGGACATCGTTTAAAGATGAAGAGAGAGCTGGACGTCCGGCAACAGCTGTGTCAGATGAAAACATTGCCGGTGTGGAACAAATGATTCGAGACAATCCTCGAACAACTTTCAAGAACATCGAATCTACAGTGAACACTGGATCGCCAGCAGTAACAAAAATTCTTCATGATCATCTTCGGCTCAGGAAGGTTTCATCTCGTTGGGTGCCTCACACTTTGACTGAACACCAGAAGCGCATGCGTGTGGAATGGTGTGAAGAAATGCTTGCAAGATTTGATGGAGGCAATTCTCGACGCGTCTCTGACATTGTTACTGGTGATGAGACTTGGATCTATCAATTTGACCCTGAAAATAAACGCCAGTCTACAGTTTGGATCTTTCCAGACAAAAATTCACCCACGAAAGTGAAGCGACCGCGAAGTGTGGGAAAGAAGATGGTCGCAACTTTCTTTTCCAAATCTGGCCATGTTGCAACTGTTCCACTTGGAGAACAAATGACTGTTAATGCTCAGTGGTACACCACTGATTGCTTAACAAAAGTGTTCCAGAAGCTTCGGGAACGGCGTCCAAGAACTGGATTTCGTGGGATCCTGCTTCATCATGACAACGCGTCCGCACACACGGCCAACATCACAATTCAGTTTTTAGAATCTACGGAAGTCAAACTTATGACTCATCCACCGTATACCCCTGACCTGGCCCCGTGTGATTTTTTTTCTATTCCCCAGGATCAAAGATCGCATGCGTGGCAAGAGATTTTGCAGCCCTGAAGAAGCTGTAGTGGCTTACGGGAATGAACTTTCAACATTTGAAGAAAAAGACTGGCAACACTGCTTCCAAAAGTGGTTTTCGAGAATGCAAAAGTGTGTACAGTGTAATGGTGAATACTTTGAGAAAATGTAAGTGTTAAATTGATTTTAAGTATGTAAGTTATTTCACATCTCAAAACTTTCGTAGTGACCGTCGTATAATCACGCAATTTTTTTCTTTCTTCATTTCCTTCTTTCCTTGATAGTTATTTTTCTTAAAAATACTTCATGAAAAACTTCTTTCTCAGCAATCTTATTTTTATATTCGACTTCTGACATGCCTGAAATAGTAATACAATAAGATAAAAATAGGCAATAATAAATAACATATAAAATTTCTTAAAAGTTATCCATCTAAAATTTGCCGCATGAGATAGTTTATAGTTGAGACCTCGCCTTGCGGAAACTAAGAAGTAAAGGAATGAGAAGTTCAGTTCACATAATATTTCCAAGTGAGAAATACGATAGAAAAGCATAATTACGTCCAGTAGCGTATTTACGGTTTTGTTTCGGAAGAGGCTTTCCTAACTTTCGGGTGGGGCTTTGCCTGGAAATGTGAAAATTCTGCAAGATATTTCAGTTATTTTATTTTAGTAAGTTTTCGGGGGGGGAGGTTAAGCTCGGAAGTCCCCCTAAATACGCCACTGATTACGTCATAATCATAATAGCTATCGCTTTTCTCAGCTAAATCTAACACATCAACAAGTATCTGTAGTCGCTCGCCGAAGACTGAACTTCACATTGAGAACTCTATACAGAACGCATTGCTGTTTGTTGAAGCAAAAAGAAGACAACCCAATATATCATGAGTCTACTGATGGCGTGTTAGAATCTTACTTTTGAAATAAATTTCTCAGTATATAAAGTATTTTCAGTGTGAGATTTGGGAGGGGAGCTTGGAAGAAATTTCCGGGCTTTAACCCCCCAAATAAGGCCTAGTGACGCCACTGTACATATAGTCGTCTTCTGAAAATCAAAACGAAATTAGGTAAGTAAATATGTATATTTTTAAATAAAGTGCTTACATACTGAACTTGCATATAATAAAAAGTCTCATATCACAGAAACAGACACTTTGTATTGGGTCCATTATTTCCCTTAAATGACTACATAGTAAACAACAAGATGAAAAAAAAAAAGACACATGCTCAAATTGGTTATATTTACATATTATCCATACACTGAATAACTTACGTTTCGATTCTGTTTCTTTTCCCATCCCCTCTCTCTTTTGCAGGTACCGTAAGACACGGTTACTTTGCACACGATTTAAGGAATTTTAAAGAAAATCGCATGTAACTTAGAAACGTAATGATTTAGAACACTGTATTTTAAACATATTATAGCTAGATATGTGCGGAAAACATTCGTATAAGTTCATTAGTAAACATTCAGTATGACCATAGTTACTGAAATATAAACTTTGGTGAAAAGTAACCCCATAGTTGGGGTCACTTTGCACAACATACAAAAAAAGTACGTTAACATACGAATATAACGTTTCTGTGCAATGTTTTCCCTTCAGAATTTATACATTTTACTTTCTACACAAAAGTGCATACAGTTTACAAATATTGATATTAGAACGAGGGTACTGGTATCGATACTAAGTATGAATTACCAATATTTGTGAAGAAAATTATGTATTTTCTGGTACCGGCACAGGGACTACATTCTAATAGTTCAGCATATGTCCCACATAAATGCCAACTCAGGATCAGAAAAAAATCCCCGTGAACTGATTTGCCTGGGTTATTCCTTATACCCAAGAATATCATCTCAACCGTAATTAGTGGAAGATTTACGGAGTTTGAGACTTTCAGGCTGAAGTCCACCCAAATTGCATGATTTCTTTTTCAAAAAATCTAATGTTAATCATCAAGCCGTTGACAACCCTAAACTCGGGCCTAGCAGCTATGAACATGTTTGGCCGACGCTCTATGAGTTTTAACAATTTTTGGCTCAAGCCCGAATACTTGTTCCTCCGGAACTCAAACCCAGAACCTCGTGACCGATGTCCTTGCCTCCTGAAGACTCCTCGAAGACCGAGATCGACAGTCAACTAGTTTTAAGTATTTCAGTCCAAACCGCCGACCTTTCATGGTTATACACAATGTTATAATAATAATAATAATAATAATAATAATAATAATAATAATAATAATAATAATAATAATAATAATTAGTAATAGTAGTAGTAGTAGTAGCATAATCATCATCATCATCATTGATAATTATACTGTCTATGTAGGATATTTGAAGAGAGTACTTGGAACTACACAAGGTTTAGCTCAAATTGGCTCGTTTTGGCTCAACTCGACTCGAAACTTGACCCAAATTCGAGTCGAGTTGTAACAAATTTTTCGAGCCGAGTTTTCGAGTCGACCTCAAAGATATCTGTTTCAAGTTGAGTCGAGTTTCAAAGAAAACTCGCTCGTGCCCATCCCTAAGTATTACAGTCTTCATTGATAAATCAGTGGCCACCCCTAGAAACCTGGAACGGTGAAACGGATGTCAAATCAGGGAGTTTCTGGGGCAAACTTCTAATCTCCATACGTTGTTATTTATCATTATACCCATTATTACAATTTTGGCCTATTATGATTTGAAGCTAATTGAACTTTCATTCTCATTTGTGAAAATTGTATTATATGGAATATGATTACTTATCATCATTAACAGGAGATGGGCAAATATGGTTTTTCAGAGAGAAATGGAAAGTTTCGCCAATAGGGACTGTTGCTGCCCTGATATTTCTGCTTTACTCTAGCAGAATTATAATCATTGATAATATTACCTCTGCCTTATATTAGCATGTTTCATAGTAAAATATATAATACTAAAATATGCAAAATACAAGTCAATTACATACTATACAGTGACCCTGGTGGAATGAGTGGTTACGCTCGTCGCATTCTAATCAGTGCTTGGGTTCAATTCCCTGTGGGACACAAGTGGCTCGTGTCTCACGTTAAACTATAGATCCCGTCCTTTGGACGTCATCATAATCCCATAGAAGATAATGGCAAACCACCATGGGCTCACCTTGCCAAGAGATATTCGGGTTAAAGACCTACTTTCGGGCAGAACACTCATCATCATATAATGTTCATCGTTAGTTGTCTCCATTTTTTAAGTTCCGTTTTCTTTCTACATCACTTCAAGTGCAAGACTTTTTTTTTTTTTGCGCTAGTAACCTCACCTTACGATACGTACAAGTAAAGTGAGACATCCACCAAAAACAAACAAAAAAAAAAAAAGAAAGAAAGAAAGAAAGGAAAAGAAATAAATAGCTGTAGGCACGTGTAATGTTAGATGCGTGGTATTCGCAAAAAAAAGAAAAAAAGTTTTTAGTATTTGTTGCCAGGGTAACTCTATTATCACTGGCATGGTACTGTAGCTTATCATTTAATATTAGCAATGTCCGTTGACAAATACTAGCCCGGTTTCTGAAATGATGTTCGGGAAGAGAAACCGAAGTCAAATAGCAGTAATAGGTGAAACAATACCAAGAATGTATCTGCAGCACACCAACAAAATGTACTCAAAATTATAGCCTATTTGTGAGGTCCTAGAAAAGATAATGACTCCAGCTTTCTGAATTTCTCGTAACCTTCTTTAGACCACCTGATTTTCTAGTCAGTAAAGTGTTTTTCCTTTGATTTTCCCTCAGTGATTTCGGTTGCTACTTTGCCACAGAACCGAGAATATTCAGGGCCGGCGAGAGGGGAGGGCAGGAGGGGCCAGAGCCCTGGGGCCCGAGGCCCCAAAGGGGGCCCGGCGGCCGAGGATAAAGAATTACTAAATGTTGTATATTTTTACTCAGTTCGCTTCCAATCAGTGCGTTCTTTGTGTAACAATTTTTGTGTACTGTGGTCTTGCAAAGAAATGACAGATGACAGAGCCAAGAACAAGCAGCTTCACTAGTCCAACGATACCGAAAAGATTTAGGAGATGATCTTTCTGATGAACTGCATAGCCTGAAATTGATATATTCGGCCAATTTTGGTGAGAAAACGCTTTCACCATGGGATCTCCTAAATAACATCAAAACTTTGAATCTAGAAACTTTATTTTCAAATCTGACAGTGGCCCTTCGTAAATTCGCCACAATCCCTGCTGCCGTTGCTAGTGCAGAGCGCTCTTTCTCTCCGTTAAATAGAGTAAAAATGTTTTACTCCCTACAATGTGTCAAGACAGATTATCAAGCTAAGGCTTGTTGGCAGTGGAGACAGAACTTATCAAGTGTACCAAACTGGATGCTCTCATTGATGAATTCGCCCTGAAAAAGGCCAGAATGGGAATTTTGTTGTAACTATACGTAGAAAAGGATAAATTGTAACTGTAACAGTTGTCTAGTAGTAATACATATAATAAATTTCTCCTACAGACAATTACTATTAATATCATATTATTAATCACATTATAATTAACTTGAGCAATATTTCATTGAAGTAACTAAATTAGGCCTAATGCCTCATGTCTCTAGTTAAGGAAGACTAACTGCATAGCTTACTTCTATATAATTATTTATAGCAACAATTTGTGCAAAGATTTCATAGTACAGGGTAGGTTGGATGGTTGAGAACATTTACTTTCTCAGCTTTTATTAACTATTTAATATGTTCTTTTTGTATTTTCTTCACAAATTAGTGTGTTTGAGCATTAGGGGAGAACTTTTGCTATTACAAATAGATAAGTTACTTTTTTCTATATTTTGATACCATTATATTTAAATATATAATTTTTTTATTCATTTTAGTTTTGAAGCCTTCAAAAATCTTAGAACCAACAAGTATAGGGTCTAACCAAAATCATAAATAGTGAATTAATTAGTTTTTTTTTTTTTTTTTTTTTTTTTTTTTTTTTTTTTTTTTTTTTTTTAGCGAACAGTGAACATAGGCTAGGTTCAGAGTTCTTATTATTCACTTATTTGGAGATATAGCAATACTGTTTAACATGTAAATTAAACGCATTAATGGCCTAATAAAGAGTTCAAAATAAGTCTTAATGTTCATTTTAGTTTACCTCCGTCCAAAGTGGTAAGTACGTAAAAAGTCATTTAAGGGGCCCGGGATTGCTCAGCCTCTGGGCCCGCGACCGCTCTCGCCGGCCCTCAGAATATTTATAAAACAAGAATGACCTTCTGATAAGGATTGTGAACAGGGACGTACTCAGGGGGTGGGTCCTGGGGGTCCGAATCCCTCTGAAATTTCGACTTTTGTATAAATTTAGCCTAAGTTTAGGGGCAATTTTAGGAATTTTGATATAAAATACTCTCATTTTGAGTTTGGACCCTCCCCCCCCCCGAAATAAATTCCTACGTACGGTACGCTACTGATTGTGAATTATGCCACCATCCCCGCCTACTTTACAATTTGCTTTCAAGCTCTTTACTTCTTTCGCATAGGCAAAGTATCAAAATACTTATAGTCTTTACTGATGAGTGATAAACATAACAGTGATATACTTGATAAAAGAAAGACATAATTTTTATGCTGAAGACGTCCAGTTGATAGAAAGGCCATCAACATTTAGGGTATTCGGTGCACTAAATTACAAATTAAAATCTTAAACTAACAACTTATCTAAAAATTTAATTAAAAATCTACCCAAGTAATGAATGAAAAATTAAGAAGAAAATTTTGTCAATAGTTTCAAAATTTACAAATGACATTTAACTTTGTCCGTTCCCTCCAGGCAGCTAAATTTTCGCCTCGATTTTTCTTCCTTCTTGCAGAAAGATAAAGGCCGCTCTTCTTCCTTTTCTGAGATGGCATTTTCCTAACGATTACTTTCTTCAAAGCTGCACAAACACACTGCGGAAGCAAAACAAAAACACACTATGCGTTCGTCCTGGAATTCGGAGATTACAAACCTACCAACAGGGAAAAGGATTCCCAAACGTGACATAAGCAGCCGATTTCGAACGAACTGAACTCGTATTTCGCGCCTCCAAGAAGTTGAGTGAGGCAGACTGCAAGGAATAGTATCACTCCGCGCTGACGTCAGAAAGTGGGTGGGTCTATGCTTGCAGCAAACGCCGCCTATGCTGGCTAGATTTTTTTTAACGTACCATTTTCTTTTTTACGTAATAGTTTTGCTAACATGCATTCAAAATAGATTTGAATTTCAGGAACGTTTAGCAAAAGGTACAATCTACAAATCCCTGTTTTTACTTTTTCTTTTACGCAACAATTTGTTTCTCTGTTGAAGAGTAATTGATAGACAAGCTGTCAATTCGATATTTTATTAATACTTTTATTAATTAAAGTTATTTTACCATGCTTATTGGAGGAAAGAACTACAGACAACTGTTACATACAATTTAATCTATCTAACAAAAAAAGAGCACAACGATATCTCACATGATAAGAGAATTAGAGCGAAAATAGATTACCATGGATTTAAATGGCAATAGCGAACTTGGACAGAATGCAATAACTCCTCTTAACTTATGACTAAATTCTGTGATGTGCCGCTTATTTTATACTTTATTTCAATTTGTGGTTATTCTATCTTCTGTTCCTAATTACTTTGTTTTTGATTATTATTTTTCTATTCTTGTTTATTTTCATTTGCTATTCTTTTTTGTTTTCATCTACTTAAATTTGCGATAGTTTTTGTTATTATTTTTCACTTCTTTCAATTTCCCATTGATTATGTTATTATTTTTATCTTCTTCTTTACTATAACTTTCGTTTGCTCACTTTCTGCTGTGTGCTTTGTTCTTAGTTATTTTAATTTCCGGTTATTTTCTTTATTATTCTTTCTGTAAAAGTGAAATGTTTTCTAAGTTCTTTTTTCTCTAGTATTAATTGCAATTGTTCGTATTTATTTTAACTTGTGTTTGCTCTATTTCTGTTCTTACTTAGTTCATATTTGCTCTGTGTCCTCCCCCCTCCTATAGCAGTTTCAGGATGAATCACGTGATTGACAGGTGGATCGTGTGAAAATGTACGACACCTGCACAATGATTAATCCAATAAACAGGACCGTGTGAAATTGCTCGACACTGAGCATCGTGTAAACTTACACCGTGCAAAAAAGCACGACACCCTCTTGATTCACCTTAGTACATAATAAATTTTATGCATATTGAACAATTATTAACTCCGCATATATCTTATTCTAGGTCTGTATTTAAATCCTGATATTTACCCAACTAGGTTATTTACTCTGTATGAGTAATAAACATGTTATTAATACATACATAGATTAAACTTACAATTTAAAGTGTATGTGTAATACCGCATTTGTATATTGAATATATATGAAGCAGCACGAAGTACCTCTTGAAAGTGTCAATCTTTTATCAAATGCAAAATTTAAAAATCTTAAGTGCAACTTTTAGGTAAACATGAATCCGTTGCGTTTTGTATCACAAAAGCGCATGAAAAATTCAAGTCACTAATAACGAAAGAATTGATGGAATAAGTATAGCGGGATAAACTGGACTGCCCTAGAATAATACTGCTCTAGAATTTATTTATGTATCTCCCATCTTCTATAAATCGATATTGTCTTTTCTTCTTTTTAATAAGCATTACCGGAGAATTATATGGACTAATACTAACCTCAATGATCTTACTTTTCAATAAAATATCTACTTGTTTTTTTTTTTTATCTCATCCGTAGATGATATGGAATGGCAAATTGCGGGCGATTGCTGGAATATTGTCTACTAATTCAATTTTATGCTTATATCCTTTAGCACAACCATAATCAAATTCATTCCAAGAAAAACTAGAATAAAATTCCTCTACTAAATCATATAACTGCTGTTGTTGAAGTAGCAACAATTCAGGGTTAACATTTACACGATATTTATCATAACCTTCAGGAAAAGATTTTGTATCTACAGCATTGACTTGATGGACCTTATTGTTAGCGCTATTTTGCTTCCTAAAGTTGGTATCACTGATAACATATTCGGCAGAACCCAAAACAACATCTTTTTCAAATAAAGTTTACTTTTAGTGAATTAATCACAGAAATTACTGGATGAATTTCGTCTACAACTAATTTACGCACAAAAATCTCTGCCTGCGTATCTATTAACTCATTGGGAATAAGTAAATTGTGAGTACCTGCAAGATCATTTACTTTCTTCAACGTAACCTGAACACTTGAATCTTGAGGCAAAATAACAGAACGAGCCACTAAAAATTGAAGTTTATATAATTTCGCTATATGGTTAGAAATTTCAGCAAAAGATACGTATGGCGGCAATTCAACTCTTGAAGGAATACCAAATTTCACAAAACTAAAAGAATTCTTATTGTGATCAACCATCGCAAGATGATTTTTCAAAAAATCTTGGCCAATTACGAGGGTCACTACGAAAGTTTTAAGATACGCATTGTTGTGACACAGTATTTGAATTCCAACAATTGCGTTCGTTAGTGGTATCCAGAGCGAAGAAGCGAAGCAAGTTTCAACTCGCCTCGCTTATCGGTGTGGCCGTATCGCCTTTACTTGTTTGTTGATGTGAACAACATTCGGTTGTCTATAATGGAGCTCGAAAGGGAACATTTTCGGGTAATAATCCTTTACGATTTCAAAAGTGGTTTGAACGAGACACAAAGCCTTGACCGTTTGCAGGGGGCATTTGGAGACCTTGCTCCTTCCCGTGCGACAATTTTTCGGTGGTTTTGTGAATTCAGAAGAGCCCGGACATCGCTTAAAGATGAAGAGAGAGCTGAACGTCCGGCAACAGCTGTGTCAGATGAAAACATTGCCGCTGTGGAACAAATGATTCGAGAAAATCCTCGAACAACTTTCAAGGACATTCAATCTATAGTGAACATTGGATCGCCAGCAGTAAGAAAAAATCTTCATGATCATCTTCGGCTCAGGAAGGTTTCATCTCGTTGGGTGCGTCACACTTTGACTGAACAGCAGAAACCCATGCGTGTGGAATGGTGTGAAGAAATGCTTGTAAGATTTGATGGAGGTAATTCTCGACGCGTCTCTGACATTGTTACTGATAATGAGACTTGGATCTATCAATTTGAGCATGAAAATAAACGCCAGTCTACAGTTTGGATCTTTTCAGAAGAAAATCCACCCACGAAAGTGAAGTGACCGCGAAGTGTGGGGAAGAAGATGGTCGCAACTTTCTTCTCCAAATCTGGCCATGTTGCAACTGTTTCACTTGAAGAACAAAGGACTGTTACTGCTCAGGCGGGAACGGCTTCCAAGAAGTGGATTGCCTGGGATCCTGCTTCATCATGACAATGCGTCCGCACACACGGCCAACATCACAATTCAGTTTTTAGAATCTACGGAGGTCAAACTTGTGACTCAACCGCCGTATCCCTGACCTGGCCCCGTGTGTTTTTTTTCTGTTCCCCAGGATCAAAGATCGCATGCGTGGGAAGAGATTGTGCAGCCCTGAAGAAGCTATAGTGTAGAATGAACTTTCAACACTTGAATAGAAAGACTGGCAACACTGCTTCCAAAAGAGGATGCAAAAGTGTGTACAGTGTAATGGTGAATACTTTGAGAAAATGTAAGTGTTAAATTGTTTTTAATATGTAAGTTATTTTGCATCTCAAAACTTTCGTAGTGACCCTCGTATCGTATTATATGGAAAATCTTTATACACTCGAGAAGAATGCGTAAAATACTGTCCTCCTAATTTGAGTTTCACTAAAGTGATTTGATCACTTTCTCGAGAATTTCCATTCCCGCCACGAATAAAAGTCGTTCCCTTGAGTATTTTATGCTTATTACTTAAACTATTGCCAGAAATTATGATGACAGTGCTGCCTGAATCAAATAGAAATAAACGCGGCTTATTATCAATATTATATATATATATATATATATATAGATAGATAGATAGATAGATAGATATAGATAGATAGATAGATAGATAGATAGATAGATAGATAGATAGATAGATAGATAGATAGATAGATAGATAGATAGATAGATAGATAGATAGATAGATAGATAGATAGATATATTTAACATGAGGCAAATTAGCTTCATATGGAATAGGCACATAATATCGCTTACTATTTCTAATATTATTACACATATTACTGTCTGCTTTATTCCTATTATTGGACTTAACATTCTCATTTACATTGACTGTATTAACAGAAGCAAGAGGCTGTATATGAGAGAAGGATGCATGAATTGGGTTTCTTCGGTCCAAACGCGAACGCTCATAAGATTGTATACACACACATTTCCCTTTGTATGTGAGAGAAACTTTTGCTAGCGCAGTCCGTTGCACGAGATCTTGAAGTTGAACTTTGATACCCTCTAACTGAGCGATCAAGCTACTTTTTCTGCAGACTGACTTACAGTTTCATTTACGTTCTGTTTATTAGATTCTAAAATTTTTCTTTTTGTTGTATAGCATTATTACCAACAGGAAGTATATTATGTTCGTCTGTTATTGCCAAGGACTTCGATCGCTGGCTACGCATGCTGACAAGAAAATTAATTCTTTCCTCTAAACCCAAAAACTTTGCTAACTTAATAATAGTCTTAAATGACTTTCTTGCTACTACAGAATAGAACGAAGGCAATAATCCATCGATTATGAAGTTAATTTGTTCGCTCAACGGCATCTACGGATCGTACTCGAGTATTCCCACTTATGAAAAATATAATCTAAGACAGATTCACAATCTCACTTTTCCCTATTTCTCATTTCTTGCTCTAAAACTTGCGAAACTATATTATCCTGATAAGCCTCTAATAATTTCTTTTTAATCTGAACATACATAAGATTGTCATATTCTGCGGTCGATTGTAAAGCTAACAAAAAAGCGCGGACTCCATTTTCTAAACAATATGGCAATAAATGGCGTTTCTGTGCATCACGAAGGTTATAAAGGACAGAAAAATCCTCAAAATGATTAAAAATGACTGAACTGACTCGTTCAATTTGCCAGAAATCAGGAAGGTTCTACTAAACGATCTAACGCAGAAGATATACCTGTAGTATTCTCCATTATAGCTATTTTCAAAATCACGCTTCCTAATCACACTAATAAATAAATATCTTACACTACTATGCATATAAATATATGTATATCCAACACCAGAATATATAACACTTCTTATATACTAAAATCTTCTCTTGGCAAAATCTTCTCTTCTCGCCCACTTAATAAGTCAATAAATAAAAAAACGATGAAACAAAAGGTACTCTAACTGAGCAAATGCACAAACGTAGCGAGGGTGGGCGGGTGGGTTAAAAGTATCTCTACTCAATTTCTCTCAGCAAAAACTATAAATTACACTGTACTCGTTACTCAAAATGCATAATTATTATGTTGAACTCAAGTTATTATGTTTTAAAAAATCTCTAATGTATCTGACTTATCTATCGAAACTGTTATCTGTCGAAAATATTTAGAGATTTGGGATCGTACAGCATCTACCACCATGTGCTGGTGGGCACACGTAAAATATTTGGAGATTTGGTATCTTACAGCATCTACCATCATGTGCCGGTGCTGTACATCAGTTGTAACTCAGAATACTTATTAAATGAACGCAACAAAATGGGGAAGAAACTGATGCACAACACGGTACTTGACTGTAAAATTATGGTTGAATTTAATGAAATTCAAATGTTTTTGAAAAGGGAAAGAAAAGAAAAGGAAAAAGAAAGAATCTCCGTAACAAAAGAAAAAACAAGGGTGGGAAACCCTGTATCGTGTAAATGAGATGAATGGGATAAGTCGTGAGTGGGAACCCTTCATCCCTGGTGGGGAAATATTAATGAAGCTATCAGGTTATGTGTAATTATATATATAATTCATTTCTTATTTTCGAACCTACAAGGTTCAACCAAAATGGAAAGACTTTTATATCGGACTTCCGAAGAAAAATAAAATAATACTAGTAATAACAATATGGTTTATAGACATGCATAGAAATTGTTACTTTTCAATATCTAATAACACATTTCTCTTTATTAAAATATTAAAAGTTGAATTACGTAAAAAAAATCGACAAATCGAAAGACGAAGAGGAAAAGAAATCAAAGGTCAACATTGAACATATTTAAAATTCAGTACAAAGAATATATATCAATGTGAAAGAGAAAAGAAAACAATCATTTTTTTAAAAAAAAGCACTTTGGTAGCATCTTATTGAGTCTCTGTCCCAAGAGGAGAAATTTGGACAATTTTATGACCTCCTTTTCTCACGTCGATAATAACTCCTTTATCAACTCTCTTTATACACTGTGATTCTCGTCCATGAGAGTATTTAATCGTTTGTCTTAACTACAGACGAAAAAAAATAGTTTCTTTTTATTATATATATATTTTCCATTTCGTCACTTGACGCACTTGGTATAAAAATTCAAAATTTATTATGATTAAAAAAAATATCGAATTCAGTCCCAGACATTGGGAACATATTTCCATAGTACTATACGATATCTCAATGGAGCTAGTTCTCTGGACCTATCTAGGTCCTGTATTCACATTACTAAATTATTAACCAAAATCAGTTCATCGAATTTTTTCTTGGTCTAGATCGTGTAGTCAAAAGATTCTAGTCAATGAACTGACGAACGACAAATAGTTAGGTTTCCGTTCGTAGGGGAAGGATTTGGGGCGCACTGTTTCATAGTTTAATGATTTCACTATTGTTTCACAAAATAACTTTAGATACGGATTAGGGTTTTCTTACGACCTGCCACTTGTTCCATTTACATGCAACATTTAACATAGTATTAAACTTCACTAGTTACGAACATTACTAGCAAATCAATAAAGTGTCATTTATTACAAGTTACAGGGTATTACTTTACAACACAAATAGTTGGTCAAATATCGGGTGTCAAAATCTATGGCAACCTAAAACAACCAGGATAAATATCGAGCCCTTACATACATATTCGCTTATATATATATATATATATATATATATATATATATATATATATATATATATATATTGATATATTCATATTCCTCAATATAATAAATTTTATTCTAATATCAATCTTAGTATTTCATCGACACAATTCTCTACATAACCTTTTCATATTTAATAAGTATTCACATTTTCTTGTCTCAAAACAAAACAAAAAACCCTGGCAAACAAAATTATTTTATCTTAATAAGGTTGCAACATTGAAATGTATATATAAACCTGATAATCAATAATAATTCCATTTACTAAGATCCGCGTATAGAGAAATGGTTGACATTATTTACTAAGTTGACACAAGAAGTGGAAATACAGAAAGTAAAACAGGCACGTAACTTTTCAAACTATGTAAGCATACATGTATAAATGTATATACAGAGAAAGAAAAATCAAGATTATTTGATATTAGTGGGCCCAAACTACTAATACATACACACCATATAACCAATCAATAGAAAGAAACTAGAAATCAGTAATCAATGAATGTAGTTTGTACGATCGATGAATAATAATCAAGTATCTGGGAATCTAAAATTGTCCCTCCCATGGTGGGTTGAGTATCGTGAAAAACGGTAGTAAGTTGTTCTGAAATACCGGAAATACCTCCACGAATTGTATCCCTGGATGTCTCAGTTAGTACATACGATCGAAATAAGTGATATGAACATTGTATGCTTTCATGAGTTTCAGAAACCGGGGGGAAGGTTAAAATTTAAAAAAAAACTTTAGAGAAGGAGTAGAAGAAAGAATAGGTAAAAAGAGAGGAGACAGAACACTACAACTACGAGAGATAACTGGTCGAATTTATGTATACAACATACTATAACCAAATATTTTCTTTTATGCCAAAAGGGGTTCGGCTTACCAAATAAATAGCCGAAAAACAAATATCTTCAACGACGAGACGAGTCTGCGTCCTCGATGGGATTTTCCGAAAGACAAAGGCTTTAGGGAATTTCCACCACTCACCGTATCCGGTCAACGCCATTGAAGACCCCGGAATCCACCGAAAGGTTAGAGAAGGCTCTAATTTAGAATTTAAAAAAAGAAAAAAATCATCCGACCTCTCAGAAACTAAGAAAGTCCAGAATAGTAATGAAACTAGAGTAAAATAATATCTAAGATATCCCTAAGTAGTAATTTGCCAAAATAAAAAAATTAAATAAACTGAATTTTGGATCGGTGATTTCAGTGACTAAACATCACCGATGGCTACCCTGGGCAGACATGCCAAAGTCTGGGACGTCGTTAATTTCCATCATCATCTAATTAAACTAAGAAAAGAAACGAAAATACTTAAGAGGGTCAGGGGTCGACGTCCGGGTACGCAATGGACATAAATATTAATTTAGTAGCGGTTGATTTAATCGGATAGCCCGATCTGAGCTGTTAGCTATATGAACACTGTACGGTAAATAATGTAAGCAACGTAGGAAAAAAATCTCGGAGAGTCAATGAATGTTAAAGGTACAAATGACCAAACCTGTACTTTTCGATGATCACAGGATATAGCAGTTATTTTTCTTAATTATCATTTCTGTCAACCTTCAAAAGTAATTTCCACATGATGCTACCCTATCTGATGAAAGGCTTAAGAACCGGGGCGTTTAGTATGAGGTACTTAAATGCGAAGTAACATACAATTCCCAACTACACATTACTATCTAATAGCAAACTCGGTTGGATGAATGTATTGGTGTAGAGTCAAAACGCGAGAGATTTTAATAAACAAATTCATATTCTCCATATATAATATACGCTGGGCCTATTCACTTAAGTACAGGTGTCCTATCATCTCATTCATTCTTTATATCATAATTGTATTATTATTATATAATTACATTTATTCATTATTTACCCATTTTCACGCGAAGTAATCTCTTACGGACACCCTATTAAATAAATTTACACGCAGGCCATATACATATTACATTATGCGCTAATAAATCTATAATTTTCACAATCCGTCACGCTTAGACTGCTACACGATAACATTCATCGAACCACGGACTCTTTGTTCCGAAGCACCAGAATTATATTTACTTCGCAGTTTTGTAAAAAAAAAATCATACGTGCATTCACTGAAAGTTAAATTATCAACGATTATTTTATTTCTGATTTGCTGATAAAACTAAAGCAACAATGGAATTTTCCTACAGCCACGGGAAAAGAGAATTTAATAGTACATTTTGAAACAAACAGTAACATCATGTGGGCCTTACTTCTATTAAGAAAATAGGCATTCTTGATTTCAGTGGATATTTCGGTTTCTAATTGACATAGCAAGCTGTAATTTTCAGAACGGTAAGATCTCATGCTATTTCATTGAAATGTACGCTCATAAGAACCGAAAACCATGTCCACGGGATGTAATTTAGAAATAAGGGGGCTAAAATCAAACAACCTAAATCGCTAACTCATGCACTGACGTAATGTCAACAAACAATTGATTACCGATAACGGACACGATGGCGCTGTAGTAAGGAATAATCTACTCTGTACTAAATACACCCTTACACTTGCTAATCAAATCTATTATATTTATTCTGGTTTAGTATACTTCGATTTAGACAAATGGTACTAAATTAACGCATATTTATACACTGTCCTAACCGAAAATTCACGCACTCACACAAACCTACTAAGTACATGCAATACTATTAGTACTACACATAAAGACGACTAACTAAACAAGCACCCTTTATTATATGCATATTAAAGGCAAGTACCTGATATATTAGATTTAAAACACATTACTCCCTTGTCGGTATATAAAGCTGGCTCTATTGAACTTTAGGGGGACAAAATGAAAAGTTTAACCCTAGGTCCAATTGACCTGACCAATTACTTAAAACATGTTTACTTGAATTTGAAGCCCTGGGGGCACATTAACAAAATTTATTGAGGGACCTTTCCCCTGAGAGGGGAGAAGGCCCAATACAATCAATAACTAACCCATTTCCCCGCTAGAAATGGTTCAATTCGGAAATGAATAGGAGCCCTTTTAGTTAGATTAAGCTGCCATTCTGCTGATTACTATTACAGTATTAGTACATGCAATTACTGGGGAAAAATCACATTCACAGTATACACTATAGTATATGTACTCAACCAGATCGTATTTCACCTAATTCCTAACTGCCACTAAAACTGAATTCACTGTTACTGTCACCAAACCAATTT
Organism: Thermobia domestica; assembly: GCF_964235325.1. Taxonomy (NCBI): domain Eukaryota; kingdom Metazoa; phylum Arthropoda; class Insecta; order Zygentoma; family Lepismatidae; genus Thermobia; species Thermobia domestica. The sequence continues at coordinate 211,352,056 of NC_137458.1, forward strand.
ATAACTACAGAACTGGCCTTCTCGACGATTTCGTACTGAAACTAAACTGTCTACAAGTTTGATCGGATGACGAGCAATATGGCGTCCTGCAAACCGGAATCTGATATTTCTCCTCGGTTTTACAGTTCTTTCAATAAAATTTTAAGTTTTCTGGCTCCTAAATGATCATATGGCGTTTACTACAGCATTTAATCTGATTTTTACCTGATTTTCCTTAGAATTTAGGTCCTTACCAGCAAATATAGAGCAGTTAATGTCCCCGGCTATCCTTGCAGAAACGTCTGTGTTGAGAATGATAACATTGCGCCGAAAACGACAGGGGTAGGAGGATTCCTCCAATCAGGGCGAAATCTTTCAGCCGCGGAAATTTCAAAGCAAATAGAAATTGGTGAAATCCAGATATAACCGGATCTGAAAGTGACTATGGACTAGTGAGAGGGGGTGAGGGAAAGTTTTGGTACCTGACCAAATTCTACATTGGTCTGAAATTAAGAAAATTTATATCCAATGGCGGAACTATATTTCGGTATGACGTCAGAATGGTAAACCTTGTAACTATTCAACTTGTATATGCGAAAATGGGATTTACAATTAATCAAAATATAAATAAATATGTTATTCAGTGAAAATATGATTCCTAATGAGACCTTTCGATTCATTACATTTATTTGAAGTAAAGAGGATAAATAAATTGTGTAATTAAACCGAAATCGAATTTTTTTAAAAAATTACTAGGTACAAGGTGAGTAAAAAAAAGTTGCCATTACTCTCAACTGTAATGGTACATTACATTTTACTTTTGAAATAAATTACTGAGTTTAGTCGTTGGAAAGGGAAGAAAAAGAGAAAGGTTTTAACTAAGAATGAGCACTAGCCTGATAGTTCCAACGAGGCTAGCGTTGTTCTGGTCATCTGGAACGATGAATGTCTTTCTCTGGAGGAGCCTGGATAAAGTGGAGTCAGTCAACATCTGGATCTCTATTCTGTTTCTCTCTTGACAATGCGACTTTACAATGATACTCTTCTACACCTTCATGCTACTACTCTGTCAAACTCAAAATGTGTCTGCGGCGATGAACCGGCAGAATGGTATTCTCGAGTTATGGAGCTGGTTATCCTGCTTGCATCCGATGATCCTGCACCTTCCTAAACTTTGTGGCTAATACTCCCTGTCGATGTGTACTCCGTGGTTTTGTCTGGCTGTGATTGATGACTTTGGAGTTCAATGAATGGGGAAGTATCAGGCTGTGCGTATAGGTATGCGGAAAGGCAATAAGGAAACTAGTCGTGTTTATTAACAAGTGTGTGATTACAGAAGCTGTCTGGAAATGTGCAATCTTAACAAAAGTTTTGTTCCGATGGATTTTAAAGAGTTCATGATTCTGTAGAACATAGTCGCAATTTAATAAAATAATTGAATTTGGCAAAATAAGTTAAAAGTTCACATAGTTATGTCACAGTCATGTCACTATAACTACACAGATACTTCACACTCTGTATGAGTAATAAACATATTATTAATACATATATAGATAAAACTTACAATTTAAAGTGTATGTGTAATACTGCATTTGCATATATATTGCTTATATATATGAAGCAGCACGAAGCACCTCTTGAAAGTGGCTATATTTTGTCAAATGCAAAATTTAAAAATCTTAAGTGTAACTTTTAGGTAAACATGAAGCCGTTGCGTTTTGCATCACAAAAGCGCATGAAAAATTCAAGTCACTAATGACGAAAGAATTGGTGGAATAAGTATAGCGGGATAAACTGGACTGCCCTAGAATAATACTGCTTGGATACCCATACGGTACAGCATTGAACCAAGGATTCTTTGCACTACAGTTAAGCTCTTTACAGTGCACCAGAGAGTCACCATATCACTCATTCAAACGAATTCATAAGACAAAGTACGTTATCGAATTTTTTAAGGTATTAAGAAAACAATAATGGAAATGTTCAAACTGTAAAGCACTTAATATTGTGTAGGCCTATAAAAAGTTTATAATTTATTCAAGAAAAAACTGGATAGATAAATGGATGTTGAAAGTCAGAAGCAGCCATTAAGTAACGTTGAAGGTGATATTGATTTTCCTCAATTTAGAATATTAGGAAATATTAAAAGCTGGGTTACTTGGACTATGGAAGGATGTAGGGGAGACCAAGGACAATTGTAACGCGGGTCAATTGTAACATTGGCCATTACTGGAAGAAGTGAGTTTCGAAATATTGTTTTTAGATGTCATTAGAGTCACTCATGCAATGCGCATGTGGGAAGAAAGAAGAGCGTCGTTAATAAAGTGTGGAAGACTCTACAAGGAGAAATGTGATTTTGACAGAGGTAAGTAAATTTTTAACTAACTTGTTTTTATTTTCTCTTTATAGATATGCGTTTACTGTAAACAACTGTAAAAAATTATAGATAGAAGCCGCAGTAGCTTAATAGTTAAGCACTCACCTCTTGTGCATATGGACCCTGATTGGATCACAGCTCGCGCCAAGTGAACTTTGTGATGGACAAAAACATGTGTGCAGGTTTTCTCGGGGTTGTTAAGTTTCCTTTCACTGTATTCTGCCATTTCATTCATTGTCATCCTTGCCGTCTCCCCTTGCATCGTAGTATAAACATGGGACGTTAAACTGAAATTTCAATTTTAGTGTTAGAAGCGATAGATTTATCAGTTTCGGTATCAGTATACAAACCCATCCTTCAGATCCTGAACCAAAAACCAATTTTTTGTTATATATTACCGTTTTCTACTGTACGAAAGTCCATTAAAACCGGAGGCGAATAAAGGGACTAAGGCTAAGATGAAAACTTATTTTTCAGTCTAAACTTATTTTTGAAACTAAACTTAGATCTATATTTTTAAAAATCTTTCGCTGCCTATTACCGTTTTCGTTCTCTCTCTCTTTTTTTCTTATTTTTAAAAGTATGGGAGAAGTCACTCCTAAATTTTCTCTATGCAAATCAATATTGAAACTGGAAATAGTAGTATGGTTATACTACTTCTGATTTTCACAGGGAGATGAGAATCAAAATGACACCTATTCCTCTGACACTAAATTCATATGAGAAAACCGTTTTCCGCTATCTATTGCAGTTCTATCCGCTATCTATTTCTTTCTCTATGGGGATCAATATGAAAATCGGAAGTGCTACAATATTTCTATTGCTTCTGATTTCAATACAGGAATCAGAGCTGAAATCAAACCTATTTCATGTATCGCTAAACCTGTAATAAAAACATTGCTTGCTATCTACTGCCATTCTTGATGGTCAATATTGAAACCAAAAAAACGTAATAAATTTCTACCACTTTCGATTTAGCAGAGAGATAAAGGTTGAGATAATTTTACTTATTCTTGGGATAATTGACTCACGTCACAAACCTAGTTTCTCGCTATTTCTTACCGTCCTTCTTAACGGTGATTAATATTGAATCAGGAAGTGCTAGAACCCTACCACATCCGGTTCAGTATAGGTACTAAAGTTTAGATCGAACTAATTCTTCATACACATAAAAAAGCTATGTCTTGCTGGTTATTACTGGGTTTTTTTTTTTTTTTTTTTTTTTTTTTTTTTGAGGGGAGCCATATTGAAACGGAAGTTGCAGTGGATTTCCACCACTTTCTGTTTCAGTAGAGTGATAACAATACATAAATTGTCTATTCCTGAGACTCTGTATTCATATCGAAAATCATGTCTCGCTATCTCTTACCGCTTTAGATCTGATGCTGATCTATGAGCAGTACCGGATTCTGGTTTGGTGGGGCCCTAAGCTATTGAAGGTAATGGGACCCTTTATATGTCCAGATGAACGTAGGCATCTATATACATAAATGAAGTAACTACTGACATTTTATGAAGCAGACTTGTATAAATGACCTCATTACTTACACCATAAGAGCCTACACAACACTAAGCATTGTTGCTATGTTTACATTTTTATTTTATTTGTTTTTCTTATATTTTGGTAATGAACATCCAGTTTTTCCTTTGATTTTTGGGGCCACCAAGAGAGTGGGGCCTAAGCTATAGCTTGTTTACCTTATACATAAATCCGACACTGTCTATGAGCAGAGCCATTCTGTCACTTCCGATACTTGAACCTCTTACTGTTGGAAGCAAACATGTCCACATTTTGTAACGTTTGCAGGAGAGGCAAAAACTGAGTAAAAGTATCTTTACGATATTTCCACCATAACACGGAAAATTAAAGGTGCCGTGATGCCCATTCTTATTGAGAGGACAAGTGTCATTTCGGTGCTACACGATCCATTGACCTATTGAAAACCATTATCGTCACACAAAAGGAAATGTGAAAATGTTGGACATGTTTGCTTTCTGCAGTAATCGATTCACTTACGCATAGCATAATTGGAAAATCTAAATAAGAGTTAGACAGGCTATAAAGTAAGACATTTCACGTCGCGGCTACCTACAAGGATGGAAAATGAAATGAGATCTTAAAATTTTACGTTCAACGGTTATGCCGGCTGGGCTAAAAGAGACGGTGATGATGAGAAATGAATGAAATGGTGGAATGAAGAAAATGGGAGACAATTGAAGAATCCCGAGGAAACCCATGCACACAATGTTTGTCCATCACAAAGCTCACTTGGCGCAAGCTGGAATCCAAGGATCCCATATACCAGAGGTGAACGCTCTACCACTGAGCCACCGCGGCCCCACCTACAAGGGTGAATACAGAATAATTAATTTAAACATCGAGACATGAGAATCCAAATTTGATATCTGAGAACCCGAACGCTGAATCCAAATTTTAACTTCAATTTCAGTGTTCTTTGGAAAATTATACTTTCCTTTCCATTAGTTCAAGGCCGTGTTTCAAACAAGATAATTTTTAAAGTAATCTATAATTAGTATTTGTCAATTGTTTATTCTACATTATTACTTACGTATAAATCAGCAATAACTTTGATCAAATATGTTAAAACAATTAGGAAATTTTTGAGTAAACATATGCTACTGCCATGAAAATTCAGTTGACATGTCAAAAGGTTAGTTTCAATAGCAATAAGTAGAAATGTAAAAACAAACAAATAAATAAATAATTAAAAATATGGGACAAATCAGCATATGAGGAAGAAAATCAGAAAAGGTCACAAAGTACAAAGTGCAAATGATATGTGGCTGCATATGTTACCCAAGATGCAAAACAACCATGAAAAACACAACTTCACAAGTCACAACTCACAACACTTTAAAGAAGGACAGAAAACTAAGCATTTAAAAATACATAGACCGTTCTTACTTGTAAAACAAAATCACATACGAAATTTTATACTAATTATTGAGCAACGTTTGCATATTTTGAGTATCATCTATTAGGTTGAGCGGTCAATTTATGTGGCTTACCTCTATAGAATTTGATATTGCACTTTATTCTCCAAAGTATACATTATTCTGTTGTATTATATTTGTCAAGCTCCCGCAACTATATAGTACATCAGATTTTAAGACTAAAATCCTGCAAACACAGTTTTCCACATCGGCCACCTAACAAATTGCCTTTGGTACATTTAGTGCACGAACTGAAAGGAAAAAAATGATAATCTATCTTAACTGTGTGGCATAACTGCAAGACCTGAGTATTCTTGTAGCTCTTGGTGAAAACTTTGGCGGTAGCAATGAGTTACCAGTATCGACTTGAAGCAATGTTTGTGTTTAATTCATTGAATTAGGTACTAGTCTAGCATAATGATAGGTATGATGTTCCGTCTAAATATTCTTGTCAAGATTTAATGCAAGTTTCTTGTACGCCAACCCTCAATATTCCAACTAATACACAACATTGTCTTTCTCTCGAATCTCTCTTTGAATTAAATCTCAGATTTTACTTCTTGCTAGTTCCGCAATCACTAACTTGTGTCATCACACTGTAAGAAGATTTACTTTCCGTTTCGCAAAAACTATTGTCTTAGGGATTAGCAAGCAAGCCAGTCATAACAGAGAAGAATTCACTGTTCTTCGTGTTGCAGTGTCTAATAGTGTACAGTGGGCCACAGAAATTCCTGATGTACAGAGTCCGTGAGTTAGGCAACCCAACTAACGCCTGCTCGAAGATTAATTACGCCTGGTAGAGTAGTTAGAACCGCAGCATAAAGTTGCCACACCTGTTAAAAGAACAAATCGTAAAGTGTGTTTTTGTGCAGGAGTGAGGAAAAACGCTGCCTGACGAAATGACTGAAGGGAGTTTTTGGATACTTGTACGCACAGTAAACACCACAATACCAGAAAAAATATACGGACACCAGAGGCGACGATGAGTAGATAACAGTCAGGGAACTTAAATAATCTTATAATTAACTCAAATGAGGGAATACAAACAAGTTAACTTACTTTAAATGTCTATAAATATATGCGTATCAAATAATATACGGATAGATTATGCGGTATATGCATTAGTTTATTTTTTAAATACAGAGAGAGAGAGAGAGAAACAGAGAGTGTTGAATTGATTGATTTGAGTTTAACGTCCTTTTCTGCTGAGAGACTATATGATACGAGACCAAATGATTAACGTGGAATCCGAACTACATGAGCTCCGCCGTGAATCGAAGCAGGTCTCCCATTTTAAAGGCCCATATGCTAACCGCTTAGCAACAAAGGGGCTCGCAGAGGGGAGAGAGAGAGAAAGAGAGAAACACTATGCAAATTTCTACTTACCAACTTGAAATATTAGAAAATTTTCTGGTTCCCGAAAGCTAATTGGAAAATTATAATTTGTTGCTGACTAACTTTCCTATACAGAAATTCAATTTTATAGCTTAATGTGCAGTTAAATATAATGGAAAATTTTCCACCTAACATCATTATATAATATATATTATAATGTCCAAAATTGACTGGACTATGAAAAGTTTTTTCCACTTGTTTCTACATCGCAATGAAAATTTTCCGATCTATGAATATTCCTTTCACTTGTTTCTACAAAGCAATAAAACTTTCCCAATCACAAAATTTGTTCTACTTTTTGCTTGAAAATAATCGCTTAGAAGAAAGAAGCAACAAATGCATCAAATTTGGAAGATGGATTTAGAAGAAAGAAATGGCATAACTGATGAATAAAAATTATGAATCTTTCATTCATATATGAGCACTTAATTATTTACGTAGTGAGGCATAAATAATTGTAGTTTTTAGAAGCTAACTGTCGCCGATCATTTGAAAGTAAATATGGAAGAACCATCAAATAAAGTAAAGAGACGCGAATCATTTTGTTATAAAATTAAATGGCGAACAGATTTTATCTTATCCCAAAACATTATCGACGAATATACAAGGTTACAAGAGCACTCTGATTAGCGAAGTTAAAAAGACCCAAAGGATTTATCCCTCTGCAAGCAATGTTTCCTTCGTCGCTTCCATAGCCAAATCGGAAGAGCACGTGCCTAGTAATCAAACGGATCGTAGCTCCCCCCACCTGTGTACTTCTTTTTACTTTTTGAAAGTGCTTTTTAGACTCACCTTAATGTATGCAAATTACACCTAAAGGTCATTTAACATATTTAGGGGGAGTAATTTTCGCTTACGGTATGGGGAAGAACATACCTAAAACATACTAGGTAAGTTCCTCAGGTACAAGTCAGACATGTGCTAAGAGCGGACATAGACTGGGAATATCACTTGCTGTCCATGAGATTTCACTCTCACAGGGACATAAGGCACATACTGGGCACTTTCCCATGTACCTGAGGGAACATCATAGGTCTATGCCCGCTATGTAATTGTTCTGCTGGGTTAATATCACTGAACAGTAAAGCATATAATAAACTAACTTTTAGGATATGCAGAAGTAATCATAAAAGCTTCGCTACAAAAATACCTACACAGACCATAATAAATTCAATGAGCTCCGAAATACAAAGTAACAAAATAGCGTATAAGATTCAGTCTACAAAGCAATTGTTACTTAAAGAACGGATATACTCTGTTTCGAGAATCGAGGATACTTTTCGTCTAGTCTCAATTTCCATCTCCAAAGCGAGACGATAATTTGAGTTACTCTTGTCCCGCCTTGAATGTAATATGTTAACTCTCGTCTCAATTTTATTCATTTTGTATCAGAAACGAGATTAGAAATTCCTCTTCTCGTGAGCAACACTAAACAAAACCGAAATATTCTTGCTAAATGTTACATTTCAGGTTGTAATGTTATGCCCTGAGCGAAAATAGGCTTCTAACTTTTAATGTTCTAAAAGACAATAATAATTATTACTAGTATATTATTATTATTATTCCTGAAGATTTGATAGTTCAAGTAATTGAAACATCCGAGTATTCAAATATCAGAAGAAAATAAACGTGTGTCATCGCCAAACAATCGCCATGAAAAATTCTAAAGTAAAAAAGTACTAGTAGTTCGTGGATCCGATTCGATTCGACTACCTTCAGATTACTGGTCGAGCGCCTTGACCACTTAACCACGATTATTACGCAGCAATTAATTTGTCTTTAGTTTGTTTACGAGTATAATGCACGCGCCGTATTTGAATCAAAATAAAGGAGATTTGTATTTTGTTTTTAAAAATCTGTAATGTTGATAATTTATTAAATACAATGATACAATGCTTACCTAGTCCTCAATCGCATATTCCTGTGTTTTACCAATCAATCTGACTATTAACAAGCTACTGTTTTGAGCAAACAGAAAAGGGTATTTATTTAGGCGAGCCGGAAGAAATAACGCTTTAGATCAGTGGTTAGCGTTGTAGTTTCCTAATCCGGCAACCCATGTGCGATTCCTGCCTTCGCCGTTTACACTTTTTAAAATGTTTCATTTACAAGGCTGAGCTCTAGTTGGATCCTGTTAAATGAAAGATAATCTCCAGTGGAGAAATTCAGTGATGATGTAATCCTGAAAATAAATAAAGAAAAATGAAAGGAAAAACGAGTTAATGATCAGTTTTATCAATGGTTCTATATTTGATATTAACCGTTAATTTCGTGCATTTTTAAATTGTTGTTTAGTAACACTATATTTTCCACTTTTCTCCTTGTATCTCAATGTGTAAATTTTCACAAATATTAAAGAAATCAGGAACCATCAGTTATATTTGCAACCTAAGGAGAAAATTCACATAGCACGGGTAAGATCTCCAGCTCGTTTAACCCTGGGAGTCCCAAACGGGTCCATTGGACCCACTGTATACTTTAAATAGGAATACTCGTTCAACTTCGGTTTTGATTTACATTGTGGATCATAGATGGCAGAATTAACGTAAACTCTACTGGTTTATGGTGTTTTCTCCCTGACACCACTTCTCAGGGGCATATTATACATTTCTACATATAATATATTCTAAACCAGCCAGTGCACGTTTCACTTTAGTCATTAGATTTAGTATGTGAGGATAATGGAACGTGGCGGATTTTCCGATAACGACATAGGCCAATGTCTGTTGGCAGAAGAGGAGGTGATTCGAAAGATGCTGGAGAAGTGGACTGTGAATTATTAGATTTATCTTCAAGTGAGAGTGATTTTTTGATGTTAGTGACAGCGACGTGCAAAATGAAGCAATTTTCCGCTCTAGAAGTAGCTTAGAACATTGAAATGTAGCACCCTTCACTACCAGTCGTTGATGTGCTGGTGCTGCCAATGTAACTAGAAAGGAGCGTGGTCCTACACGGTATGCTAACAGGGAAGTTGATGATGAAAAATCTGCTTTTGTCTATTTTTTCGTAAGAGTATTCTGGAAATAATTTGCAAGTGGAATAACAAGGAATGTAGGATAAAATTTCCTCGTGAGTGAAAATCTGTTAGTGTTGAGGAACTTCAGAAATATATCGGCGTGGACTTATTGGGGTATACAAATCAAAGAATCAAGAAACTAGGCAGCTCTTGAGTAAGGAAAACGGTCGACTTGTCTTCAGTTCCATTATGAGCAGGAATCGTCTTCAAGAAATCAATTCCGCTCTACGTTTTGATGATGCAGAGCTCAGACGTCAGAGAAGACCTGATGATAAACTATCTCCAATTCGTGCAGTGTTTGAAGACTGGGTTAAAGCTCTACAGAACGCTTATATTCCCGGAGATAACATGACGGTGGACGAACAGCTTGTAACGTTTCGTGGACGTTGTCCCTTTCGGCAGAACATACCAAGTAAACCAGGTAAATATGGTATAAAGTACTGGTTTATTTGTGAAAGCACCACAAGCTATGTGTGGAAGATGCACATATATATAGCGGAAAAAGTCCAGAACAGGGAACAGAAGTCAATCAATTGGAAGGAGTCGTACTTGAACTGACAGAATAAATTGCTGGAAGTGGTAGAAATATTACTGGGGATAACTTCTTTACAAGTATTTGTCTTGTACGTAAATTGAAGGAACCAAACCTCAGCTACGTCGGAACTATACGGAAAAGTAAGCCAGAACTCCAAACTTCATTTACCAAACGGATAAAAGTAGGGCTGTAGGAAGCAGTTTGTTAGGATTCCAACAGGATGACATGATAGTTTCGTACTGTCCAAAGAAGTACAAAACTGTTACTCTTCTGAGTACAATGCATAACCAGCCTGAAGTTGACACTTTCACAGCAGAGAAAAAGCCAGAAGTAATCCTTTACTATAACAAAACCAAGTCTAGCATCTACAATATGGACCAGATGACCCGCTGTTACAGCACAAAGCGAATGACCAGGAGATGGCCTCTGGTAGTATTCTTCGACATGATTGATATAAGCGCACTCAATACTTATATTATTTTATATTCTTGTCACAAAAGATAAGCAGCAGAGATTGAAACGCCGTAACTTCCTGATTTTCCTCTGCAAACAATTGGACCATATTGGAGAAGACTTTCCACAGGAGAGAAGCCACACAGAAACTGATCAGCTCACGGAAAAAGGGTCATCCAAAAAGAAAGATCGATGCGGGATCTGGCTATAAAAACAGGATCGCAAGACAAGAACCCTCTGTACCAAATGCAAGACAAATGTGTGTTTTGAGCACAGAGGAGTTGTTTATGAAAAATGTTTGGTACACTAACCTTAACAAATGCGAAAGAAAAGGCAAAGGAATCGTAATTTTCAGTTTTTGGAAGCAAATATTTGCTATGTGTAATCTAATGTTGTTATTACGTGTATGTAAAAGGTTGGCTATTTCATTATGCCTAAAAATTAGAACTTCTATTTGAGCTAATATAAAGAAATAGTAATACTGCTAAGTTACCGTATTTATAGTGTATAGTATAACTACCATAACTACGAAGTGTATTTTATTAATTCGTCTTAAATACATTGCAAAGTGACATTCTTTAGTAGTTCATTGTTCATTTTCTCCCAAAAATTTAATTATATGGTTAGAGTGTCTCAATATATTACTGTGGGTCCATTGGACCCGACTGGTACACAAAGGCATAAAAATATGTCTGGAGTTCCAGGGTTAAGTGTTATCGAATCTTGCATTTTTAATATTTACAAATAAATTACTGCATTAAATATTTAGCATTTTCAAAAGTCATTTAACTAATAATGAAATCGGACAAGTTCATTCAATCAGTGGCGCCGGAACCTAGGAGCTCAGGCCCTGTTAGACCCCAAAATTTTCATTAGCGGCTGGGTTCTTTCCCTGATAATCAATCCATATTTTAATTGATTTGCAGTTAGGACTACTGTTAATAGTTTTTAAACTTGGCGCAAGGCTTTGTGTTTATTTAAAAAATAAACTAATGCATATGCCGCATAATCTATCCGTATATTATTTAATACGCATATGTGTACAGTCATTTGAAGTAAGCTAACTTGTTTATATAATCCGTCATTTGAGTTAATTCTAAGATTATTTAAGTTCCCCGACTGTTATCTTCTCATCGGCGCCTATGTTGTCCGTATATTTTTCCTGGTACTGTGCTGTGTACTGTGAGTACAAGTATGCAAAGACTTCCTTTTGTCATTTCGTCAGCCAGCGGTTCTCCTCATTCCTGCACAAAAACACACTTTACGATTTGTTCTTTTAACAGGTGTGGCAACTTCATGCTGCTGTTCTACTACTCTCCCAGGCGTAATTAATCTTGTGGCTTGCGTTAGTTGGGTTGTCTAACTCACGGACTTTATACCTCAAGAATTTCTGTGGCCGGCTATACAAAACGAAATATGGGCGAAAAGTAGATATAATAAATAATGAATCAGCTCGAAATCAATATTTATTGTCGCGTTCGGAGTCTTTGGTCAATGTTTCCTTTGTGAACGTAAAGTGCATGTAAGTACGGAAGTGCTTTTTGAAGTGATTTGAATATGTAATGTTGAAAAACGAGATGCTAAAGAACAAAATTTGTGTCGGGACATTTAAGAAAGAAAAAGAAAATAATGAACAAACGAATGAAGGAAAAGTAAAATGCCATATTAGAACAAGTCAACTTTTGAGTGTGTCGGAAATGTGTGGAGAAAGAAGTTTTTGATATAGATTTCGATTAAGAAAAATGTTTATTAATAAACTATTTTATAAACATAAAGGATCAAACTTTACGAATGATAAATTTAGATATTGTAAAATATGAGCGAAACACAGAAGTTTAAATTTTCATATCATATCTTATATTTTAATTAGTATAACGTGGGAATTTCAGACGTAAAATGGGACTTTTCTGCCTCTCGAGATGGCATTTTATAAAGTTTTAGATTGGCATCACTGCTCAGAACTGTTTCGTTGTTGAAAATGTAATAAACGATCGTGGTACTGTTCTCAGTAGCTGCGTGTTACCTGCAATTAAACTGTCTATTTCATTCTGTCTGCCGTGTACTGACGAATAATTTTACAAAGAAGCGTTTTATCCATTGCAGTGAGTATACAAAAATGAAATATTTGAGGTTTTTAAGTTCGACGGTTATGACGGCTAGGCTAAAGGAGACTGTGATGATGAGAAATGAATTAAATGGTGGAATGAAGAAAGTGAGAGGAAACGGTAGAAGCCCGAGGAAATCCACGCACACGGTGTTTGTCCACCACAAAATCCATTTGGCGGAAGCAGGGTTTGAACCTGGGACCCCATGCCACAGAGGTGAACCCTCTACCACTGAGCCACTGAGGCCCCGCCCAGTGGGTGTAGAGTGAAGTCGTTGTCCGGGTAGAGTGAAGTCAAATTTTCAGCAGTTTTCAGATTAAAATTCCGTAACAACTTAGCCTAGCACAAAATATGACAGTTTAAACACATGAAGGCAGTGATGCTCTTCTAATTTTTCAAGAACCGGTTCTGTATATATCATGGGCACCCGAAGGGAAGGGTATGGTTTCGCGCACCCAACTCCTTCACGTAAATGTATACCTAATATAGCAAATCATATAATGAATACTAGACGTAGTATAGCAAAAAATAATATTTTCTTCGAGCGCCCCTGGTATATATTGTAATGATTTGGTAGAGTTAATAATGGACCGAGATTATAACCTTCACCAATTTATTATAAAATTTGTTTGACGTCTTTGATTACGTCTTTGATTACAAAGACATCTTTGATTACAAAGAGTAAAATAGTGTTTATCTTGTTAATGTCCAAGTAAGAGGAGAATAGGTGTTTTGCACGGTGCCCCTTCTCTCAAGGCAGTCTTCAAGGCACCTGCCGGTTCCGGTGAGTCCGAAAGGATAGCCCCCTCAGCTCAAGGCTGCTTCGCGAGGCTTGGTTGTAGAAAGGACCCTTAATCCAATGCGACCTTAGGAAACGATAGGTGAACCTCTAGTCCAATGCGACCTCAGAGCGTAGTAGGTGATTCGATCAGTTGGACGACTAATGCTGGGTCCCTCGGTGGTCCTCGTTTTACTTGTCCTCTTCTGGTCCTTCCGTGAGGTCCGTCTTCTTTGTGCGTTCCTCGGTGTATTTCGTGTCGACTTCTTGTCTGCTAGTTTGTTTATAATCAATAGCACGTGTTGACTTAACACGTGCGTCTGACGTGATGTGGAGATCCTTACACCCCCCACACGGGAAAAACTAATCTGGAAGTTTATTTTGAAAAAAATACACAACTGTTATGAGAGATATTCGTCGGCGCTACAACACTGACACCTGTGGGGATATCGTATAGACACTAGAAAACGCTATGATACACTAAGATCACTATGAAAAACTTGTGAAATATACACATAATGGTATTAACACTGCAGTTCCGTCCCAACCAAGCAGGATCAAAAACAGTTTATCGTTTCCCTCAAAGTGGACAGAAGTGTCATCACTGTTATTAGTAAACATATACCAGTTTGTTAAGGATCGGTCACATCCGGTATGGGTAGCCTATATTGGTGGAGTCTCTTTCGTAGTATTAGTAGGCGCCATTGAATTGAGTTTTCCTAATGGTGAAGATATTTTTAGCCAATTGGTTAAGTTTTGTTTTGTAACGGGACTCATGAAAGATTAGGCACAATTTAATTATTATTAGGACTAATGAAAAGAGAAGTATCAGTTTTGGAATTTAGTTTCTTCTTTTCTTTCAAAAAAAGAAAAAATAGAGCATGTGAAATTATGGTTACTCTGTATAATGTTGTCAAGAGCCTGATTTTATGAACATCCTGTATAAGGAGGAAAAAGTGACGTATTCATTCATGTATTCGTATTGAAGAGACGATGCTAGAAACAAGAAAGCATTGTATTTCGACCTTGCAAGAAGTAATGACTTTTGAGACTATAAAAGAAAGATAAAAATATTGATCTTGCATTTTGGGAGAAGAACGGAAATACTCCTGTAACGAAGTTGAATGACAGAATGAGATATAGTTTATAGTTGAAATAAAGAAGTGCAGATTTCTATGAGTGTATTTTTTTGTTTCTTCTGTTGTTGGTTTCTCCTGTTTCGGTAAGTACTTGGAATTTTATTCTTGTTCTTCTTGAATTTGTGCCTTTTCCTCCTTAATTTTGTGTTAACTGAGTTTGATTCTCGTAGAATTGCTTTAAACGGTCCAACGCAATTTCTTGAATTCTGTCGTTCAATTTATATGATAATTCTACTAGATATAAATTAAAATAATCTTCTCCAGGACGCGTGTCGGGTCGCCGTAGTACACTGTGAAGTGTTTGGGTAAACCTACTTTCCTTGTGGGATAATATATAGAAACAAGATCCCCTGAATTATAAGTTGTCTGTCTATGCGCATATCGTAAAACTGATTTTGTCTGTTATACGCCAGTTCCAGGTTGTTTCGTACTTTCTGGCTGATGGCCGCTAGTTTATCTCTGTCAATTTGTGTGTGTTGTTTTGATTCGAGTGTACATTCTGGCAAGGTCCTGGGATCGTAACCAAAAAAAGCTTGCAGAATATTTGCTCCCTCCTTGTACATAAGTATTGATGCAGAAAATAACGTGCGGTAACTATTTTTCCCAGTCCGTATGTTCTTCTTGTACGAAAATCTTAAGACAATTGTGGATGATTTTATTAGTATGATCTACTAACCCTATACAAGCATGATTTTATACGGATGAGTACTTATAGACGAAATCGTACTCCTGCGCCAAATATTGTAAACGCAAGAATTTCTCTACATTTTCCGCGTTTATGGCGTCTACTGTGTTTGCAATCACATATCGTGTGGCTTGTTCTGTGGCTACTAGTATATACTTATTTCTTGCTTCTCTGCTTGGGAAGAGTCCTAGCTCGTCATATATCCATGTTGTTGTTATCTCTCCCACTGGATGATGTAATAGTTCGGCTTGTTTCTTTTGTGGTTATTTCTTTAGACGTTGGCAATCTGCACACATGCTTATCTTGTGAGCAAGATAGTTTTTCAGATATGGCATATAAAATTTCTTGATAGCGGTTTTGTACGATTTTGAAAACCCAAAATGCCGCCGGTTGGTCACCTGGCGGTGGAAAGTTACGAACCACAAATTGGCTAGGGAATTCGGTATGCATGAGAGATGTAGTAATCCATAATCAGGGTGGTTTTGTTTTCGATATAAGATGCCGTTTTTAGACAAAAAAAAATCTTGCTGATCTGACTGTGGAGATCTTGTCCGGCTCCCTCCCCTCTAAAACGGAAAAGATATCTTTGTAATTGTCATCCTTAAGCTTTTCCCTTGCGATATTCGGTTAAAGCTCGTTATCTCCTCCTTCTACAGTATTAACTTGAAGGCTATTTGATTTAAAAGCATAGTAGTCTTCCCCCTTTTCTTCGTCACTTTCCTCTTTCCTTCTTTCTTAATATCTTGGGATTGTTCGAGCCTACTGATTATATCTGCTGGGTATTTGGATCCAGGCAAATACTGTATATCAAAATCATAATCAGCTAAGAATAGTTTATATTTTGTGTGTTTCCCGACTTTGTCAGGCTGGGTGTTCATCGTCGCTATACACTTTGCGTCTACGTAGAAGTTAAATTTTCTATTTAGTAGAAAGTAGCGAAATTTGAGCAATGTGTATATGAGAGCGTAGAACTCTTTTTGCCGTGTGCTAGCTTTCTCTTCCCTTTTTGTCAGTCTTCAAGAATAATAAGCAACAACCTTCTCAGTGTCGGTTTTTGGGTCATAGCAGGCCAGTTCGCCCCCTAATTGCGTTTTACTGCTATCGCTGTAGATGTGGATTTCTAATGAATCGTCAAAATGAGCCAGTGATGATGCGTTTAATATATCTTCTTTCAATTGTTCAAAGAGAACATCGTGGTTCTCCGTCCATTTAAATTTAGATTTAGATGTTACTAATTGCTGGATCTAGTGCCGTGTCTTGTAAATATGTTAGTAGAATTTCCTTTTTTGCAAGTGACCATGCCTGCATTGTTGCCATATGGCCGAATAGCATGAAAAACCTGTCCGGGTCCTCGTGCACGTGTCCCGCATACTTCGTTAGTGTTGCATATTAAAGGATAAATTACATGCACCCTCTGTCATATTCGTGTTATTCTCTCCTGATCTATATTTCTGTTTACCGGATCTAGTTTCCGGCATAAATCGCACTTAAGGAAAGTAAGAGAGAAAAAAGGAGAGGGAAAGAATTTATGTATATTTTAGCTGAATTTTGATAGTAAAACTTAGACAAAATAGATTCAGATACTGACTTTATCATTGCCTGTTAAAAAGTTAATAAAAAGAGCGTCCCATACAAAACTCCGTTGCCTATCGCCATGTAATGATTTGGTAGAGTCAATAATTGATCGAGATTATCCCCTTCACAAATTTATTATAAAATTTGTTTGACGTCTTTGATTACAAAGAGTAAAATAGTGTTTATTATGTTAATGTCCAAGTAAGAGGAGAATAGGTGTTTTGCACGGTGCCCCTTCTCTCAAGGCAGTCTCCAAGGCACCTGCCGGTTCCGATGAGTCTGGAAGGATAGCCCCTCAGCTCAAGGCAGCTTCGCGAGGCTTGGTTGTAGAAAGGACCCCTAGTCCAATGCGACCTCAGGAAACGATAGGTGAACCCCTAATAAAATGCGACCTCAGGGCGGTGCAGGTGATTCGATCAGTTGGACAACTGATGCTTGGTCACTCGGTGGTCCTCCTTTGATTTGTCCTCTTCGGGTCCTTCCGTGAGATCCGTCTTCTTTCTGCGTTCCTCGGTGTATTTCGTGTCGGCTTCTTGTCTGCTAGTTTGTTTATAATCAATAGCATGTGTTAACACGTGCGTCCGACGTGATGTGTGTATCCTTACAATATATATATATATATATATATATATATATATATATATATATATATATATATATATATATATATATATATATATATATATAGGTTGTCACACCAGGGAAGGACCATATGACAAGTTTCATGTTAATCAATCATTCGATATATCGATGAAAATACCACTCTATTTCGATCACATTGATTCAAAGGCGCATCTCCAAAAGTAATGAAGATATCAGAGTCATTTAAAAACAGATAGGTAGCACATGTACCCAAGCAGCACACCGACGTCGAAACGACGTGTTATTTTTGGCATAAAACACCATAAAAAGGCACCGAACATGACGTGATTTACACGTCTTTTTCCATGTGGAAATGTCCCGGAATATGACGTGATTTTTATTACGTCTTTTACACGTCATAGAATATGACGCGAGATTTATAACGTCTTTTACACGTCACAATAATGACGTGTAAATCACGTCTTTTTCACGTGATTTCAACCTATAAATCACGTCTTTTTCACTTCTTTCATGCCCTTCATGTTTACCTACGGGGAGGGGGCGTTCTCGAAATGAGGCAGTGAGAAGCAAAGGATGTCTAAGTAACATTTACAATAAAGTATGAATGTCTCAAAAATGGATTCTTCACAGACAAATAGACAAACTTGATGATGAAGCTCATCGTAGAGCGCTCATGGGTAGACCCCCTATTGTACGACGACGAACTTCACCATCCAGTTTGTATATTTAGCTGTGGAGAATCCATTTTTGAGGTATCCATATTTTATTGTAAGTGTCACTTACAACCTTTGCTTCTTGCTGTGTCAAATGCCATGGAAATCTGACACGATTGTTCAGTTCCAAATGTCAAAACCATCAGAAATTGAAGTGTATATGCTTTTTGGCATTAGGAATATTAATCCATGTGCGACCTCGATTATCCGCCGTAGTTTTCGGGCTATTTCTCAATCCCTATTAAACTGATTTGCATCAAATTTAGGGGGTAAGCTTCTAGGGCTATCTAGTTTTGCCCTCGTAAATTTGAAGTAGATCAGTCGAATAGTGGTTAAGAAAGATAATCTGGAAACTGTGTCGGATAATCGAGGTTCCATTATACATGAACTGATA
Source organism: Thermobia domestica (assembly GCF_964235325.1). NCBI lineage: Eukaryota > Metazoa > Arthropoda > Insecta > Zygentoma > Lepismatidae > Thermobia > Thermobia domestica. Next base: position 211,370,758 of record NC_137458.1, read on the forward strand.
GTCCTCAAAACTGAATATACATTAATTTATGATGATTTGGACATTTGGAAGTTAAATATAATAATAATAATAATAATAATAATAATAATAATAATAATAATAATAATAATAATAATAATAATAATAATAATAATAATAATAATAATAATAATAATATCTACTCTAAAACACACATAGCTTACAACACAATTCTAAAAGACATGATCAAAAAGAAAAACAAAGCTGCTTCTTCCTTTTTAATTGTACTTTTTTTGTTCTGACAGTTCTAAACTGATCTCTGGCTGCAACACTTTTTCCGGGTAAAAGAGTCGAAAAATAACAACTGGAAAACTATTATTATGAGTAAACAGAAGAACGAAAATAAAAATACCCATAAGGCTGCTGCTTAATTTTTTACCAACACTATACATACAATAATAATTTACAAGCTCCAATCGCAGATAAGTAACGCCACGGGGTCATTGTAAATAATAACTGATCAGGATAGACAATGAGAAGTAAATCTTGCCATAGCGAAATGCATCACCTCCCTCCCTCGATTTTCCCTCAATCACATATTTGGGAACATCAAAGTGTTGTGGTCAATTAGATTGGTTTGTACCAAGATTTTGGAAATTTTACTTCTCCCAAGGTTCTTATTATCTATGGATTGGTTATTTGCAGATAAGGTTGACCAGCTCTAGTCTTGTTGATTTCGAGTTTTGTAGTATTTGGATAGTACCCTATTGAAGAGTATATATCCGCCTCGTAATGCGTAGTATATTCGCCAACATATTAAGAGGCGAATACGCAACAGCTGTCAAGAAATATTTATTCAGATAGTGATACAGGAAAAAACTGCAGCGCTTGCTTCACGCAAGGATAAATTTAAAGCTACACATTAAAAGGAAAACCGAGAGCCTTTGAACCTACTTAAAAAAATAAAAAAAAGCCCTCGAATGTAAGACGCACTTTTGGAGAAATAAAAAAAAAGTGTACAAAAAAATAATAATAGGAATGTAAAAAGACGAATAAACATGGAATGAAATGGGAAAATTAAAAAAACGTTAATTACGCTGAGAAATTTCTGTTTGTCCATTCAATTGCAACAATTCCAAGTTGCTTGCTTTCAAAATAATTCAAGCGAGAAGGAAAACTTCAGAAGTGCTTTCACAAATTTGTTTATCTTCTTTCTTTTACTCTTGACTAGGCTATGTGTGTGTGTGAGTGTTTACGTCTTGGTATGACAAACGGTTCTGCAAACTCAAAATATTTTAACTCGAACTGGAAATATTTTTACTACCAGTTCTAGCGAACCGGCAGAATTCCACCACTGCATAGAGGTATGTCTCTTGTTTAATTTTGATAATGGATATTTCTTCTGCTGAACTTTTGGAGAGTCTACATAGGTCTTTAAAAAGATTTACTTTTAGTAGGGCCTATATAGTTCTTAATTTACCGTAAATGTACTTTTTCTTGATAAAATTGTACTTATTTTAGGATAGTGATTCTGACTCAGGCGATGACGCAACAAAGAAAAAATTATCTCCTCAATCATAAATGGGATGGTGTGTCCTAATTTGCGCAATAAATTAGGAAATGTTAAACAGAAGAAATTGGAGTTCGGAATAAGGAACGACAGGCAGCTCTTCTTATGTTACTCTCCAATCGAAAAAAAAAAAAAAAAACTGAATGAAGAGTGGTGCAGGGTAGGGATGGCCGGATCCGGATCTGGCCGGATCCGAAAATCCGGATCTGATTGGGTCCGGATCCTTTGGATCCGGATCTCGGATCTGGATCCGGATCTCGGATTTCGGATCTGGATCCGGATCTCGGATCTGGGTCCGGATCTCGAATCTCGGATCTTGATTCTTATCCAAACCCACATCCCATCCAAATTATGATAAACATGAATATCTAAAATTCGCCGAAAGTAATTTCACGAAGTCCTGACAGTGAAGAAGAGAACAGAAAATTAAGACGAATATTGACAAGTCTATTTGTTTCCTTCATTCTACTCTAAAGATCAAATGTTTGGCTTACTTAAGAAAAAAAATTATCCGGATGAGAGCTCAAATGTCGAATCTAGTTCCACTCGGTTGCAGGACCGAGATGAATATTTAAAATTCCTCAATGCACCTATTTCATTGACAGTTAAGAAAACATAAACAGTTAAGACAAGTATTGACTACTTTTTACGTAAATTTATCTTGCTCAGTCTGCTCAAAATATCAAATGTATACCCTACAATTAGATTTAATAATTATTTAGTAAATCACAATATGAGCACCGAGAATAAACTATGAATTTTGGTGCCTCTTATCTAGATTTGAAATTTCGAATTCATACATAGAATCAGGCTGAAATATAAATATTTGAGATCTGGAAACCGAAACATGTGCTAGTACCAAGATCGTAGCCGTTCGTACAGTGGCGTATTTACGATTTTGTTTCGGGGGGAGGCTTTGCCTGAAAATGTGAAAATTCTGCAAGATATTTCATATAGTTTACTATAGTAAGTAAGATTTCGGGGGGGGGGGGAGCTTAAGCCCGGAAGCCTCTCCCCTGAATACGCCATTGCGTTTGTACCTAGGTAATGCGAGCGGAATGCACTTGCACTAATTCCGCATGTAGTTTGAGGAACACGAGAAATTAAAAACAGATAAATATTCTTTTTCAGGAGTAAGTCGCGCTTTAACATGACTTTTCATGAGTGTTGTGTTCAAATATGAAAACTGTAATGACAACTTGTTTGAAATAAAAACCTTTTCATGTTTAACAATAAAATTAGGTACTTTCACATTGGAGAAAAATTAGCAAGGCACTGATTAGGGTGCTGATTCTTATGGAAGCTTTCACTTGAACCGGAAGATTTCCTCATGTTAGTATCAGATTGCCACAATTCACCTTGCTGAAAGACGTGGTTTATCAGGAGGTCGGACAAGATTTTTTTGAACGTAGCCTGTAGACTGCTTCTAGTCTCAATTATTCCCATATAACAAGACTAGCCATATACATAGTTGGTTCGAAATAAGTTAAAATATCACTAATTGACCTTAAGGGGATAATTGTGATTTAAATATTCGTAAATCAGAAGAGATGTAAAAGTTAAGCGGTAAAATAAATCCGATAATTCCGGAATAAAGAGATTTATATGCAACCTAATGATAGCAATAAAACTCTTTATGTAACATTTTCAAAGCTAAAATTAACAGTTATCTTCTTGAAGAGGGTGTACGGCAGCATAGAATATTACAAATCCAATTATTATAAGTAGTACCTCTGACAGCCCTGCATTTCACATCACCATCGCCCATCATCCTGACAAGTGGGCAATTCACTTACCCACAATGACTTTTCAGGCGTTCCAGTGACATCAATATCTCAGTTTGGGTTTGGGATCATGCTTCGGTGAACCTTGACTATCACCATCAGCAGCTATTAGAGAATCAGAACTTATTTCTGTATTAGATAATGTGGGTAACTATAGCTTTTAGTCTATAGAAGTCGGAGAGTGTATGGTATTATCGCAGGAAATATTTGATACATAAAACTTAGATTGTCAGTATTTAGGAGCAACTTTTAAAATAATCAGTTACTGTAAATGTGCTACAGATTAGCCGAGAAAACCCGACAGCCATAGTCGAGTGGTCTGCGGCATTAGGCTGTGGATCCTTTTACTGTAAATGTCTTGCATTCAAATCCCGCTTCAAATGAACGTAAGCCCGATGGTAGGAACCAAAGGACTGTCGTGCCAAGAATTTAATTTGTTTTAATTATCATAAATGCCTTCTTTATTATTAAATTTTATCCAATATTTTCTTTTCAACCTGTTTGCGAAACTCAGAGCTAGCTACTTGTTTTCTTTTTAATTCATGTTCATAGTTAGCACCAGGGAGTAATCTACACCCCCCCAACACCCCCCTAACACTCCTCCAAATTTCTTTACACACACCCCTGGATTGAAAAGGAATACTCCCTCAAATCCAATTATATCAATCAGTATCATATAGGTTATTTATTACATCAAGTGAAAAAAGGTTTAGCGTTTAGGAAAGAAGGCAATATTTTTATTTATTTCACTTCAAAATACGAAGCGACTTCGTTCTCATAAACAGCTTCGAGAACCACATGACCTCATTCTTTCGGGCAGTGTTTTGATCGAAACAATTGACGAAACAGACCGCTGATACTACCCTTCTGGGCTCCGCGGTCGATTCCGAGAAAAGAGATTGATGGACAGATGCAGATGACTGAAATTGGCAACGTCTTGAGGGGTCATTCACCTACGTCCTCCTCAATAAGGAAAAAATGTGACAATATAGTGATAGGCCTATACCAGATTCAGTTGGTAAGTGCTATTCTGCAACAGCTCGCAACCAGAAGGGGGCTAGGGAAGGCCTGGCCCTCTCTAAATTTTTCATGTCCCCTCCAGACCTCAATACAAAATGCACAATTTAGATATTTGTAAGAGAATTTTTAATGACTTGACCCCTCCTAACATATTCATGGCCCCCCAAAGCTGTGTGGCTCGTTTCGAGCCTGTTCTGCAAGTGGTGTATCAACAGACGGACGTTAGAAGGGTGCAGTCAAAACGTTTTTAGAAATGAAGAGATCGGTTGAATTAAGAATTATATATTTTTTAGACTGAGTCTAGTATTATGCAGGAACGCATTTGGCGCTAGCTTAATGCATTGTAAAGTATATTTTTATTCACTTAAATTCATTGAGTGGAACATGGTTCATAGCGAGTTACTTTTTTTTTTAAACTAAAATCTACTTTTTTTGAAGTTGGTCACTAAAAGTTACTTTTTTTCAAATTTGTCACTAAAAGTTACTTTTTTGAGAGGTAAAGTGACTTTTTCGTGTGATTTATGTTTTGCATTCGCAGTATTTCTAAGAAAAATATAAAAACAAATGGGAAAAGGCAGAAACTTGTTACTCATTACTCATTATGAAAGCTTCAATACTTGCTGCCACATGTGAAACAGTCAGCTTTATTCTCACTTCAGCCTTTATTCTTTCTAAAGCAAAGTAGACGGTTGGTGGATGCTTAAGCTCTCAAGGTGGGGTTGAGAACCCTTCTGTGTCTATTCTTTCTTCCATCATAATAATCTTTTAGTTTTCTCGCGTAATAGTTCACGCATCTTTGAACGTTGTGTATGTGTGTCTGTGTGGTTCATCATGTTCGTCTTGTGTTATGCTTCTTGTATAATGTTCTTAAGAGTAGGTGATGAATTTGAATATTTCACGTTTTTGAAAACTCTTAATGCGAAGTTAAATATAATGTCTGGGATGAAGAAATTCGGAAATAGGCCAGAGCTGGTTCCACTTACTCAGAAGTTTTTTTTACATCTGTTAACTCTGCTTACCGTAACTACAAAGCATACTTTGAAAACATAAGAAAGGAGGAAGCTCAAAAAGAAGAAGTAAAGAAGAATCAAAACAACAAACAAAGAGAGAGGTGGTGGAGAAATTGGCAAAGGAAAAAAGGGTCATGATGAGATTTTGGTCAATTTTTCGTGTGCTTTTGGCCATTTTTGGTCACTTTTCAACTATTTACAAGAGACAAGACCACTACGAGCCCTGGGATTATTAAAATTAGGGTATATTAAAGAAGACAAAACAGAAAGATACGAAATCCTGTATTTGTAAATTGAAAAACTGGATTTCTGGAAACCAACTAAATCAATGAATAATTTCCTTATGAAATATATTCAGAGCCAATAACGTAGCCAGGAAGAGGCAGGAACGGAGATTAAGAGATCAAACAGTATTACAACAATTAACGTTAACAACAGGGTTAGAGTATTAAAATAATGAAATTGGAACTATGTACAGTATTAATTACTAAACGAATGTGATTTCAGCATGGGACGAGGGAATTTTTTCCCAATTAATATTTTGGAAAAAATAACCCACTAAAACTTGCTGGGGGTGAATAAATTGAACTAATAGCAGAATTTTGCAAAATAATTACAATAATTCGTATGTAATCAATTCACATGTAATTACTGGGTAAAATAGTGGAGGATAATTCCTACAGTGAAACCTCTCTTAACGGGCATCTTTCAATAGTGGGCATCTTCATAAGAGGACAAACTTTCTTATTCTTCCATGCCATAAATATGTGTGGTGTGGCGTTATGAGAAAGAACCCTTCCTTTTAGGGAATCTCTCATTTACGGACAAATAATCGGTTCCACCGATGTCCGTTTTGAGAGGTTTCACTGTATTACTTAGTTTAATAATAATAATAAATGCCCAAATGTGTGAACTTACTTTATTGAACCTACCACTGCGAAGAGCTTATATTATTATTATTATTATTATTATTATTATTAGTAGTAGTAGTAGTAGTAGTAGTAGTAGTAGTAGTAGTAGTAGTAGTAGTAGTAGTAGTAGTAGTAGTAGTAGTAGTATTGCAATAGTTGCGTAACAAAATATACTGTTTTTTGTTTGAGTTTGTTTAAAAATTATATCACTATTCTGAGAGCACACCCCCCCTTTTATTTTGAACACCCCCCCAAGTAAAAATTTCTGGCGTACTTACTGGTTAGCACAGCTAATCACTAAGGAAAAGCAATCATTTCAATAAAATTCGACTCGCGTCTTTCGTAGCTCTAAGTTATTTTCAGCTTTTTTTTTTTTAAGCTGAATGGCGTTTTATCACTTTCCCCTCGCTTTCCCTATTTTTTTTTCTAGTTTTACCTATGTTTCTTTGCACGGATATTGTGCCTATATGCACGTGCTTAATGTGTTCGTTTACAAAAGCGGGCCATTTCCCTGCCACTATAGAAAGTAGAGTGCCCTGTATCAGAGAAATATTAATTGACGTATGTAAGTGAATATATCTGTGATGAAGTCATAATTTCTCAGTTTTTGCATCGCACATAGTTTCCTCATCCTCATTAATCTCTTCACAGAATTCCTGAATTCCAGTTCTGGTATTCTTTCTTGAGCAAGGCCTATGTAATGGGAGACTGATGTCTCATGTAGGCTTATTAACTAAATCATCAGCAATAAAGAAAGTAGGGTTTAATTTGCACTAATTTTAGAACATTACGTTAATTAAATAATAATAATAATACGGAGTGAGCTCAGGCTACTTGTTAGAATTCTTGCTTCGCAATTGGATTATACCGAGTTCGAATTCGGAGACCAGCTATCCTGACTGAGGATTTTCCAGGGTTGTTCCTCAGTTATACTGGGCAAATGCTAGGTTAGTACCTTGATCTAAGGCTCTGGAGACCTTCCTTCCATTCCTTTCCCAATGTTTTCATCTGTTGATTATTACAGTGTAAAGTGGCTTCTGAGGATGTATCTGGTAGCTTATAGTAAATAAACAATAACGACTTAATATATCTTCACGAAACGTGTGGGTTAATTTAACTATAGCCTTACAGTCACAATAGATAGCTAAAGTTTTAATATTAATTTCCTGACTTTTAAATACTATTTTCATATTGTTTCAGCTTTCAATTATCTCATGTATGTTCCACCGAGAATTGAACCTGAGATCACATGAACAAATGCGAATATGTTAAATATTTTTGAACACTAATATACAAAACACAAAACGCTTCAATGATACGATGCATGGATATGTTTTGGTTACGTCCTGCAATGTATGATTAAAGAAACCTGGAGGGTGAAGAAGAAATAACAGAAATCTCTTTTATATTTACTCCTTCAACAAACTCCTGACCTCAGAAGGGCAAGCCATAAGTTAGGTAATAAAGTCGTACAACGAACACTTTTATTAATACTAATAATACTACACAACCATATCGCTCTCCTGAAATTCTCGTGTGTATGTTTAAAGATCTACTGTGTTCCACGCCAACCAGTCTATATTTTTTGTTGTACCTTCGAAGTGAAAGACTTGTTGATGGTTGGACTCTAGTGAGTCAGAAACTACTATTAATAAAGAGTTTGTTTTGTCCAGTATTCCTGCGATTAGAAGGGTCTTATCTAAAAGATATTTCATTTGTATATGAGAAAATAAGAAAGTTTATATAAGAAAGTAAATATTGCAAGGTTAAAATAACATAAAGAACAAAGGTAGCACAAACGTGTTATGGAAACATTTAAAAGCACAGCATCCTACTATATTAGTGAATCCGAAAAAAGTTTTGACGAATTTTAGATATTCAATTTTATCATCACAATTTCAGATGTAGGTTTGGATACGAATCAATATCTGAGATTCGGATCCAGATCCGAGATCCGAGTTTCGGATCCAGATCCGAGATCCGGACCCAGATCCGAGATCCGAGTTCCGGATCCAGATCCGAGATCCGAATTTCGGATCCAGATCCGAGATCCGGACCCAGATCCGAGATCCGAATTTCGGATCCGGATCCGAGATCCGGATCTGGGTCCGGATCCGAGATCCGGATCTGAGTTTCGGATCCGAGATCCGGATCTAGGTCCGGATCCGGCAAGATCCGGATCCGGATCTCACTGGATCCGGGATATCCGGATCCGAAAATTTTTGGCCATCCCTAGTGCAGGGATCCGCGTGAATGGATTTTGATTTTTTTTTTTTTTTTTAAGTATTTGATCACAGTGTACTTCTCATTGAGGCACGAAACATTCTTGAACCTCTAACTCCCTCTATTTCTTGCCAGAGGTTTGAGGAAGAAGCCCATGGACGTACGGTATGGGGGGTTCTGGGAGTCAGAACCCCCCGAAATATTTTAGAACTTTTTACAAATAATTAACATTTTAGTACAATAAACCATGTTAATATCTTTTTTTTAGGATAAGTGAGGTTAATTATATTTTCAACAAAATACAATGATCAAAAATAAATAATACATGAATAAAGGCGTATAATTTTCAATAAAATGTATTTCTTTATTCATGTATTTTTTGTTTCAATTCGAAAAGTACAATGAGCTTAGTATCGTAGATATTCGTAACTAGTTTCTTTGAAATCATAGGCACTACCTATGTAGAATTTTTGACCTTGTCTAGCTCTCGTAAGCATAATTCCACTAGGAATAATGCGTGACGCAAGGACGCCGATCCATAGGGAATCCATAGCGACAAAATTGAAATGGACCCCTAATGGGGGGAATGCTAAGTTGAAGCAGGTTCTCCTATTTCTACAGTACATAGTCAATCTTTTTTCTCCTTCTACTAATGTGTATCTTCCATAGGTCCCCCGAAAGTTACACAGAAATCAGCGCATTTGGCGTGGCGAAGTTGAAATTTAAACATATCTAATTTTGGAATTTGAACTGGTCATGATTTTCTTCAAAAGACCACTTTAATCTCAAATCAAGTCTTAAACTGAAAAATGTTTTAGTAACTCAAGTCTTACATGAATCTAAAAGGTTACGTATTCAGACTAAATTGTGTTGAGCATATGATACAACTTGGAAGTAAAAAGTGTCCAACGCTGCATAAAGAACTTTCTTGTTAGCTATTGGTCTGTGGGTAAACTTGTGCGTATAAGAGGAAATTAGCTTGCGAGGCAACGAACTAGATGCCTTGTGTGCAAGTTTCTAGTATGTTTAGTGATATTGTTTAGTATTTGAGTCAGAATTCGCAGTAGGTTTACGCCATGAAACGTAAAGAGACAAAAACTTTAGATTATTTTTGGAAAAGAAGACCAAATAGTGATCAAGGCAATGTTAAGGCTCAAGAAACTGAAGAGCGTTCAGAGGCGCAGATTGAGCAACCCAAGACGGATGCGTTGTGTGAAACTGAAAAGTGCTTTAATGATTTAGATGGCGGGCTCTATATTAATAAAAGTGTGGGATATAGTATACATGAAGCTGCATCAGTTCCCGAAGGAGCAGGACGCTCATACTTTTAGGGATTATTCATTGAGTATATAGAAACTTACAAAGGGGGGTAACAAAGCGACTTTTATTTACTTATCGACTGATACGAAAATAAAAAAGAACGTACCTGTACTTTATATCTGCATGTGTAGTGCCCTTGTACTTTATCTATGACTATGTGTGGGGAAGGGATTTATCGCATATCGCATGTCTTCTGCACATGGATACTTCTTACTATTGCACAGGGATTTATTTGTAGCCAGGGAAGCCTGGGAATTTCCCCCGTCTAAGCTTTGACTTCCCTGTCACTAGGTTTAGTTCAGTCTTCCCAACCTGGGAAGATATTTTCCACCTTTCTCAAGCTATACAATCTGTTTTATAGCACAATAATTCAACTTCATGTTTTAGCAGCTTCATAGCATTACAGCAGCTTTATATTTTCAGTATGTTTATAGTCGCGACCTATGTTGGACTTGTTTATAGAATTACGATTCTCCAGTAGGCCTACCATTCCTTATGATTCTTAATCTGAGTAGTACAGTAATAAAACACAACTAGTTCCGCGGTGAATGTGATAGTGTCATCATTTCCTAGAGTAAGTTGCTGAAGAGGAAGTGGAAAAATGAACTAATTTCATCGTACACTTTACATACACATTTACAAATACTCCTGAAATAATCTACATTCATTTACAATTATCTTACACGTTTACATTTCATCTAGTTTTTCATTTTTTCCAAATCTTTTACCCTGACTATCTTGGTAACTGGCCCTCTTCTTCCCGTTGGAACTCCATCACGATTCTGACTCTTACTACACCTGATTGTGACTATACATTTCCTTACCTAACTCTGACAAATTATTTCTCCTATTTCTAAACTTACACAATTAACAATTTTTATTTTTCTATTTATTTCCTACTATATATGAGAGGTAATGCGACTGAAAACTCGACTAAAAAAATGCAAATGGCGTCATTTGTAAAATTCTTTACAATTTTTAACAAAATAATTCAATTATTGTACAAGTACGTAATTGAATTTACACACATTTTTAGCATATTTGGCTTTAAAGCTGATGCTCCTTTAAAAAAAACACCGTTAATAATGATGAAGACAAGACAAAACAACGGTTTCAGCCATCAGTGAGCAGTTAATGCAGTTGAGAATTGGTAGCTTCTTCGTTGACAAGCACGTTAAAAAGAACAGAAGGAAATGTGTATTAGACTATATTTTAATAAAAGTAAAGCTCCTGACGATGAAAAGGCAAGTAATTCAGGCACACAAAGTAAGAGGCTTTTGTCTGAAGATAATGCAAGTCCGAAACCACATCTAATCAGAAAGATTAAAATGATTCGGGACTTAGTGTTAATAATGGTGAAGTTATTTCTGATCCTAGTGGCTTGCTCCCTTCTATATGTGATAAGGAGCAATTTGCGAGCTGGCAAATTAAACGACCGTAGCTAGATACGAAACAAAATACTGGTGACTTTGCAGTTGAGTGTACTATATGTGCTGCAGTTCGTGAACTCGGTATTCATACAGAAAGAAGACTAGATGTACAAAGTGTATGGTGCAACGGTGTTACTACAAAAACATCAAAGAAAATTCTTTATACAATCTATGACCACGAAAAGTCTATTGCACACAACAAATGTTTGTTAATGTGAACAGAGGAGTAGGAAAGAAATAAGGTTTCAATGTCAAATGCAGAGGACAGGTGGAAAATTGTGAATGAAATTCGTGTTAAAAAGACAGCTGCGATATTTAGAACTGTCTATGTTATTTCCCAAAATCGTCTATTGTTTACCGTGCACCCACATCATATTAAATTGCAGGAAGTAAATGGAATGGACCTCGAACATGTTCTCTACTAAAATGTTACGTATGCCAATATTATTCACTTTGTAGCTACAGAAATGAAGGAAAAACTGTCCGAGTATCTCCGGAATTCCGATGAACCCTTCGCGCTAATGATGGACGAATACTTCACTGTGTCTCATAAATCTGTTTTCATTGTGTATACCCGTAATGTAGTTAATCAGATGTGTAGCAATATATTTTTAAGTTTATTTGAGTTACAGGCAACAAGAGCTCTAACAGCACAAGATGTGCTAAGCATGTGCCATTTAGGTGTCCCAGCTACTTTTTAGGTACCCAAAACTTGGCACATATGATATTCATGTGGTAAGTATGTACTTCAGCTACCTACAGTTTTAGGTACTTGTTACACCTAATTGATATTTGCAACTATGTACCACAAGTATAGTATTTATATACCGGGCTCAATTTCGCACTCTAACAGTCATTTGTTTTTATGTCGTCACTAGGGACATATATCTGTCATGTTCTAGGTACGTCTTTTCGGTACATACTGTTTCAGATACACTGACAGCATAAGATGTGCTAGGCATACGCCATTTAGGTGTTCTAAATTCATCTCCCACATTTGATGCACTTATTGCTTCTTTTTCTAAGCGATTGTGTACTAGAAGCAACAAACGCATTAACTTTATTAGATGGCAACTGTCGTCGATCATTTGAAAGTGAATATGAAAGAATAATGAAACAAAGTAAATAGACACTCGTCATTTTGTTATAAAATTACATGGCGAGCAGATTTTATCTGATCCCAAACGGTTATCGTCGAATATACGCAGTTAAAGGAGCACTGTGTTTAGACAAATTTAAAAGACCTCACCAGTTTATCCCTCTACAAGCGACGTTCTCTTCATCGCCTCCGTGGCCAAGACGGAGGAGCACGCGGCTAGTAATCCAAAGGTTGGTGGTTCGCGATCACCCTGGAGTTATTTTTTTTACTAGTTTAAAGTGTTTTTTAGACTCATCTTAAAGTAAAGACATTACGTATATAGGCAATTTAAAATATTTTGGGGGAGTAATTTTGTGGTTAATTGACGCTTACGGCATTTGGAACATACCTAGAACATATTAGGCACGTTTCCCAGGTACATGTCAGGCATGTGCCTAGGGGCGGACATAGACTGTGACTGTTACTATCACTTGTCATCCATGTGATTTCTCTCTCAAAGATACATACGGACATACTGAACACATCCCCATGTACCTGAAGGAATAGGATAGGCTATCACTTGTACAGGCAATAAACATTATTGAAACCACTGTAAGTGTTCTGGAAGCGTTGAAAAACAGTTTGAAGAAACTAGTCAGTTTTGTGGAGTACAACTTGAAAAACCATCAGATAGTTCTCTTGAGAAGTATCAATAAATAAGATCGCAATTATTTCAGGGTCTAGCAGATAACATAAGGTCTCGCTTTCCTAACGAAGCGTTCGGTGTAGTCGAGGTTTTGCTACAATCCAATTGGCCAGAAGACTTGTCTGCAAGAATGTTAATGGGCGACAAAGAAGTAATGGAAATTAAAAAAAAAATCCTCTAACGATTCTGCCAAAATTCTCCAGGAATTTCGAGAGCACGAGATGTAATCTTCTAATATTGGGCCAAATCTACAAAATTTTAACATGAGAATCAGTGTTGTTTCAATTTCTTCTGCAAAGTGTGAAAGAGTCTTTTCCTGTCTAAACTTACAGCATACTAACAGTAGAAACCCTCGAATCTCTTCTTTTCATAAACGTTAGTGTACCAGACATTACTTCCCTTAATGCAGGAAAGTATGCAATGAGCTGGATAAAAAGTAGACATCACATTGCTACCGACAAACCAACTGGAAAAAAGACGGTATTCGATGTAAACCAACCTTCTATTACTTTACTATTCTAAAGTAATTTACGGTGCGAAAGTATTGTTAATTTCTAAAGACAGTGGTGGATAACATGCCGTAAGTCATGCTTTAGCTTTAGTGAAATCGACAGTCAACCCTTTCTAGTGATTTTGGTGTAAATATTTATAAGGGCTGTTTCAGTTTCGATAATAGAAATGAAAGAAAAAGTGAAGTATTTTTTCTAGATAGCATGATATTGGTAATTGTTTAATACATCCTCATGGTTTTTCAAAGACTAGATTACAGTCTTTATTCAATTCAGGATTCGTTTTAATACCAGTATGTTTTGTTGGCCAAAAGTTTACTTTCAGCAGAACAGTGATAGGTGTACACAACCCTGAATCTAATTTTATTAAGTACAAGAGGCAAAATGGTACAAAAATTTATTTATGACATGAGGAATGACATTTAATATCGCCTTTTCCCTTCTATTTATTAAAATTAGGTTCATGTGTATAGTTATCACTGTTCTACCTGAAGTAGACTCTTTTTGTTTTATTTATTGCTCGGGCGAAAAATTTGGTATTCAAAGACCAAATTTAAACAGACTAAAGAATTACTTGTCTTAACAAAACCGTTTTACGTAGAAGTGTGACATCTCTTATGACAAACTGAGCAGGTTACAATGTAACTATACGGCTTTTGCTGGATGTTGCATACTTGTCCTCAGCAGTAGGACGAAAAGTAGCAAGCTAAGGGACGCATGTAATCTATCTACAAAATTTTATTTAAGTACCTACATATCATAAAATTATTTTTAAAAAATATGAGCTTGGGGACCGCCAATGAAACTAGTATCATAATTTCAAGGTAGGTAGGTTTAAAAGTAACGTTGTCGGACCGTAAACCGTAAATAATGTAAACCGACTTTAAAGTTGTTCTGATATACGGAACACAATCTTGCAAAAATTTTCCCCCCTTCTACAAAATCTACAAATAAATCACTGCTATTGCACTACGTAGAAAATTTATGGTATTTCATGTAGAAGTGGTAATAGAACACAGAAGAAACGCAGATCAGGGGTTCTCATGTATACTATTACCAAAGTGTGTCTAACAAAACGCGAGAGGACTTGCTGAAGACTCCATGGACACCGACTTCTTCGTACATTTTTCCGAAGGTGGGTAAGCGTAACTTATGTTTTCAGATCAACTGGTTGAAACGTTTTCCATGGCTAGTGTATTCAGAATATGCAGGTGGCACTCTTTGTAAAATGTGTGTTTTATTCGGCAAAGAACATGTAGGCAAGGGTTGTCATGAAATTGCAGGAGCCTTAGTTGTTGAAGCATTCACAAAATACAAAAATGTACTTAATTTTAAAGATCATGAAAATACTGCATACCATAAAATGTTGCACAGAACATATACACAGAACTTTGCAAAAGTTGTGGGAGGACAATCTGAATTGTTTTATCTCAGATTGACAGAAATCGTTCTATTCAAGCATCAGAAAATCGAGAGAAACTTAAATCTATTGTGAGTACCATATTATTGTGTGATCGGCAAGAAATTGGACTTAGTGGAAAAGTAGATTGTGGGAACGTACTGCAACAGGATGTCTCGCTTAATGATGGGAACTTCAGAGCACTTCTCCGTTTTCGAGTAGAAGCTGGAGATAATGTTCTTTAGCAACACCTTGAAAATTCATCATCGGTAGCAAAATACTCAAGTCCTCGAGCTCAAAATGAACTTATAAACATATATGGTGAAATCATAAGAAAGCAAATAATTTCCAGGGTGAACAAGGCAAAGTGTTTTGCAATACTTGCGGATGAAACCACGGACATTGCAAAAATAGAACAAATGTCATTATGTCTGAGGTATGTTGATGAAAATTCAAAATGTGTCATGGAAGATTTTTTGGAATTTGTTCCAGTAGATAATCTCACAGGTAGTGGACTTGCTAACATTATTTTGACAAACTTAAAGAGGAATGGGATTAATTTGAAATATATGATAGGACAGGGCTATGATGGAGCAGCTTCTATGAGAAGTGAAGCGTGTGGTGTGCAAGTTCATGTGAAAGAAAAATGCCCTTTAGTTTTGTATGTTCATTGCAGTGCTTATGTTTTAAACGTTGCACTTTCTCACTCATCCAAAGTTACAGCTATTAGAAACAGTCTTGGCACAAATTTAAGTATTGGATTTTTTTTAATGTTCCCCATAGAGAAGCGGGGTTCTCAAGAACTGTATCTTCAAAGATACGCCAGAAAAAAATGCAGTAAATTACTTTCATTTTGTGAAACAAAGTGGGTATATAAGCATAGTGCTGTAGTAAGATTTAAGGAGTTATATATATCAGTTGTTCATGCTCTCGAACAACTCGAAGAGGTTTCTAACAGAGAAACATCAACTTCAGCACACCAGCTATTACTATCCATACTAGATGGCCAGTTCAGAGTGGCCCTCGTTGTAACGGAAAAAAGTATTGTCTTGCACTTTACAACTTTCCAAAGCTCTTCAGAAAGTAAATTGCGACCTTACGGAGGCGTGCCACCATGTTGATGATACTTTAACGTTAATAAATTCTTGGCGTTCTAATGGAGATAGTTAATTCAAGTTATGTTTTGAAGAAGCCAAAGGTATTGCCGCTAAAATTGGAGTCGTCATTGAGAAACCAAGAACTACTTCTCGCCAGTGTCACAGGGTAAATATTAATGCATCTGATCCAGAGATATATTATAGATCAGTTTTCATACCATTTCTAGAATCTGTTATATCAGAATTGAAAGAACGATTTTCAAATCACAGACAGATCCTTTCAAATATTCAGGCATTTATTCCAAGTCATTTAGGTAGGAATATCTCTACCACTGAACTTAGGAAGTGTATACACTTTTATCAAGAAATTTTGCCTAATCCCGTAACTGAACTATGGAAGTCAAAGTGGAACAACACTACAGAAAGTGAAAGACCTCAAACAGCAATTGACGCGTTGATTCAACGCAATCAAATTTTTATCCCAATATATGGAAAATGTTGCAAATACTGGCTACTTTAGCTGTGTCGACTGCTTCAACTGAAAGAAGTTTTTCATCACTGAAGAGGCTAAAAAGCTACTTGCGGAATACAATGGACCAAGATCGACTTACCAGCCTAGCTCTTCTTAGTATTCATCGGGAATTCCTGTAAATCCTGAAGAAGTGGTTTCAGAGTTTGCCAAATTGCACGGTGTGATTTATTCATATTGTAAACTAAGGTAATCGTAATTATGTATCAGCGATGCAATATTTTTAACTTTTCTTTTTAAAAATGCAAAGAAAAAATAATTTTAGTAAGGTTTATTATTTCTGTTTGTAATTTAGAATTATATTTACGTAAGATGTGAGACAAAAGTCAGCAGATTATATATATATATATATATATATATATATATATATATATATATATATATAGAGAGAGAGAGAGAGAGAGAGAGAGAGAGAGAGAGAGAATCTGTATCCTGTTTAATTTTGCCGCAAACTGTACATGTCCGGCAATATGTTCTCTATTTAAAGATGATACAAGTAGAGAGTTTCTGTTCTATATAAATTTACAGTAGTGGCAGCACACTACCTGTTATATATAATTACGTCATTCATTGCCTAAGTAGTACCATAGGTAGTACATATTTTTTCTCAACCCCTCCCCCCGAACAAAATTTCACCGTACGCCGCTGATAGAAGCCTCAGTTGGTCACAGGCTAGTCATTAACGATAATAGTAATAATAATATAATTTTAGTATTAGTAGTATTAATTTATAACGTTTTTCGAAAGTTTAACAGTGTGATAAAGCTTAACACCCATTTAAATTCTACTTAAGTTAATTTCCATAATGAATAATATCTATTGTACATATTTGTGGCAGTGTAGAAGAGTTAACAATGCAGTTCCTGGATATATTACTATACAGAAAAACATTTATTTTACGGTTTATGGTTTTTCTTTTTAAAAAGAACTTTACTAAAGAATGGAACATACACAACCGAAATTATTATCTGTGCTTCGAATTTCCAAAACAATCATATAACAGATTGTGGAAACACACAATGATGTAATATAATAGAATTTAAATACATCAGTAAGTTAGAAAAAGATTCAATCAAAGGGAGAGAGAGAACAAAAATAAAAAGGGAGTAGAAAATAATCAACGGAAGTTGGTTATCTAAATTTCCTATATTCTATCTTATAATAACTATTTAGATAAAAATCAGTACTCTCCAGATTTCCAAATTTTATATTTCATGTAATAAAGGGAACTAGCTCCTCCAAAACAGAGACTGTAGAAAAATAACAATCTGTTCCGAAGTTGTTTGTAGGACAAGATAATAATAATAATAAGAAGAAGAAGAAGAAGAAGAAGAAGCAGAAGAAGAAGAAGAAGAAAAAGAATATACAATTGTAATAGAAAAAAATGGAAACAACAACACTCCAAAGATAAGAAATGAAAGAATACATAGCGCCTTGTCACTCACTCTCTTCATCTAAACCAATGGTGGGCCGCATGTGTATCCAATTATAAGAAAACATTGCCACCGACAAAGTCGATGCCTGAGATATTGCCTACATTTTCGGGAGCTTCTCCGGCTGTATTGTCGTCGTCGGAAGATCGGCCGGTCATCTCGGTGCATGTGCAAGCTACAAATTGAAACGTTCATTTTCACGTCATAAAATTAAGTAAAACATACCAAGCAAAATCCTGGTCTGGATTGATTATATATATATATATATATATATATATATATATATATATATATATATATATATATATCGACATGTTATGAATATTCAGTAGCTTGGCTAAATTAACCCAATTTTGTATACTAAATCCAAATAATAAAAAAATTCAGAATGAAAAGCAATTTCTAATTTACATGCGCAACGGAATTTTAAAAGCAATCGCAGATTCTTGTCAAGTGGTAGACCGTCAATGAGATCTTAGCAAGCGTGCCATCTAGCACATGTTAGACATGAACTTACAATTTATGTTACTATTATCATATAATCTAGATATTTAATAGGAATTTCTGAAATGGAATCATAGATTATAAAATTGAAATTATAAAATCGAATTACAATTTAAGAAGGCCGTTATAAAATTTTGAATTATCGTTTCAAAATAAATTTGACTCTTTACACTGTTTCAGTTTTTACATTCGGTCAATATATAACTTCCGATAAACATTATTACGATTGTAACAAGATTTACATATCCATAGCTTGCCGGTACAAAGAAGAAAGAAAAAATAAATACATAGATGATACATTATTAGGGCTAGTAGCTTCTTTGGCAGGTTAACATAGAGTATTACGCTTCAATGGAGCAATCCTATTAATTCTAATTATCCATTGATCCACCCATTTTTCATTCGAGACTCAGGAAAGTGTCAGGAATAAATAAATAAAACAAAATATGAAGAAGAAAGATGTTCCGTGCACTTCCGTCCCGTATTGCATATGTGCCCACTTATGTCACCTTCACTCCTATATACTACATTATTATTATTATTCCTCCTTAGGAATCATTTAATAAATTATATGTTTGTAGCATATTCTAAATTTGTTTCTATGACACTGGGCCACATTTTCTTACAACATAACAAACACTACATTGACTATCAATATGAATGAATATGAAATATATATACAAATGAATATGAAGAAAAAATACATTTACAATATTTAGCACTTTCCTGATTATACTACGAACATGACATTTTACTCTATGGATCAATATATTCAAGGAAAAAGCGACAAGTTGAGCATAACTAACCTAACCTTTAAAACTATGTAAGGACATCACGTTAGAAATCTGTACCGGAAACTAAGTTTATAATTTTACCGAATGCATACTAAAAATATAATAATCGTATTAGTGGAAGTACTACGATAATCCCATGAGTTGCGTGACGCAACACGAAATTTTATTCACACATGGTTGTCATGCTATTGTTACGTATTAATAAAAATTTCGTGAACAATTGTTAATTTCCAATGTTTTAGTTTTCACCGCACAAATGGTACCCTAGATCTTGTTGTCACCAGTCTGGATAGTTCAGGCCAAATAAATAAAGAAAGGTTTTACCTTATTACACGTTGTTTGTGTCACCTCCACCCTTCCGGACTCCGCCCTTACACCAACAGCTGAAATGGCGAATTCCAGAACACTGCAGACCACATCAACAACTCATAAACCACCTGCCACATATTCCTTGTAGCATTTGTAGGTGGTTGGCTACGGCAACGCAGTTTTCCAACGGTATTAATACTTAATTTAGATTTCAGCCTCCAATTATTTTTATCCAAAGTAGTGTAGGTTAGATCGAGATACAAAATTTTATAAGGTTTAGTCCTAGACGTGTAATTTATGTATTTAAATTTCAAATTTCTATGGAGGACTGGACGCGTCGCCTATTCCTTAGCACTACACAAATGGCTGAGCGTCATGCAATACCTGGCAATTACATAACCCAGGCTACACAATATTTTTCACATTATAATAACTAACATTTTATCATAATTAATTTCCTAAAATTTTAAAAATCAATGAAGTATTAATATATATGATATATTTAACTACAGAAATGATTCATCAAGCTAAGAACAAAATATTTATGTATATCACCTAGTCTCGCCTTTCCGACTAGCTTGAGTAGACCAAAAGACGCCCCCCACCTCTTCAGAGCGTAAACGATGGAAGGCGCCATGTTTATTTTACTACCCAGCATGCAACGCGCAAGCAATAAGTAAATACCGATTATCGATGGTTGATTATATAATCATCACAAAATATAAACCTACTAGTGATTGACTTAATTTATTGACATCATGGGTAAGGTTTAGATAATAAGAATTTTTCTGTTATTATGATAATATAAACACATAATAGACTTTACGTAGAAAATTTAGAATGATTTGATATTATGTCAAAAATCATTTGTAATTGATATTAGTTATATGTGAATATAGTGTACAGTTATAGAATAACCCCACCATCCAGTGACTTGTATTAATAGTAAAGAAACATTTATCATAATTAATAGCTAACACGTAAAAACAAATAAAACGTGTATTTGAACTAATGGCACGACTATACCAAACGGGGGCTACTCAAACAACACAACAGAAAACAACAACAATGTAATGTGAGGTACCATAAAAGGGTACGTTACAAAATTGAGTACATTGAAGTCGATTTTATCGCCGACATTATCGGCTTCCCCAATATTATCGTTACTGTGTGCAAACGACCTTATTGGCTTAACGCGTGGGTGATCGAGGGTTTAATCTTTAGTTCGCATTGTTGCCACGTATCAAGACATTGTTTCAATGATATACCAGATATATCGTAGTGACTTTAGTACATTTTGCAGATTAAATCCTAGTTTCGTATTTAGTATCCCGACGTTCAGGTAAATTAAAACTCTGTGAAAGTAAATTCAAATGTTTTTATTGGGATATTAATATTAATAATAATAATAATAAGTTCTAGTTTCATTTTCGTGGGAACTAACACAAACATACTTTTACAACGAATTTCAAATGTTTTACACTAGTTGTATTATAAACTGAAAAGTGTGTGTACGACAATATACATGCAAAAGAGATATATATGACATGAGGTTTAGGAATGATGAACAAATGATTTAGAAACATCTTTTGATGTAGAACCATCTTCTTCAGAATTATTAGCTACTAGCTATTGAATAAAGTTCTAGTTTTATTTTCGTGGAAAATAAGACAAACATACATATTTTTACAACGAATTTTGAAAGGCTTTATACTACGAGTTGTATTATACTCTGAAAATCACCGTAGATCGGAATAATACAATATGTGCTGGAGTTTTAGAAGGAGGTAAAGGTTTTTGCTCCAGGGATTCAGGTGGACCTCTAACATGTGATAATGTAGTTGTAGGAGTTATTGTAATGAGTGCTTGTGGCAAAGAATATTCTCCAGGTATATTCACGAAAGTTGCTTCATATCTGAATTGGATTCAAGATGTAATAGCAAATAATTCTGAGGAAGATGGTTCTACATCAACAGATGGTTCTACATCAACAGATGGCTCTACATCAACAGATGGTTCTACATCAACAGATTATTCTACATCAATTGCTCATCAAACTATTTACATCCAAGATAGGCATCTCAACTTCCATTAGCACTTCGGCCGGTTCGTTTACACCTTCCGTCGTTACACCCCAACCGACCGCAGTTCATCTACTGTTTGGTGTGACTGTATTAGATAAAATATCCTTGGGCAATGTTGCCACAGACAAGTTATGAAAATTTGTTAGTCCATGTTTAAGTTTTAGAAGCCCAATATCATGTCGAACTCGAGGAATAAAATAGGGATGTGGAAACGCAAGAGAAACCGTGCCTCTGCTGAAAGGTTCTGACGGCATTAGTTGTGTATGCCCTGCACTCACTACAATTTCTTTGAATGCTTCAACAAAACAGTGTGCTGCAGTAAGAATCCAATACTCAGAGATAATAGATCCTCCACAAATAGATTTACGGCCTTCTCCAAAAACATACATATGGACAACATACTTATATTTCTGTATATTTGCAACGCTTCCTCCAATAATTCTACTGTAATTTGCTGTAGCAGCAGTACATAAAAACGTGTTTGCCACAAGAATTTCCAGTAGGTATAACATCCTGCTTTTTCTTTGTTATAACTAACCACACAGTAAAACAGTAATGACACTTCCTCTTTTAAATGCTTAGAAATGCATGTCTTAAAATAACACATCATACCATATTATAATTTCATGTAGCGGTCGATTGACTATAGAAACAAGGTTCCAATCCAAGGGCGTTTGAGTACACGCTGGATGCTTCCTGCTCGTGTCATTTAGGGTAAGAATGCCCAATATGAGACCATAAAAGTTAGGACGCTATATACTATTAATTAAAGTATAAACAGATACTGGTGTTACTTTAATATATTCTGTGCAGTGTGTAATTTAAGTTACGAACTATGGTAATACCTAAAAATATAATAACAATAAATTATATTTAAAAATGTGACCAAAGTTACTACACTGTCATTTTTATTAGGGGTACCTAGTAGGAGGGGATTCAACACTGTCTTTGAGCCAAATCCTGTAATGGTACAAACATTTAAAACGTTTAATTTTTAATATACTTCATTTTCTTCAATTTTAGAATATACGCACTGTAAAAAATTACACTTTTTGTACGCATAAACTGGAACGAGTTTTGTTCACTTCTTTTAACATGCAAATGTGTACGAAGTGAGTAAGAAATGATGGCACAATGCCAACGAAATTACTGGCTTTATGCACAGGACTAAATCACTCCTCGTTGGTAAAGATTAACTAGAGCGATTTTCGCTTATCGTTTGTTTCTAAAGAAAGCAAAACTAACTTCCACCTGTCGTTTCTAATTAGGAAAATGTATGTGCATTTAGTTACGATTTATGAGCAACTAGAGAAAATGTATGCATCTTACAAAATATGAATATTCTTCCAACAATTGAAGTTGGTTTTCCTTTTCTGTTAAACAAATAGCGCCCCACATTGTTTGTATTTTTTAAATATGATTTCAGCTACTGGTAGATTTCAGCTATTACTTCACAAGATAAGGAGGGGTCTCAATTTAGGTGCCTATCCTCATATTAGGGATTCTTATCCTAAATTTTTAGATTTTTTCTATATTTTTATACTTTTTGATTGAATATTTACTACCTGTTAATTTTATTTTATTATTTGCCACAAATATATTACAAGGTACAGATTTATTGTACAGATCCATGCATAAAATCATTGCATATGTACTTCTTTTACAGTAAATCGATTTTTTTGTATCTAAGCAATCGTTTTTATGGTATAGGTTAGCATTTATCTGTACATATTCACTTTAGGGAACATTCAGTGTAGGTACACGATAAAAGACATTAACGTGTACTAAAATGAAACGAAATCTTTAAGTTTAATGCCCCACGGTGATGCCGGTGATAATGAAAAATGAGTGAAATGGTGAAATGAAGAAAATGGAAGGAACCCTGAGAAAACAAACGAGCACGGTGATTGTCCACCACAAAGTCCACACGGCACGAGCTGGATCAAACCGGGGACCCCAAGTTGAACCTTTTCTACTGAGCCCCGCGAGCCCTTAACGTGTACTAGTTGGCCATATAAAACAAGAATGACATCTAACAGAATCAGCACAGGAGCACAGCAGGTGGGCCCGGGAGTAAGCGACGGGGATGCGTCCTACGGAGCAGGTGTTACAGTGAAGGTGAATGTACATACACGAGGATAGCGCAAAATATTGTATATGGCATAAAATTACATTTGCATTATGCATTAAACTATGTATTTGTACGTTGCTAAAGCATTATTGGAAATACCCAATATGTTTTCGTTGCTTGTATATTTCTGTTCCAAAATAACATAACATGTATTTTACAATCATGTGGATCCCCTTACTTCCGAACACTGTAATGTTTGCATGTAATATTGTGTTGCGCATGCAATGGGGCATTTATACATAGTCGGTTTGTGGTCGATTCACTGGTACTGACTTCACTTTCCACTGTGTCGATTGTGTAAACAGGATTTCGACTTAACCGCCTGATAGTCGAAACCGACTAATCGACTGGCAACTGAATTTGCAAAAAGTTTTATTTTCTGGAGTCTATTGGATCAGATTGCCCAGTGAAGACACCTGTGTTGCCTGGTCTAAGCACCTGATTCCAGAAAGTTTTTAATGGAAAGGAAAAGTGTCTTGGAAATGGCCTGTTTCGGGACAGCTAAGATGATATTATTTTTACAATTATGAGAAAAATGAATGCTTATGGAATACAAAAAATGATCTTTACATGAATATTGCTGCTAGAGGAACAGTACAAGAAGTTATTATTCTTCAAATGAATTTAAAAGTCATTTAAAAATCATCAGAATTAATAATATTGAAATGATTCGAAAAGGTCGGGTGAGTGCAGGTGTGGAAGAAATATCCCTACCAAAGATAGCTTGGTTCATGAAGCTAATTGAGGGAGTTCGAGGTAATATGGCGTCGATGTAGGGACAGCCATCTCGAACTCCAGTTTAATTCAATTCTATATTTTTTTATACAAATGTTCGTTTTTAGTTCTTTTGTAGTGCGATACAAATTCTTTCTGAGTGGACATTTTTGATGATAGTAATATTCATATTTACAATGTTCATAGCTGAAGAACAACTAGTTTAACACGGGTGATTTCGGGCAATATGTCTGCGCTATTTTATTTTACCAACTATAGTGCATATCCATTTGGTTAAAACAATTTAAAACTTTATAACAATTTAAAATGTAATAGCTGACATGGCTAATAGCTGCAACAACTAATATTTTCAACCACAATAGTGGTTCTAGAACAAGAACAAGCTAATTGATTTTTACGCTACATTATACAAGCTTTATAAATATTTACAGGTTTATTTTTTGCACCACTAGAAAGTATTGTTGAAAAAATATAATTCTTCCACTAACCTTTTTTTTATTAACTCCTAAAAGGTTTCCACTGGGTGACATGAAAATATCTCACTTAGCACAGATAAAGCTCAAAGAGGCCACAAGAAGTAATTCCTGAAAAATTGCAATTCAATTATTATTTTCGTATAAATACGGCTTGGAGGTTATGTAGAATAAAAGGTACAGTGGAGAAAACGTAAATCAAACTGCGCTAGGTGGCCATTAAAAGCAAAAAATGTTATATAACCAAGTCAAAGCAGGGCGAAGCTAATGAGACCGCATGTTAAACAGGATGGGTCCGAAACGACGAGACGCACCAGTCATGGTGGGTATGCACGCAATCAATGGTAGTGGAAAGAAGTTAATTTTGGCACTAACTTCATGGTTCCATTCTAGTTTCGTTGTTCATCGTTTCACTTGCAATTATCATGGTTTTACACTAAGATCTATTCCAGGCAACCTGATAGGAAACTCCCCTTCCTCCCACTACTCTCCAGTACGGAGGGGAAATCAAGCCGTTGACCTTCACAGGGAGGGAAGCTTTTCTAATAAACAAAATCGTGTACGCACTAAATTCGTACGTCAATTCGCTCGCACCTGATGGTGAGAAAGCGCTGACTGCTGTTTTTACCTGTCAACCCCGAAAAACAAACAATTACTGTTTTTAATTGTTGTCTTTAAGAAAAGTATTTTTTACTATTTATGTATTAAAGTTTTGGCTTTAGTCTTATTTATTAAATTGCATTTCTAGAAATAAGAACTAATTCGTTATAAAGTTAATTTCCATCATTGTTTCACTTAAGAATCGGGAGAGAAAGCAAACCAATCCTGTCGACATTCTGTCTTTATTTACAATTTCAAGGAAGGCAATCTTCTGGCTGTCTGAGTATCGAGTGCGCAGACTATTGACCTGTGCAAATATTGTATGAATTTAGCGTGTGTGGTAACTATATTATATATAGTGTCGTGTGAAATTAGTGCATATTAAATTGTATTCTGTATCCATTATGTTTTGTATAGTTTATATTATCTGAAACAAATTTTAGTGCATATTAAATTGTAAATACAGTAATTGCGTATTTAGTGCTTTGTGAAGCGACAATTCATGATGCTTGCAGTAGTTCTGCGATAAAACATGAGCCCGGGACATCGTTACGAAGTGGTGAGAAGTGTTGCATTTTGAATATCTTCCATGCTTTAAGAGAACAACACCCTAATTTAACTGTTGAAGAATTCGCCGACATGACTGGGAAACAGACAAGTGTAGGAAAGGCAACTGTTTATAGAAGTAGGCGGGAGGCTAAATTTAATGAAAATAAATTAAGAAGTCCCAAAAATACGCGTACAAGTATTTCCCCTCTCGGAAAACTATGACGACTTCACGAAATCGGCAATTCGATCAAAGGTTCATCAGGTCTTTTCCCGTAATGAATTGCCAACGTTAAATAAAATTCTGATAGCTATAAATACCGATGATGAACTGCCCTGCTTTTCTCACTCAAATCTCCATAGACTGTTGAAAATAATGAAATTCAAGTATGTATATCACCCATTAATTGCATTGACCTCCAGACAAGAGTTCTGTGAGAACTAAAAAGTTTTGTTGGGGCCGTGGTGGCTCCGTGGTAGAGCGTTCACCTCTGGGGCATAAGGCCCTGGTTCGATCCCAGCTCGTGCTTAGTGGGCCTTGTGGTGGACAAGCACTGTTTTTGCAGATTTTCTCGGAGTTCTCCTGTTTCCTCCTACTTTTTTCTTTGCACTGTTTCATTCATTCTCATCACAGTCTCCTTTAGCCTACCCGGCATAACTGCGATACGTAAAACTCAAAGATTTAATTTCATTTCCAAACATCTGTTACTCTCCCTCCCCCTCAACGGTCGTCAGGACTGTTGACAACTCCGTTTTTATTAAAATAGTCAAGTAACAATTCAAAAGTCAGTTTCCTCTATTATCAATTGGCTAAACTCAAGGCCAACGAAAGGGCCGGGTGAGAATTGCAACCACACAAGGCGCCAAATTTTAGGGGATTTTAGGGGCGTCAAATTCACTATGATGGTTAAGCTCCAATATTATAATTTTGCTTGAAACGACAGACTCAGACATGGGCCTGTTCAAATTACGTAGCATCTGTAGTTACTATTTCGTGTCAGGCTTCAATCAATCTGGGATTGTTTTTCTAAGTCCACCATAACAAATTTTCCCCCTTAATAAACTCAGAAGACTTCAATGTTGATGAATCTTGTATGTATGATGCTTTACCGTAAATTTATCGCCGCGTATTAATAAACAACAAACAAAAAAGATACTTTGCCACCATCACATCAGGTGTACGTACGAAAACGTAGGAAAATGATTTCATTGAAAAATAATCAATAGAAACCAGGGCATTTGCCTGAGTTGAGGTGCCCGGGGCGAGACGCATTTATTCACTATTATCAGTGTGTATACATATGGTTATTTTTCTTCTGGTTCTTTTTAATATAAGAACACATGTATAAAAGAGAGGAAACAAGAAGTGTATTATTATTATTATTATTATTATTATTATTATTATTATTATTATTATTATTATTATTTCATGTTCTATTGTTATTATCTTAACGCACTGATAATTTACCCATACATACGTATTGTACTTGGTTTCCGATTTTATATTATGAAATTCATGTATCAAAGCAGTAAATACCAATTCAATTACCAACCCTGACATCCCTTGCCATTCCAACATTATGTCATAACCCCGACTGCCAAAAGAGAAGGAAAATAAACAATACAACTGTTCAATAAAATTTCCATTAAAATAACACATGTGCTACTTACTCACTAATGCGGGTAAATGTCATTAAGTGTTTTAAAATACTCAATGTTATTATGAAAGTTGTAATTTATTATTTAGGCCTAGACATATTTAAATACACTCTATACCTCCGTGTGCGGGGACTGATGGTGGAAGACGGAACACCAACATTCACCTGTACTTGAGCGTGGTGGGGGAAAAAAATTCTTCTTTTTCCTATCCTTTTATGTGAAACAGAGAATAGTAGCGTTGCATGGTAAACATAAAATTCAGGTCTACTACATTGTGCAGAAATATGCCGCCGGTGTAAAATAGCATCTAATAGAGTCATCTCTCCTATGCATTCACTTATTTTATCCGCCGTAAAGCACTTGTAATGACTTTGCACTAGTAACTCTACAGTTGTAAACTTAAAATACAGGTGTTTTAATTTGTACTTATTCTGATGCCTGCAGAAATTTTTCCTTATAAACATATCTTTTCATGCAAAGAATTGAATCTTCCGTGTAAATCTTCCAAAATGATGTGCGCCTAAACAACACCTGCACCCATTAGTAACATGGTAAATGTTATGGTATCGAGTGTTAAAAACAATCTAATATTTGGTGCTAAACAAAGTTTCCATGCTCCTGCCTTGTGTGGTTTAGACAGCATTTTCACTTTGCCTTCTGTGAGAGCGCTCCCGGGATCGATTTCCGTTGGGGCACTCGGTTTAAAAAGTGTAAGAAGTTTTTTTTTTTTTCAGGCCAGCCATCCTGAACGAGTTTTCCTCACACTAGGCAAATGCCGGAGTGTTATCTAACATACAGGTCCGAGACTTCTTCCTTCCTTCCCCAATCCCTTATTCCTTCCTTTTTCCCGGATAGTGGGCTCGCCAACGGACGTCATCCCTCAAAATGGTGACGAGCTAACATGGTCTTAGATGCCGGAAGCTCAGAAATCTAAATCCTAAATCCTACCATTCTCGCTTTTAACAGCTGTATAGCACAAGTTGATTAGTGCTTTTTCTATTTACTGTTAGTTTTTATGGCACTACGCTCTAATTGTATCCATAACAGATAAGCCATTTTAATGTAGATCTGATTCCGGTAATACAAGTCCTCCCTTATGCAAGAGTAAAAATGCCGTTGAAAGACATATTATGATTCTTAGTATGTGTACCTAAACTATTACTGCACAGTTTTTACTTACTAACGATATTCCTAGTAAGGAACTTTGCATTTTTTTCGAGATGATGTTAATTTAAAGAAATCATATCATTTTCCATTTTTAAATGATTTCTTAACGCATTGCATAGTGCAAGATTACAATAGACCGCCATAAAAATTGTAATTTTACGGTTAAAATGAGAGAAGACTAATAGGAATTGATTTCCACTATCGGAATAGTTTTACAAAATGTAGGCAGGCAGTACTTTACTTTTACAAGTGGTATGCTACGGTTACGGTAAATATTTCCACATAAAAGATGACTGTGTAATATATTGATTTTAACCAGCGAAGAGTTTCTCTGTAATGCAGGGAAAGTGTATTTTACAAGTTTACAGTTATTACTGTGAAGCTATGAAAAATGCACAAAGATCTTCTACTGAAAATTATTTCATCAAAGTACACGTATAAGTTGCTCCAAAATATTATTTTCTTAACATCAATTCCCTTATACAACATCATTTTCTTTTCTATTGTCTTGATACTACTACTTTAATTTTGTCCCTTAATTCTTCTGCTATAACACGGCAAGTTGTTCCAATTACTTTTAGCTTGAATATCTAAAAATTGCCAGTCGATTTTGAATTGACCGGAGGAGATCGGGTCGACAGGCAGCATTCAATTTTGGTTTAATTAATTGAACACATCCACCGATCTGATTCGGCCTACTTGCTTCGAATTAGTCGCAAATGGAGAAAGTCGATTAAGCTGTGCGACCAAGTCGAAATAATTAAATTATCTATGGATTTGGAATAAATATTCAGCATGAAAGACAATACTAAATGGAACAAAAGCGTAACGCCAACTCCCTTGTGGCTATATGGTTAGCTTAAGCAGCTTTGATTCCCAATGGGAGTTAAAGCGGTTCAGTTCCCACGTTAGCTTATAGCTGTACGTGTGAACATTGGTGCTGAGCGGGACACTAGAACTCTAAATCTATCCACTAAAAGCACAATCTAATGAGAAAATGTTAAACACAAAAAGAAGCTCAAGTTATTGAAACTCACCATATCTCCTACAATATGGTGAGTTTTAGTAAAGTATACAAATTATCTCGTATGTCATTTAGTTGCAAACGTAGACTGTGTCGATCTGCCTTTGTAGTTTTTATGCAGGTTATCTTGCAGCTAGGCACCAACAGTAACCTGCCATCATATAGACATCCCATCGACCCTTATAACTAGTTGTCATCTTTTAATACCTTGGTGGAACTTCTTTTCCTGTTTTTTGCTCTGAACACTTAAGTTTTATGAAAGATAGTTGACACGAAAGGGAAGATATGGTACTTAAAAGTTACGTCTCACTTCAGTGTATATATTTCCTTCAGAGCAAGGTTTTCACAATTTATTTATATCGGCCATATTTGACTGACAATACAATCTTGTAGAAAACATCGATAAACGACCAACATGCATGTAACTCCAAGTCGTTCATCGTATAGACCGACAAAAATGGCATGATCGCTGGTTAATCAATATTATAGCTAAATATAATTTATTAATTTGTCATATAGATAAATAATTAAACAATGGCTAGAAATGATTCGTTCGTTATCAATTGTTGAAAGGAAGTGTAAATACGATGTTGTGTTAGTTACAGAACTCGTGCTATTTCAAAGTCTCAGAGTACATGTATGTCGAGTTATATTTCTTAACCCAGAATCTTTCAAGAGCCTGCAAATCTGTAGGCCATCAAAATTATTCTCCTTAATCTTTGCATTGGATTGTAAAATAAATGTTTACATTAAATATAATGCGAACTTTGTATAAGAGTTTGACAAGTTGCTTCATTATCTCTAGGTTAATATGTAAGGGAGAGAACATAACGTTCTGAAGGTCAATTAATGGAGAATGCATCCAGACATCAAAAGATGATTTACAAGTTTATAAAGTCTCGACTGCAGAATGCACACTCAAGCAGGAACAAGCACCGTCTCTTGTCTTTGATATCATTTAAAGCAGATGACGCTACAGTTTTGAAGCACCCGATATAAGAAGGCAGAAGCGCTCTTAAGATTCTAGACTCCAAGGAAAACTTAAATTCATATATACCCCAGAAGAAAACCACACTTTGAAATGTTAGACGCTGATGAAAACAACTTTTTTAATGAAAGACATCTACGCAATAAAAGCATCGATAGCAGACAATCTTACGTGATAAGGCAAAGCAACTATCCCATGCCGTAAGCGTCGATGAACCACCAATGGGCAACTAGAGTTATCTCCCCAAAAATTGACGGCCCTGCAGCTACGATCCGCGGTAGCCCCACTTTCGTATTGAAAATTATAGCACCAGCAGCCCACCAGTGCCAGAGACGCGACAAAACGCCGACGAACCAAAAAGTTACTCTCCCAAAATATGTTAAATCGCCTATATGCGTTTTTTATATTGAGTCTAAAAACACTTTAAAATGTAAAACAAAAGGTATCCTTGATGAACAATAACCAGCGTTGCCAATGTGTGTGTAATTGCACAAAATGTGTGCAATTTTGGCCTGTTTGTGCATTTTGTGTGTAATGCCAATCTGTGTGCATTTTGTGTGTAATTTGGCACAATTAAAAATTTTGATCATTGATGATTTTTACGAAGTTCTTTTCATTCAAATATTCATTATTTCCATCATTTTTTTTTTCTGAAAATTGCCTTCTAATAACTACGAGCTCCAACACCTGACTCCAGGCCAGCGCAATAAAACCACAAAGAAAATAACAAGTTATTTGTTATTATTGTTAATCTCTTGTTATTTTCTCCACAGTATGATAAAACCTATCTTGCTTCCTTGATACCTCACTTCTTGTTTTTCAGAGGCGGGTGTCATGACATCTCCAAGCAAAGACGCTTTGTTCAATCAAGCAATGTGAATGAATGTTGACCCTCGATGTTGGCCAAAACATGAGGTGGAGGTGGTAAGAAATCTTGTCTTCTCACCACTTGTCAAGAAAATGCCATTTTGCAAACAGATGAACGACAGAGTAGCCGATGTCCAATTAAAAACATTAAGTACGTTGAAAGCAATGGCGCAGACTTTCCAAGATTTATGTGGGTGCATATCAATGGCGGGTCATATTAGCCTATATGTTTTCAGGGAAGTAGGGGACGTACGCAGGAATTTATTTCGGGAGGGTCCAAAGCTTTTAGGGGGGGTCCAAACACAATTTTATGCTAAATTATATTAAAAATTGTAAAATTACCCCTAAAATTAGACTAAATTTACAAAAAGTTCGGATTTCGGGGGGTCCGAAACCCCAGGACCCACCCCCTGCGTACGTCCCTGAGGGAAGTCTCGATGTTTGATTGATTTACTTTTAGTTAAAATATTTTATGAACATTGTCATAAAGGCCTGTGCTGTGAGAAAGCAAAATATATCGGTACTATAAGGATAAATTGAGACTTGATAGCTCAGTCGGTAAGACGACTGATTTAAACGCAAGAGAAACTGGTTCAAACCCGGGTTCAAGCTAAAAATCTTGTGGGTGCGCCGCACCCATAAGATTATTTATGTAAGTGCCGGGGCCCTGGAGCACCCACGTAGTGGGCGCGCATGATTGAAAGTAAAATAAAAGTGACAATGGGCGAGAAGGTGACGGTTTTACAATAATAATAATAATAATAATAATAATAATAATAATAATAATAATAATAATAATAATAATAATAATAATAATAAATAAAATGCTGAATCCTTGAACAATGGCCGGTCAATGTACACTCATGTTCAAGATGATTGTCGCATATATATAACGGTCGTGTTGTGCGAATATAATTGGATAATAAACTCGTGTATAATCGGGAAATGTATATTTGTGCTAAATTTCATAGAAAAAAATTATAAATACAAAAATTAGAATGAGTACATCAAAATGTTGCTAAATGGACGAGAAAAGTGTTTTCGTTATATTGGTCTTATTTACAGATCTTTTGACATGACATTTACCACATACATGTCTCTGCCGATTATACACATAGTAAGAGTGTTAAATGTACCCTGCGATATCATTATCAAAATATATTCGCTCAACAAGCCTGTTATAGATATGCGACAATCATTTTGGACATGAGTGTACGTATAGGTATGTACGTCATTAGACATAATGTACATATAGATAGGTAGTTATGTATTCTGTAATGCTGTGTGCACTGTCTTACAGCTTGTGTGTAAAATTGTGCAATTTGGACGGAAGGTGTGTGTAATTTTGGTTGTCGTGTCTGGCAACACTGACAATAACCTCCAAACTTATGAGTACTAGACGAATGTTCTTCCGACTTGGCTACGAAGGCGGTGAAGGAAACGTCGCTTGTAGAGATATAAATCGTTGAGGTCTTTCTAATGTGGATATAGCCCAGTCAATGAAGGTTAAAAAACATCAAAGTTCGGAAAAAATTTGGGTAAAGCTGATTTTCTCCCAAGTGATAGACCACTATAAGAGGAACATTTTCCCAAAAGTCCCCGCCCCTCCCCCTGGAGCTTTCCCCGCCACGCCCACTCAAAGTTAAAAAATGGGCGTTTTAGAAAAAAAAAGGCCATATCTTCAAAACTAATGGACATATTGACATGCTTCTTTTTTCTCGTAATCTGTGAAATGTGCTCTACAATTTTGTATTCCTTAAAGTGTTTCATAAACCTAATGGTTTCTTGGCAATTTTAACCTAAAGAGTAAAAAATGAAAAAATCGCCTGCGCCATTTTGTTTTTTCTCTTATATTTCCTTAGTGAGTTGTGACATGGAAACATGTTTCAAATAAATCTTAAAGAGCATAAAATTATCTTTCCAACGGTGTATATATTGTGGGGTTTACTCTTAAAATTAGCCATGTAGCGAGGTAAGTTTGAAGACGAGCGGGCTCAAATTTTCGCCTCAAATATCAGTCACTGTTTCATTTCGAAAAAAAAAAAAAGACAAAGCTTTTTGTTTTTCAAATAATAAATCACTGCATTGTTAGAAAAGCATTTTCGTGATATCCCTTCTCTCCTCCGGATCTCCCGCTTACCCCCTTCCCATTCTAAAGTTAAAAATGAGCGTCATCCATCAAAAGAAGTTTTGTAGTTGTGTCATATGATTTTGGTATTAATAAGAAAATATTAAATAAAATGTAGTTTTAATGTGGTTAAATGACTAAATGAGATTTACTTTATTAAAATTAATGTTTCTATTGACTTTTGCAGTATGTTTAGACTATGTAGGCTGTATGTGTAGCGACATTATTGTTCACGTTGTTGGCATCACTGCCCCCTTCCACTCAATCTTTATCAGACTTCGTGAAGAACAACCGAGTCAGTTGAGTCATAACAACTGGTGAGCTAGGTTGTTGTGTTCAGCGTCTCTGTGAAATACTAATTGTTTGATAACAATGGTCAGTTCAAGTTTCTCATGCATTATTTGTGGGGATGAATTGGATGGAGATACCGTAATAGTTGAAAAGGGGCTGAAAACGATTATTGAAAGTAGCTTAAAGCTCAGCGATGGGTTTCATGAAAAGTTGTAAGGAAAACAAAATATTACAGTTCATAAAAGATGCAGGCAAAATTATACTCGACCTTCGAGTATTAACGCGCTATTAGAAAATCAGATAAATGCGAAAGTAATCCATCTTGAATGGCATCTTCGGTTTTGAGGAGTTCGGAAGTGAAATTTGACTTTAGAAAAGATTTTCTTTGTGCAAAACCAGCAGAAATTGACACAAAGGCACCTTCAAACCGAAGGAAACCTATTCACATTGTAACGACGATTGAAATAAGAGAAAACATGCTGAAAAAGTGTGAGGAAAGAAACGATACCTGGGGACAGAAAGTAAAGGCCAGGCTTCTCAGTGTTAGCGACCTTATAGCTCCTGAAGCAAGGTATCACAAATACTGTTACAGAGATTTTTGTAGAACTACCAAACATGATCACGGGGAAAATCTTGTTCGTTCTCCAATATTTTTGTGGAAGATTTTAATGACTTGAAAGTTACCAGAGGAATTGAATGTCGAACGGTACACCCCATATTTCCAATGAATGTTTTGTGGATTGCAGGCGCAGATATGCAGCCTGGATGGAATGGATTCATGACCTCCGTAATGAGTAGAAGAGAAGATTGTGAGGATACATATATATTAGGAATTCCCTTTATAAACATGGATCCTAGCAATCCATCAACAATTTTCTCTGTTCTCAGTTATGCTGCAGAACAATGTCAGAAGCAACGCCGTGCCTGTATTGTTACGTTCGCTCAACCATTGTTTTTAAAGGCGGTTGAAATTGTAGCGTCAGCAAATCCCAACAGTGTAGTGTCAAAAATTATTCTGAGGCTAGAAGGATTCCATCTATTAATGTCTTTTATGGGTGCTATTGGAAACATAATGGAGGGGAGTGGTTTGGAAGACCAATGGGCTACAGTTTACGGTAAACTGACTGTGAACCACATGTTGAATGGTCACGCATACGCAAGAGCTGTCCGAGCATATAGCCTTACTGCTTGTGCGATTGTTAAAGTGATGAAGAGCAGTTTTCCTGAAATAAATGGCTCTCTTGCATATTTGAAAATATTTCTAAAGATCTTCTTGAAAAGGGTTTTAACGAACAAGATGTTCTAGAAGAACAAGCTGTTAAAGAAGCTTTGAGCAAATTTAACGATTTCTTGCAGGAAATTAGAACTTTAAGCAGAAAAATTAAGCTGTGGGTTAATCTCCTTAGGTGCATTGACCTTATAATGCTGTTT
Source organism: Thermobia domestica (assembly GCF_964235325.1). Classification (NCBI taxonomy): domain Eukaryota; kingdom Metazoa; phylum Arthropoda; class Insecta; order Zygentoma; family Lepismatidae; genus Thermobia; species Thermobia domestica. The sequence continues at coordinate 211,406,466 of NC_137458.1, forward strand.
ATCTTTGCAGAAAGATCAGGAAACTGGGATTTACATCTGAATACAACAATTCAAATGCTCCCATATTTTCATGCTGCCGGACATCTCCCCTATGCTAAATCCGCCCACTTGTATGCACAAGAGATGTGCAAGCTTGAATCAAAACTCACAAATCAAGAACTAGTTCTTTTTAAGGAGAAAGGATTCTTCACTATTAGGCGGAAAGGCAAGTACTAGTCAGGAACGTGGTCTGATATGTGCATAGAACAAGATTTGATGCGACCCATAAAATCTGTTGGAGGACTGACACATGGCCGTGGCATTACTGACAATACTCTTTCAAAATGGGTACTTGGAACACCATTCTTTCTCAAATTCCATGAGGCTGTAGAAGATTTTTTCGGAACAGCAATGCAGTTTAGCGAACAGCACGTTGAACTACGAGAATCCAGAAAGAAGAAAGACTTGTCAGACTTACAGAAGTTTACAGCTTGGTTACAAGAACACAATCCTTTTACAAAGTTGTCTGGTGAACTGGTCTCTTTGGCCACTGGGTTTGTTTGTGATGATTCAATAAACTGTGATCAAGCATACGATGTCGGTTTGTCTACCATAAACAAAATTAAAGGTAAAACTTTCCAAGAACTCAAACTGCGCAGAAAAGATATGGTGAAGACACAGGCAGCACAGAAGCCAGCAAGAGTAAGATCAAAAGAGGTCAATATCAATTCTCAACAGTTTTTAATCGGATATTGTGTGTCTGTGATAGCGTCAGCAAATTAAGACATATTTCGAATATGAATTGACAGTACGCCCCAGCTCTGTTTGACGAAGTTTCTCTTCGAAAAGGTACAAAATCATCCTTGATGAAAGTTTTTGAAGAAGGAATCATCGAAGAATTAGATGTAAAGGATGCAACATATATTGTAGACGGAGGTTTCTTTTTCACCATCTGCCATGGCCAAAAAATTGTGCCTTTAGAGCTGTCTTAGAGAACTATTGTACACGTGTTCTTAATAAATATGGTCAAAAATCTATCGTTGTTTTTGATGGTTACCCTAGTGAGCCTACCACGAAAAATGAACAAAACAGGAGAGCGGCGAAAAAATCTTCACAAGACATAATTTTTTGTCAAAACACAGTCTGTGCCACGGGAAAAGACGAGTTCTTAGGTAATAGAAACAATAAGAGATTATCGTTGGCTCTGGGGCTTTAACTCGTGAAACGGGGATTGACTGTAATTACAGCAGAGGAAGACACAGATGTTGACATTGTAATGACGGCCATTCAACAGTTTGAAAACTGCTTCAAAAGTTATTGTTGTAGGATCTGATACTGACCTGGTAGTCTTACTTACTGCTTTGTCTCCTGAGAAAGAAAGTGCTTCTGTTTACTTCTGTAAAGAGAAAGGTGGTGTGACTCCGAACACACGGTACTTCAGGATCGAAACATTGATTGAAAAGTTTGGAGATTGCCGGCAACTACTTTTGTTCTGTCATGCGTTTACAGGGTGTGACACGACATTGTGTTTTTATGGTATGGGCAAATTAAAAGTAATAGATATGCTCAAATCACCGGAATTTCAAAAATGGGCCAGAGTGTTTTTGGATATTTCAAAATCTAAAGGAGAAATATTATCTACAGGTGAAAAATTAGTTTTGGCTTTGTATGGTTTGGGAAAATACTCTTTGAATGAAGCCCGATACCACAGATTTTTGTCTTTGACAAAGAAAAGTTCACTAAGATCTAACTTTGACCTGGCCAAACTACCTCCAACTTCTGAAGCGTGTAATGGACATTCGCTCAGAGTATTTTTGTAAGTACAGAAATGGTTACGAAATAAACTTCCTGACACAGAATGGGGTTGGAGGATAGAATTAATTAAAGAAAACGGACGCTCCAAAAAGACATTGAAACCTTTTCCCACATCCAAGCCATTTGCACCAGACGAGCTTCGTGTAAGCAAGGATGTGGCCAATACTGTAAATGTAAAATAACTAAAATAGATTGCTCTGCAATGTGTGAGCACTGCAGTGGGCTGTCTTGCCTAAATTCACATTTCTATTCCGAGGAAAAACTTGTAGAATCATCATACGAAAATTAAATAGTATACTGTATAGCTACGGAAAATTAAGTTGAAAATACTGCAGTAAGCATAGGGGACATGTTCAAAATTAAGATGTAAACATAATAAAAAATGTTATAGATATAATTTCATATGCTAATTGACTGAGGAGATCCAAGGCAAAAAATAGGGAAAGGAAGAGCAAACAAAATATTTCAAATTTTTATAGTTTATTTGTTTATCTAGAAATTATTAGATTTATAAAAAATAGAAAATAAAATAAAAAATTTTATGACTTTTTAAGAATAAAACAGAATGTGAAAATTATCAGTGTGTTGAATAGTTTTGGAGATAATACCTTTTGTCAGAAACGCTTATTTTTAAATTTGGAATGGTAATGGGGATAGAGTAAAGGTTAAAGCTTCACAGGGGAGGCAGGACTAAACCTAAAATGCTTTTCTAACAATGCAGTGGTTTATTATTTAAAAAAAAAGCTTTGTTATTATTATTTTCTTCTTTCGAAATGAAACATAGTGACTGATATTTGAGGCGAAAATTTGAGCCCGCTCGTCTTCAAACTTACCTCGTTGCATGGCTAATTTTAAGAGTAAACCCCACAATATATACACCGTTGGAAAGATAATTTTATGCTCTTTAAGATTTATTTGAAACATTTTTCCATATCACAACTCACTAAGGAAATATAAGAGGAAAAACAAAATGGCGCAGGCGATTTTTTCATTTTTTACTCTTTAGGTTAAAATTGCCAAGAAACCATTAGGTTTATGAAAAACTTTAAAGAATACAAAATTGTAGAGCACATTTCACAGATTACGAGAAAAAAAAGAAGCATGTCAATATGTTCATTAGTTTTGAAGATATGGTCTTTTTTCTAAAACGCCCATTTTTTAACTTTGAGAGGGCGTGGCGGGGAAAGCTCCAGGGGGAGGGGCGGGGACTTTTGGGAAAATGTTCCTCTCATAGTGGTCTATCACTTAGGAGAAAATCAGCTTTACCCAAATTTTTTCCTTGCAAAAACCTTTATTGACTGGGCTAATAATCAGAGTGCTCCTCAAACGTGTATATTCGACGATAACCGCTTGGGGTCAGACAAAGCTCGCTCGCCATATAATTTTATAACAAAATGATGCGTGTCTATTTATTTTATTTCATGGTTCTCCCGTATTTACTTTCAAATGATCGGTGAAAGTTCCCATCTAAATTCATATGATTATACACACTCATCTCTACATTTTCTACTTTCTGCTGTAGAGACAGGAGCTACTCTTAAACTCTGGACTTGTGGAGCTCACTTAAGGAACAATATGTCAGAAAAAAATAATATATAATAATAACCGCATGTACATGACTGGCGATAGTTCGTGTTGGTTCCTTCGCGATTCTGCGCGAGGAATCGAAGAAGCGTGGACCAAAACTAAGTGCTCGCTTCTACGCGGTGGTAACTTCAACACCCCGACTCTAGATATCTCTTTCGACTCGACGAAACCCAGCTCCCAGTGGCACACTAGCGGCAATCTTTCGACGCGTCGCTATATCAATGATCGCCTTTCACTTGGAAGTGGGCCTCTAGGTGTAGGCGACGTTTACGGTATGGGGTAATAGTTTTGTAATCAGAACATTACATTTACTTATGTCTGTTTCATTCTGTAACATCTTGGCAAGCCTGTGATATCAAACGAAGCCTGAAGTCACGACTCAAAGTAAATTTTAATAGATTATTTTCAATACATTATGTAGCGATAATGTTAAATATTATTTCAGTCAAATATGACATGTACTACAAGCATGAAGTATCTTCAATTTCGCTCAACTTGAGGAACCGTCAGCACAAAGGAATTTATACAAATATGCTAAGTTTTAGGTTCAGAAATATTAACCTAAACTTAACCAATCTTATCCTTAACAATTTTGGACCTACTTTGCAGCACAAAGGTCTATTTTCTATCTATTCGAGGCGTATTGCATATTTAAATATTTCTTAGTATATTGTTACTTGTTTTCAGTTTTATCAGTTAATTGTTAAAACTTTTTATTGATACTATGTTATAAAGTTGATAGTATGGGTAACAATTATTTGGTGTGTATCCTAGGATACTTTGAGAAGCGAAAAAATAAAGAGGAGGGGAAGGATTGATTGTGACTTATATGATTATTCTATTGCGATTTTAGCAATTGAGATTAGTTTATGAGTTTTGTAATCTGTGAGAAACAAACGTGAAAACCTGTGAAATAGATGAAATTGCTTTTGAAAACAACAAATAAGTAATTTTTCTCTTGTATATTTAATTTTGGATAAATATGAATCTCACAGTAAAAACAATGAAATAAAAATAAAGATTTTTTTTGAGAGTACACTTAACATTTTCTGAAATTATTTTATATTATTAAAAATCCACTTAACATTTGTTGTCATGATATTGTTCAATTGTTTATGTTGTACCACAGAAGGAACACCATCTCCAAAACTATTAGTGTTGTCTAGAACTATATATAGGATGTTACTATTAGTGTTTTCTAGAAGCACTAACAAGAAAGTTACTCTAAGTTTTATCACTAGCGCTTTCTTGGGGAAAGTGTTTTTTTTTTTTTTTTATTCTAGCATTCAAACTATTAAAGCATTAATATTGGGAGTTGGAATGTGACCCAATGAAAAATTTTCTCATGTGCTTTTATTGGAGCTTCGTAACGTGTCATTGACTATATCTACACTAACAGTGTAGCAATAACGAAAAATTAGTGTTTCCTAAAAGCATTAACGATGAACTACCGAATACACTAGGCTTCATTGTTAGTGCTTTCTGGGGAAATCTTTTGGTTCTAGGATCCAAATTATGAAGCATTAAAGTTGGGAGTTGGAGCTCTAAGATGCACTAACTATTGCACTAGAAGATATAATTGTTGCTTTTGAATTTGACTCTTCAAACAAATCTCCTTGTATTTCGTATGGTAGCTTCGTGGCACATAATTTACCATATCAACACTAATCGTGAAGCACTAACGACATTATGAGTGTTTTCTTGAAGCACTAACTATTGCACTAGAGGACAACTTTACGGAGGTTATTCTGAGAACAGTGTCTCTGGTCTGCTAGAAGAATGTTCCTAGTTACGATTTTAGCTTGACATTATTTCGATATAGTCACTTTAGTTCGTTCTAAAACTTCATGTGGCTGAGAGTACTAACGTTGTGCTTCATGATGAACTAACGATTGACTACTTTTGTATACTTTAGGCAGTCTTATAAAAGCTGGAGATTCTGGCTTCACAAGTGAATATAGTCACATTAATTCGTTAAAAACATTATATGAGTAACTTCGCTAACCATGTGCCTGAATCATGAACCAGCACTAAGTAAGCATTAACGATTGACACTTCTTTTGCAACTCTATCCATCACGACTCTGGAGCTCACTAAAGAAATAATAAACACTTCTGATCAGAGTATATACACTTGTTTATTAAAAACTAAATTCCAGTGTAACAGTTTCAACAACGTAACGTTGTCTTCATCAGACACCAACTCTGAGTTGGTGTCTGATGAAGACAACGTTACGTTGTTGAAACTGTTACACTGGAATTTAGTTTTTAATAAACAAGTGTATATACTCTGGTCAGAAGTGTTTATTAACACTTCTTTTGTATACTTTGGACAACATTAAAATAGGTGGCGAATTTGGCTTGACGTCAACTGGATATCGTAATTTTAATTCGTTAATAACTTTACGTGAGTGAGAGAACTAACGTAGTGCTTGCAGTACTAAGTTAATTACTTTACGTGAGTGAGATTACTAACGTAGTGCTTGCAGCACTGAATAGCACTAACAAAGCATTAACGATTGACATCACCCTTGTACAGTTTGTGAGATATTCAAAATGTTGCGATTTGGCATGACGTCAAGTCAGTATCGCCATTTTAATTCGTTTGGGTGAGAGTACTAAAGTAGTGCTTCCAGCATTAAAAAGCACTAGCGAAGCACTAACGACTGAAATCTCTTTTCTATACTTTGAATAATGTTTAGAAAAGGAGTGGCCATTCTGACTTGACGTCATCTGAATATCGCAAATTTCATTCGTTAATAACTTTACGTGGTTGAGAGTACTATGGTAGTGCTTGCAGTGATTATTAGCACTGATGTAGCATTAACAATTAGTATATTTTTAATTCAATTGTTACTAAGTGGTGATTTCTACTTGACAAACATGTGAATCTTGTTTGATGTCAAACCTGGTTCAAAGATTTTCAGAATAACTATGAGGAAAACAAAGAGTATGTAAATCGTTGGTGTAGCTTATTTGAGAAAGTGGCGATTCTCAGAATCACCACATTAAATTTTAAATATCTTCTTTCATTTAAGTGCACTTACAGAGTACTGCTAGCACTACCCAGTACCGACGAATGCAGTGCTAATGATTGACATACTTTTTGTTCTCTTGGAAGTTATTTTGTAAAAGCGGTGAGTATATTGCTACTTTAATTTCTTGGTGCACAACATTAATACTACTACATACGAAAAGCTATTAACAAATTTAAGTAATTATTCTGGCTTGACGTCTAGTCGTAATCTCTAAATTGATTTGTTAAGAAGGTTTTGCACGAAGCAGCAGTAACATTGTGCTTGTTACACTGAAGTAGCACTAACGATTTACCCCCTTTTTGTTATTCAGGAAGGTGTTTTGCAAAAGTAGCGATTCTAGCTTTATATGAAACAAGAATCGGCACATTAATTTCCTCATAATTTGCCGTACATATGAGCACTAATGCCGTGCACAAGTGCACTACTCGATACCAACGATTACAATATTCTAATATATATATATATAAATATTTGAATCAAGTTAGAATTCTAACTTCATTTTGTTAATACATTGCAGCACTATCAAATCACATTGGTCATAGACTCAAGCGTTTCCAAAATAACCTCCAAGAGAACAAAAATTCCGCTTGCATATTGTTGGTTCCCTTAAGGGCGAGAGGTCATTAACAAATTAATGTAATGCTAATAAGGACTTTTTACATAGCACTAACGATTTACACGCCATTTGTTCTTTTGAAAGTTATTTTAGAAACTAACAAATTCAGATTCACGTCAAGCCAGAATCGTCAGTTTAATTTGTTAATAACTTTTCGCGCATAGCAGCACTAACATTGTGCATGTAGCAGAGATGGAGTGGGTCAGTGGGTCGGTGGGTTAGTGGATCAAGTGAGCCAAGTTTTCTGAGTGGGTCAGTGACAGCATGTGACCCACTGTGGCCCACCACCCACCGTGACCCACTCTGACCCACCACCCACCATGACCTACTGGGACCCACCACCCACCGTGACCCACTGCGACCCACCGACACAGTATGATCTACCGACCCACTCTGCTCACTGCATTGTAGACAGTATCTTCTGAAGACTGGTAAATTTGTCTCCGTTTTACTTTCAAGACCATTTCTCTTCCTTTTCCACTTGTTTCTGTCTACTTACCTGAGGTGAGTAAATCTAACCAGTGAAAAAAGAACTTCAGGCACTTTTGGATATTGATATTTTTAATAGTAATAATAGCAATAGGACTTATACTACTACTTGGCTTTCGAGACCTGTGAGTTTTTAGAGGAGCTAACTACTGGAAAAAATACATTTTTGAATCACTGTAACGTATAAATTATTTTTAAAAACTTGAATTAACTATGTGTGAGTGATCATCACGGTCAAATTGCAAAGGAAAATGAAATTACTTTTGGTACATAGCTAGCCCTTAATCCAAACTGGGATGTTATATTGCTTTCATTATAATGCATAATATCCTAAAGAGGCAGTAGGAATTCGAATTTTTGCGGAAAAAATGAGTATCTCGCAAGCGGTTAAACTTACGGAGCTGAAATTCAGTAGGTATATTAACTCTTTATTGAAAATAAACATCCTAGCATTTTTTTAAAAAAATTCTTCTTTATGGGGGGGAGGGCACTTTCCATATATGGAAAATTGGTAGTGAGTTGGTTTGTAAAAAGGATCGAAAACGATCGATGTTATATAAGAAAAAAATCAGAAACAAAAAATACAGTGCTTGGCTTCATATTTCCATTGCTTTCTACTATAATAATTGCTGAAGCTTATGTTTATTATATGGAGCGGTTACAGCACACGGCAATCAACCCATAAAGTTGTGAGAAAAATAGGCATAAAATTTGTATTGTAAGCTTAATTATACGGAAATTTGAAGTTTGGATTGTACGCATAATTATATGGACATTTTTACATTTTTTTCCTTTTACGTTGGTCTACTTACCTTGATTTGGAAGTTTCAAAATTCATCCTTTTTTCCACTGAAAAGTAACGATAATTCAACAAGGAAATAATTATACTGTGATAATTTAATTGAAATTCATCGTAATTTGGCACATGGCAAACAGCAATGTGGTAATTGAAGGGGAAGAATGAGGAAAATTCCCATTCACCTCTGAACACTTTCCAGGAACCTCGTTCCCTTTCGCTTTCTAGACGGGGGAGGGAACTTGGTAATGGCATCAAATTTTCAAGTGTAATTACAAAAATTAAATTTATAAACAAATAAGAAATCATCAGTTTATCAACCTTTAATTGATCATTTATTCACAAGATTCCCTATCGAAGGCGTGGTAGATGAAGTTTCTGTTCTCCATGAGTCCACATTGCCAACTGACATGGTCGATATGGAAAAGACGTTGTGTGGTGATAGGGAGATGATACTTTTTGCTGAGTATTTCAAAACTGACCAAGAAAAATCGTTATCAGACTTACCCACGCAATTTCACGTACCCACACAAATTTTGTTTCCTTAATTTTTCATAATCTATATGGTTATACTAAAACCTTTTGTGGTACAATCCGGTAGTAACCAACCACTTTCAAATGACATACAGAAGTCATGGGTATCCAGTAACTTAAGTATTGCTTTTAGATCCTTCTTGAACTGGGCCCCATTTTGTTCCGTTAATTTCTCATAAAGAAATGAAACAACAATCCTGTACAAAAAAAAATCTTCCTGTATCTGTTTCATATGT